>NC_092699.1:23488480-24088480 GCF_964275005.1 Diadema setosum | reverse complement strand
AATGTTCTCACTTCCTTTCCCAAGTCTCAAATACTGGGAGGAAAAGTGATTTCTTTCAAATAATATACAACATAAACAGAGAGGTGGTCAGCCTGCTACCAAAAAGAGAGGAGAGTAGAAAAAGAGGAAATTCAACCTTGAGCAGGTCGGAGTGCGATAGCGAAAGAAGGAGGAGGAAGAGAGAGAGAGAGAGAGAGAGAGAGAGGGGGGGGGGGGGTGCGCAGTGGCTGACCACCCACGGAATGTGCAACTTGCACTGAAATGGCAACACTATTAAAATCATACATTCTGTACACCACATTACATACAGCTATTTAGTCACATTTGCAATTTCTACAATGACCTATGTGGCGGATCCTAGACAATCCTACTGTGGTCTCCAGTATTTGTACCAAACTGAAACAAATTCTTAATATATAATCTAAGGACGTCATAACATGATGCACTGGGAAATGATGGTTCTTGTGCCATCAGGCTTGATAGTGTCATAATGACAATCAGATAAAAACTATTCAAATCAATCAAATGAAGAATTACAATGATGCTAACTATATGCAACTACATTAATCAAGGAGTCTGTTGGGAATTACACATCATTATGTGAACAATATTATTATACCAACAATCAGGACGCCAAATGTTGGCTTTATGTCCATACGGTACACAACCAACCCATGGTAGTACCTCCATCTCGTGAAGTATAACCTTAACCTTACTCCTACATTATTACTTTCAACAAGCATATTAACTATTTACAATGATCTCAAGGAATGAGATAAACAAGAGAGGAAAAGGGAAGCGAAAAGGTGGAAGTGAGAATTTAGAATAGTGTAAAGGAGATGGAGAGTGAAGAGAGAAATGGAGAGATAGGGACATACATGTAGTAAGAGAGAGATACTAGCATAGGATAAGAAGAGAAAAACACAGAAACATGATATATAATATTCTTAACACATACAATGTATTTATGATCATAATCATGTGAAAATTATAATCAGCAAATAATGAGGAATCATGTTAGCTTACCTGTATTGGGGGTATGACAGTCGGCTGTATGAGAGCAGCCACAGTACCAACTTTGTGCGTCTTATCTGGCCGATGTCATAACAAGCTCTCACTGGGAGAGTAAAAATCTCTTCCCAATACAGGCTCACTACCGAATTCGACACAATCTCGACTGACCATTAAAACAAAGGACTCTCTATTTCTTCTGACCTCGTACATTCCTGAGACTGGAGTGTAGGGCTACTCCCACTCCCTTCTCTGTGACATGATACCTGTTATGACTTTGAGGTATAATTGAAACGCTAGAGTCTCTCTCCCATACATTATTCTGTTGCTACAGCACAGGTACTAAACTATAGGGCAACAGGGCAAAATCATTACACATAGAACATAATATCAGTGAATAGTTATTGCATGTGTATGTATTACATATCTCTTCGTCCCATTCATTTGAACGGATTCCTAATTTGTAAACTGGCCAAAAGAACAGGGTCTGACATGTATTTCATTCAAAGCATTCTTCTCAAAGTGAGATGAATAGATTTGCGCGGTCAACCCCCAAATAACCCCCCAAAAGACCATCCCCCCCCCCCCCGATACTGTGCGTGATCCTTGTAAATTCATGAGCGATTATACTCTACGAATTCTTGCAGGTATGATGAAATCATTTTTTTTTTCACTGAAATGTATTCAAATTTTCCTCTATCTGCCTATTCACTTATAGATATAATATAATATTATCTCCTCCAGTCTTTTAAATACTTCTCCGTCAATTCTTTGTTACACACACGTAAGGTGACTATTGCCGCATTATATGAATGTTTGCTTCGCGATGGAATGCCGCTATATAGAAATTAGATGTTTAGATGGAGGTATTTTGGTTACCGTTCTGCTGCGGGGTATTAATTTGTCAGAAGAATGAATGGTTGATGATACAGGACATACGTAGTAGGTGAAAGGTCAGAAGTGAGGTATACTAGTAATCAGAGTGACGGAGTGACGTGAATGGAAATCTTGGTTGGGAATTTAAAATATACTTTTAAATGGGTTAGTCAAATACCGGTTAGTGATTGGCTAAACACAGTCACGTGATGAGGGGCAGAGGGCACATTCGTTATGTTCGCCCATGGGCGAACCATTTTTGTAATGTTCTCCCATGGGAAAACATTTTCACGTAACCAGTGACGGAAGGCCTAGGACCGTGCGGGCACAGTGAATTTGGCTCTGCAACACGCGAGCGAGTGCATGCGTTGTGCTGGTGGATGACGTTGACGTACTTGACGTATTTGACTAACCCACATAATATACAGTATCAGATGATGACTTTTGATGTCTGGAACATGTACCAAACGTTCCACCCCAGGGTTTAAAATGCTCTTTCGGGAGGCTATAAGTCCCTCAATAGCCTTTCAATTCCTTCGGGTTGAACATTCGGTATGTTCCCTCCCCCGCCAGTCATCATCTATATAATGTTCTATATACTTGGCATTTTTGCCAGTGCGATGGAACATACGAATGGACCCTTCGTTCCTATGGAAGCGCGCAAAGCTCTCTCACCTCCACCCACCTCACGTTTGCAATGTTCTCAGGCATAGTAGTCTGTAAGAATGCGTGGAAGTTGAATTTGCAACACTCTGGTTTATAACGCGTGACATCAAAGTCTAATTTTGTTTGTTTGTTTGTTTGTTTGTTTTTGTTTTTGTTTTACCAAACACTGACTCCAAGAATGCTGAAACCTAATTAGGCCTTTTATGTGTGTGCTAGAGTTAATAATCACCATGGTGTATATTTTTGTTCGTTTGGCAGTGAATGAGTTGCATGTATCCTAAATATATTATTTCCCACTGCGTGCCAACGTTTGGTTTGTTTGTTTGTTTGTCTTCGTGGTTCTTGATTTATAGTGTTGTCATGACTACGATATCCACCGTGGTCACGTTCGGCTCCATGCCGCTAAACCTCTTCATCTACGGACGACGATGGACGAGTGATGGCGCGGTGATTCCGTACAAGAACATCCTCATCGCTCTCGCCTCCCTCGTCGGACCCGTCATCGTCGGCATGCTCATCCGATGGAAGTCCAAGGAATGGGCGAAGAGGATCGGAACGGTAATATCAAATGGGAAACGCGAGACATCGCTGAGTCTCATGTACCATTCAGTGCGTTGTGCTGTTTGTTAGTTCATTCGCTCTTGTTTTTGTGCATGCACGAGTGTGTGTCTTTCATATCAGTGTGCAAATAATTTCACAACATGTTATTCCTTAATAGAGAATTCAAATTAGAAAAAAAAAAGGAAGAATGACAGGAGAGAAATGTTTCTGTCAATTTCTAATTCATTAATTTGACCCCAGTAAATGAAAAATGTTTTAAAAGGTAGATCTGTGCAGAAAGTAGCAATTTCAATCACGGTTTCAATCTCTCTAGCAAAGTAAACAATAATAACAACAAAAACAATGAGATAGTAATAACAATATCTTATTCTTGGAATATAGGACCTAATATCAATGGCCAACTTTAAAGTCACACTAATATATGTTATTTGGCCTTATATGAAACAAAGGACCTTGCAGTCTTGCGATTGTCAAAGCTCTTGGGTTTGTGGACCACCAGTTGGAGTGCCTGGCATTAAAGGGGCATCATAAACGATTTTCATAATTTCACATTATGTAGTACATAATTCAACAACTCCATGTATAGATTTGTGGAATTTATCGTGGTTATTGAGCAGAGAAACAATACTTTGAAAAACCTTCAACAAATTACACCGAACGAGGCTCACATATTTCAGAAGTGTAGCGGTGTAATTCCATTACAATACCGCTTGCTCGCGAGTTCACCAGTGTATGCCTTCTTATTTTGTGCTGCTTCCTTCCTTGAGCCCCAACTCGTGCGTTGTTATTGGTGACCCTGCCATGTCATCATCCTCGTTCATTGCAATTTGTTATAAATTGTGAAAATATTCTTATTCTTCATCCCAATTATCATAAATGCTGAAACTCTGTCCTCAGTATAACTAATTCATAGTTGTTCAAATGTAAAAATTTGAAAATCATCTGGGGGTCTCCTGTTTTCAGAGAGGCTTTTTTTTTACCTCCTAATACAGCCGTTCGGCGCCATCGGCATGATGGGGATAGCTACCAGCGTGGTGCTCACCATCCTCATCAACCCGGCCATCTTCTCGTCGTCGTGGAAACTCTTCTTCGCTCCCCTGGCCCACATGTGGACTGGCTGGGCGCTGGGCTACATCTTCGCCCGCCTCTGCCGCCAGCCCCACAAGCAGAGCCGCACCATCGCCTTCGAGACTGGCCTCCAGCAGGTTGGCATCGCCCTCACCCTCATCACCTTCTCCTACAAGGGCGACCACGAGCTCTTCATCGGCGTCATCGTCTACCCTATGATCTTCGGCCCTTTCAGCATCATCAGCTTCAGCTCCTTCACCCTGGCCTATCAGCTGTATAGGTGAGATTCATCACAACTGATGCCCCTTTCATGCTTGGCAAATTTCACCCGAGATTACCCGAACGGTAAATTCTGGGATGCAATGCAGCGTGACTGTTCAGAAATCTGTCCCTCGCACAGTCCGTGGTAAACTAGCGGGTGTCCCCGAGATCTGTTGGGTACACGCGGGTTCAGTTATAGCATGAAAGGCATCTGAGCCACGTACCGTGTCGTCATGTTGCTCAATCACTTGATGGACAGGGACCTCCCCCCCCCCCCCTCACCCAAATAAAAAAGACCTTAAAACTTCTTGTGTACATGGTTAATTGATATTATTGAACACGGCGAGTGATATGGAGTTAAATCATGCTGGTAATGCCTTTCCCAAAAAGTAAACTGTCTTAAATCGAGCTCTGACACCCATCGGTCGATTACCTTAAGCGATACCGATAATTGTTATCGATCAGCCAATATACAGTATATTGCTTTGTCGTTCTCAGCACTGAGTGGGGGGGGGGGGGGTGGGGGTCAGGCTGGAATTGCCTGACCGAAATATGGTGATCCTGTCCCAATTATATCAAGTACGACGTGGTGCAAACAGTATGTGGTTCATACCAGACAAATCAAAATAATGACATATATTTTCAATTTAGTCCTGGCGTATATTCAACAAAAAAAAAAAGAGAATAGCCTAAGGCTCCTCAACTTTTCATGTGGTTGCAGGAAAAGTTTCCAGATGAATTTTTCAGAAAAAGGGCTTACCTCAATACGCCAACACAAACACACAACTTGAAATGACCACTTTCATAATTCCCGCGTTCAACACGGCTAGTGGAACACGGTTCAGCAGACGACGAACAACACTGACCTCAACTTTATCTACCCGAGTATGCCATTATTTTGAGAACAACCTGCACACAAGGACCAATACGAAGTATTGGATCATCCCAGCCTGACGCTGAATATTTTGCTCTACCTAACGGCAGCACCAGCAACAGGGTCTAATGCGAGGATATCTTTCAATTCCAATTTTAATTTATTTCTGCAACTTTTTTTTTTCAAGAATACAATGTTAAAACGAAAACACATTAAAACTGGTTTTGGTTAAATATACGAACTTTTTTTTTCTTTTTTAAGGAAGATCAAGTGTCCACACAAAGTCATGAAATCATTTAGAAACAAAATGCAATAAAATTGTTGCATTTTCACTCATCTTGCAAAGAGAGGGAAATCACTTCCTTATTCCTCATGACCCCTGTACATGCTCTTCACTTGTTTAACCCTTTTTGTGGACAGCGCATGTGTATAATGCTATGGGATTTTTCTGTGCCAATTTGAACTCAGAGCAAGGAAAAGGGTTAAAGGGGCATTCCGGACGATTTTCATAATTTCACATCATGTAGTACATAAATCAACAGCTTCATGTATAGATTTGTAGAATTTATTGTGGTTCTTGAGCAGAGAAACAGTACTTTCAAAAACCTTAAACAAATAACACTGAACAAAGATGATGACATAGGAGCCTCACATATCTCAGAAATGTAGCAGTGTCATTCCATTACAATACCGCATGCTTGCAAGCTCACCTGTGTGTAATCTATGCATGCCTTCTTCTTTTGTGCTGCTTCCTTGAGCCACATCTCATGCATTCTTATGGTGAGGCTGCCATGTCATCATCCTTGTTCATTGCAATTTGTTATAAACTTCGAAAACATTCTTATTTTTCATCCCAATCATTATAAATCCTGAAACTCTGTACCCAGTATAACTAATTTATAAATGTTCAAATGTAAAAATTTGAAAATCATCCGGAGGTCTCCTTTAACTGTTGTTTCTCAGAGAAGAAGACGACAGGCTGTTAAGCTTGATTTGTTTTTTGTGATACTATCATTACTTCATGTAGAGCCCCTTTAAAACGTCTCTTCGTCGTTTCGAAATGTGTAGAATATGTCACCCAACCCATGGAGAATACACGAGAGCTAGCAGCACGAAAAAAAGACCATCCCAGCTCCAAATCCCCCTGCACATGAGTATTATGATGCCATTATGTTTGTGTGTTTGCATTCATATACAGTATAATGAGAAAGGTTATGATACATACTTTTATTATGATATTCCATTGAGTTATTTTGCATATTTTGCAGTGTGTCGAACAATGTTCATTGATATTATTATCTCCAATGCACGTTGGCTTGGTGATTCGGTAATCACTTGGCAAATAGCAGCCGTTACATTCTTAAAGTTGTTTTCAATATATATTTTTGTGTATATACAGCACTATTCTTTGCTCTTTATGTTTTTATATGTATTTCTTTACTTTGGTATCCCCTGTTTTAGTGTGCTGTAGGCATACAGATCAATAATGATGACATCAAATAATATATGTCAGTGACAGAATGAATAGATTAATTCATTGATTGAGTGGTTGTATTTCCGCAAGAAGAAAATATGAACATTACTTTATACCGAGTAATACTAAGAAACTTATCACAAAAGTACATTAAGCTATGACTGGATGGCCATAGTTGTATAATTGATGGAAATCCATAGTGCCTTGAAATAATACAGGAGCAACTCAACAACTGGTATGCATGTTTTCACGAACTCCATGTATTCGGTGATCGTGACCTGATTTCCGAAGAGGTGGACCTATATCCGACAACCGCAATAAATGTGGTATCGAAATGTTCGGAACGTAATGACAGGAAAGAAAGGTCATGTAGGATGAATTCGAAAGTAACACCCGTTGCCAGGGAGCGGAAAAAAATAATATCCGTAGAAAGTGAGACGACCTCAGCTCTTTTTGTCATTATCTTGCTATGATCCAGTTCACTAGTACACTGGTTTAAAAGAGATCTCCGAATTAATTTTCAGACTTTTACATTTGAACAACTATAAAGTAATTACACTGAGTAGTCAGTACAGAGTTTCAGAATTTATAGTGATTGGGATGAGGAATAAGAATGCTTTCAAAAATAAATTGATAACAAATTACAACGAACAAGGATGATGACATCACATGGCAGCCTCGCCGTAAGAGTGTATGAGTTGGGGCTCAAGGAAGCAAAACAAAAGAAGGCATGCATATATTTTACACAGGTGAACTTGTTAAGCAAGCGGTATTGTGTATAATAGAATTACACTGCTACATTTCTGACATATATGTGAGGCTCTTGTGTCATCAGCACTGTTCAGTGTAATTTGTGTAAGATTTTTCAGAGCATTGGTTTCTCTGGTCAAGGACCACAATTAATTCCACAAATATATACGCGGAGCTGTTGATTTGTGTACTACATGATATGAAATTATGAATATCGTCTGGAATGCCCCTTTAAAGTGTGCATCTCATTATTGTTATTTTTCCCCTAATACTTGAAACAGACGCTTCAAACCGGAGGAAAATGTTGCCGGATCGGAACATAATATGGATTATGACGAGCTCCCTCAACGGCAGATCGAGAATGGGGAGAAGCGCCGACCGAGCAAGGATTGTGACAGCTCTAACGAAAAATCTGAAAATCAAGTGTAGCCGATTCGATTTCATTGTGAAGACGAATCATTTCTGTGACTATGTAGCAAGCGAAATCATTTTTTATATTGCCCACCGTTTTTCTTTCTTTAAAACTGAAATAGCTTTTTTTCCTTTTTTGTACATTATTAACCCTATTCTAACTGGGCTATTTGAGACCAAGTTTTTACTGAGGGGGGGGGGGGGGGGTCAATTTGACCCCCCCCCCCCCCCCCTTCAGATCTCGGCCGCCGATCGCGCGATCGCCACGAAATTTTGCCTGAAGATAGAGCTGGATGTCAACTACAAGATTACATCGTCATACAATAGAAAAATATTGCCTTTCTATTTTTAATAAATTAATTATGCAAATTTGTGCATGAAATCATATTTTCACCTATAACTCCATTAAAAAGACTGGAGGATTGCTAAATTTTTGTGTCAAAATTCCTCAAGACACATCAAATAATTTTTGTGTAAAAAAATAGCTCAATTGAAATTAATTTCTTTTGTTTTTTATTGTTTTGTTAATTTCTTATATATTTGATTGTTTTTTCAACCTATTGTTTTCCATTGTTTTTTTTGCCAAAACTTGTTGCAGGCACTTTTTCAGGCTTATCTACACTAGAATTTATTAATTTCAATGGTTAAACGTTGAAATAATCTAATTTATATCAATTTAACCAAAAAACACAATTTGCATTGGATTTGCACACGATATCATGAATTTGAGATGTTTTTTGGTTGACATGCATATGCAAAACATTACGTAACTTCAAAACGGTGTACCCGGACGTCGCAAATTTGGTCTCAAAATATGCGGGAGACTTCAATGAAAAAAGTCGTGAAACGACGCGGCAAAAGCTTTGCGCGTTGCGAAATCGTGGCGCGAAACGTCGAGGGGGGGGTCAATTTGACCCCCCCCCCCCAGTTAGAATAGGGTTAAGGCGTTTTATGTTCCTTGGGGTAAAACATACCGTCCAACCTTTAAATATTCGACATCTTTAGCCGATATAGGGTAAACAGGACAATTTGATTTACTTCTCTGTGAAGAAGTAGTATGCCATTCGTCTGTGACATAACTATTCATGATTATACGAATATATGAAAATGTGAGTATATTATTTTCCGTGCTAGACTGACCTAAAGGCCCCGATAAACACTTGTTGCGACCTTTCCAGGTAGCTTCTGTCAACTGACCATGCATACAGCGTAGCAGACAATAGGTGGGATGTTTGGATGAAAGATGCTAGGCATTTGATAGCACCGCTTTTTCACCCAGGACGAGTAATATTCCTCGTCAATCAATTCATGAGGCAAGGTAAAATTAGCTTGACTGAAACTAAATGAAACGTAACAGAATGAGATTAATTAAAATGAATTCAGACATAATTAGATATGACGGAGTGTAGTGTAACACATTGACCATTGACCCCCGTTGGTCCACCCCCATAAAAAACAAAAACAAAAGCAAAAACTAAACAGCTCTCCGCTGCCCCTGCACTGTACATGTACTATATAATCATAAAGGTGACTTTCCACCTTCTTTTTTTTTTCATGTGGGACGGATCGAAATAATGGTGCTATTTTGTCTTAAAGTTACTCGGATTTTTTTTTTTGCATTGATAACTTCCAAACTGATCAAACACTCTTAATGCTATTTCAGGGGAATGAAACTATAACTTCTTACTTACATTTTGCAGAAAAGCCGGTTCAGTTTGTTTAAGTGGTCACAGAGAAATGTGGATCGTTGTAAAGCATGTCATTGGTCCGTTTCTTCCAAGTTCAGCACTTGGATGCTCTTGTAACTGAGAACGCAATGGACAAAACTTGGAGGGAAGGGACTCTTGACATGCCCTACAAAGATCATCATTTCTCTTTGACCACTAAAGCAAATCGGATGGAGTTTTTCTGTAAGATGTGGGCAATAAATTATTGTTTGATATCTTGAAATTGCATTTGAATTGATTTGCTTTTTTTAAAGTTATCGTTGCGGAAAGTCCGATTGTAATCTTTTAAAGGGACACACGGTACAGAATAAAAATGGTGCTGCTTCCGTGTGATGTAACGATTTTCATAAATAAGATATTTACAGCCGTGTTTACCTCTGCGTTGTGTGTAATGCTCATGAATGTTATAGGAAAGTAGATAGCGGTATATGCTGCCAGAATATGAATATGAATAATCATACAGTAACTGCTACACTCTGTCGAGTCAGCGGATGTGCCAAGTACACTACGTATTAAATATTCTTATTGTCGTTATGGTGTTATGCTATTTCATATCAAACGCTCTCCGATGGCTGAATTTTATAATATATACAGTACTCTCCGCGTAATCGGGTATCGCTTAAACTCCGTTTAATTGGGTAGTATTGTCAAAATCAGTTCCAATGCACGTTAAAATTACCTGATAATCGGGTTGCCTCTCCGCATAAATGGGTAAATAATTTCTTCTAGTCTAATTTCTACCCACACTTTATCGCAAATATAAGGCTTTAAGAAATCAAGAATGTCAAATTTTCCTCGGCTAATTGCAGTCTCTGCTTAACTTGCAAAGAAGACCGATCATTTGGGGAGTGATTAAACATGAAAACACAATAAGAGTCATGTACCATACAGTACCGACTTGCCACACGTAAACGAACATTGCACATGACTGTAGCTGCAAAGGCACTCACTGTTGAATAGACAGACGGGAGTTGAGCACACTTGCGCTCCTCCGTATAGCTTGCCCGCTACAACATTCACAATACGGAAGTTTGCAACGAAAATCAGGCCATGCACCAGCTAAATAATTTTGCTTTCCTCCAGTCACTTCTTGAAAAGTAACCCGACGTTCTACGTGACTAGTGCACGCAAGTAGACGTTTTCATTTCGGAAAACGTCTGCGTGTTAGCGAGGAGTCTCTAGTCAAACGACAAAGTACTGTTTTCTGAAGACATGTTTGTCCATAAAACCAGTGTAAATCATTGTAAGGTTTGTATAATGGGCAGTGCAAGCACGCGTGTTAAGCATACAGTATAAGTGTTTGGTGCAGTGTACAATGCATGTACATACACATAATGTTTGTCAATAGATGAGACGTGTTCTTCTGTTAATCGGGTACTCCGCTTAATCGGGTAAGAAACGCTCTGCCCGAGCCCACCCGATTATGCGGAGAGTACTGTATATATATATATATATATATATATATTTCAGGATACATGTACGACATTGTTATGCTTACAACATAATACTATGTAGTATAGTGTAGTATAACTAGTATAGTTGGGGGAGACCAAGGCAGACTTGGACCGACATGACAATATGCAACCTGACCCGCATTGACCCATGTGAAAAATACACTGTAGTTGCATGGAGAGCGGGTGTTAGATACTAGAGCCGCCTGCTGCCAACTACAGAACATGTTGGGACTCCCTCAGCGGATATACACTAAGATCAGGATCAAACAAGCAAGCCAGCTTACCTCATTAAATCTGCGAAAAATCTGAGTATTTACAACAGTTTCAAAACGTGTATTTCAATCACGGGTGAAACAGAGGTCTAGTATAAATGTACAATACTTGATGTGAGCTTTAGAAAGACGCCTTGTTACATGTACTGCCTTTACATGAACCGATCAAACCTCGAGTAGTACGTGTGTGTGCTGTTTATAATTATGTTTGTCATAACGAAACAATCGAAATTTTATGTATTTTTATACGAGACGTTTACACGTTTTATACGAAATACAAGATAATCGAAATTTAACTTTTGCTTTGGTTGTGTCATTTAGCGAATTGATGCGTGTCTTCGGATCAAAGTTGTGATTTTATTGTACATGTATTTTATGTATTTTGTCTCTTAGCATATTGGGCTACATTTTATAATCTTACTAATCTATTTCCCCTTCACGGTTATGTGTACACATTCTGTACTTCTTACAACACGTAATGCATATGTCAGCCCAGTGAGACAATCTTACTGTGGAAAAGGGGATTAAGCAGTGGCGGATCCAGGGGGGGGGGGGGTGGGGGCGTAACCAGCGCACGCCAACACCCTTTATTTATCGTTAAAAACAAAAGAAATATGATACAAATTGTAATGAAATCCGGAAGTGGCACCAGAAATATTAGTTGCGCCCCTCTCCTTTACAGAATTCCTGGATTCGCCCCTGTTAAGTGAATTTATCTTATACAGTAATGTATAAATGCAGACAGTACAATACGAATAGGCGGACGTCAATACACATCAACAAAATCTGCGTTGAAAATGGGTTCCCTTTTTAATTTCTCTGGTTATTTCAAAATCAATTTGTTATCAATTTGGTTTATGTTTTCTTTGCATAATAAAAGCACAGGGTTTGGCGGCTGTCCTAAAGTTTGGAAGCATGCATATTCTTTTTTCTACTTCTCTAATCCCTTTCTAGTGTTATAATCCAATGTAATGTCAACTTTTTTTTTGGAGGGGGGTGGGGAGGGGGATACTGTCCCCCGAAACCGTTAAAAAAAAGATTGGAGTCATTCCATAGTAAATACCGGTACGTTAAAAACTGCATGCAGCTTACCAGGCATGGTATGGGTCCCCACCTCCCCATTCCCCATGAGAGCAATAGTGTTGACAAGGAATAGCGCCACCTACCGTTTCATCAAAGTACGACAGCTCTTCTGCTTCTCTTGGACATACATAACTAAAGAGCCTACAACTGCTGCTGCAGTCAAGATGTATTTATAAAAATGTGTAAAAATTTTATTTCTACTTAAAACAATCTGAGCAATGCATATGAATGAGAACACCTACTCAATATCATCGATCTAATAATGTGCTTAGTGCTGAACAAAACGCTGTCGATGATACGCCCTGTGACAGGGCGCTTTCACTTGTCATTGCTTGTAAGAGAATGTGGACGAATGACAAAAAGTCAAGGATAAATCTCGTCGTGCTGGTATCTGTTTGCCTTTAATACTTGAGCGTTGTCGATTGTCGTCTTAGGTCTTCATTTACTGGCGTACAAAACAAAACAAAACAACAACAACAAAAAGCTTATGGATTATGTTGCTGTTAATATTTGTAACACATGTATTTGGAGGTTTTTATTGGAGAACTTGCCGAAAACACATCTCATGCTGTTAAAAGAATAAAAAACACTTCAGAATAAACTCACTTCCTTTCAACCTCCCTTGTTCGACTCGTGAATTATAAATCGCTTTCTATTCACCCTCCCACACGTTTGATCGATTCGAGGCCTTTTAGGGGTCCGTGGACGGGGGAAGGATGTTACAAGAGTGACGGCGAAAATCGATATAAGTTCTGTTTTCTTTTGTGCTGTGTTTCTCCTTTCTGATGAGAAGTCAGGACAAAGCCCAGATAATGCTGCCATTTTCTCTCTATCGGAGACCAATGCTGACGTACTCCTCAGCTACGTGAAGACGCCATGTTGACTGGTAAGGGTAGTCGATCCTATGATGTGTAGAAGAACCGGTCCTGGATAACATTCAAAGCAGAGACCCATACTTATTACTTGCAAAACCGAGGATATTCAACTGTAGCGTTGGGTAAGCCAGCCGGTCATTTTAATGGCATGATATTTTTGTGGTTTGTAGAAAACAAACTAACTATCATCATTATACAATGTTGTCTTCTACTTCAACAACGCAATGCTCATTTAGGAATGCACAATGCGAGCCATGGCCGCAAAGCTGAGGTTTGAGAAGAAGTACCCAGAATGAAGACGTAACCCCATAGATTAATCCCTTTATGGGACGGTCATCTCGATATAATCGTTGATATTGTATACAGGCAGGTGGCAAAGAGATATCCCAGAATCATTGCCGATGGAAACAGCAGAGCTTACAGATCGTAAGACATGTTTGGCAAGAAGTGCTCCCTGTTCACTAGCAGATTCAACAACGTTATCGGTTATACCTCCGGAGAATGGATGTTAGCGCGCCTTCGCATCCTGTGTTCATCATTCGTCTGATTTATTTTTTGTTTTCAAGAGATAGCCTGCTCTTAACGTAGTTTGCTTTGATTTCTTCTTTTTTTTTCGCAGCAAAGAGTAATTCGTTTTCCATCTGAACTTAATCCATTTTCATCCATTTTCTATGAGATTTTGAAGTTTCTCTCAAATCCCACACAAAACACAAATCTGACTCAAATCTAACACACTTAAGACCCACCCCCCTTTTTTTTGTTGGGACGGAGTTGTAGTTGCCAAATTGTCAATCGACACATTTTCTTGATGAAATTCATGTGCACAAACTAGAGAGAGAGGTGTTAGGTGACGATGTCATTGTCCACATTTTGCATTCGATAAAAATGTTTGAATCTTCGCAATTCTAACATATTTCTTACTCCAAAATGATACGTATTATGGGTTCAGTGAATGCTAAAATATCAGTAGAATGTATATAAGTCATATATAACAAATTTTTAGAGGAAAATCGGACGATCCGTTCCTAGGTCGTGCTGAGTTTATTTAAAGTTAAAAACCATTTGCCGGCATAAAATCAATGAAAATTAATTTAAAAAAAAAAAAACGGGGTATAACGTGCAGTTGGGAAACGGTATTAAGTAAATGTAAGGAAATTTTCATATAAAGATTGTATTTATTTTTTTACCATAATGAAAGTGTTCATGACTTACCTCTTTTAGAAAGCAGGTGGAATATGATATTACCCTTTTATTTCTATGTCAGTAACAAGTAGAGGTAACGTGTACTTTGCATGGAAAATGAAATTTGATGGATTTTTTGTAATACTTTCAACAATTATTCTTAGTGTTTAATAGATTGTCCGACTTTCCTTACACTTTACTGACATGTTTATGTAATATGCATCAGCTGAATCCACTTATGATATATAATATCGAATATTCTGTTAGGCTGATTTAACCTAAACACAATGTTTTCGTCAAAAACAACTTGTACTTAACATGCTTAATACAAGTGTAATACATTGTACAAAGTGTCTGTTTGTGGTGGACCTTCAAATTAGCAACTTTAGCTACTAAAGAGGAGAGAGAGAAGAAAAAGAAAGGAAATGCGGCTTCCCTGTTGTTGTTACATTGAGGGAAGTATTCCTGAACATCCAACGATGAGAAACCTATGATTAATAAATCATTAGTTATATTTTTCAACAACAGGATATAAGGTGTAAACATGTAACTTGTAAATCTATTATCAACGATTATTATCGACTTAAGATAACAAGAATATCCATGCAGGGAAAATATATCAGACCACATATCGTAAGGATCAAATGCTAAAGTTTTCCTGTGATACTGAACAAGAGTTATAACGTTTAACAGTAAATTGTAAACAAAACGCTCTTCTTTGTATTTATTTTTGGGTGATTAGCGTCCAATCTGTGTGAATAACTGGTTTCACTCAAGAGTGGAATATAAGATTTCAGACACATGTATTACAGCGCAGCAAACACAAGGTACGTTTTTCTCTTCTTCCTCCCTAAATTCCAAAGATCCAAAATTGAAGGAGCGTCCCACGAGGTACAGAGACATCATGTTAACGTCAACACGCGGAGTCGTGATCGTCCCGCTGCTCGCCCTCTCTCTCGTGCTTCCGCTGTCGTGGCAGGCCATCATCGAGTGCGCCAAGAAGGGCGGTTCGACGGCCCGCTTCTACAGTGTCCAGGACTCCTCCATGGAGGTCGCCTACTTTGAGGAGCAGAACATCACCGTGTATGACTGCGCGCGACGATGTCGAGCCGACAGCGCGTGCCTCAGCTACAGCTACTCGAAGAACCTGGAGATGTGCCGGCACTTCGTCTACGACCGGGAGACTGCGCCCGAGCTCCTCGTGTCTTCCACCGGCCACGACTACTATGACATGATCGAGCAGAAAACTAACAACCCTGTTAGTGTCAAGCCTTATCGTCATCCTTATATACAGTATCCCTCCCCCCCCCCAAAAAAAAAGTAAAATACAATCGGATTTTCGAATTGATAACTTTCAAATTAATTAAACAATCTGAATGTTATTTGATAGAACGAAAACTATAACTTCTTACCTACATTTTGCAAAAAGCCCCAATCAATTTGGTTAAGTGGTCACAGAGAAATGTGGATGGTTGTGAAGAATGTCATGGGTCTGTTTCTTCCAAGTTCAGCACTGAATAGTTGGACGCTCTTTGAACTGTGTGAACACAATGGAAAACTTAGAAGGAAGGGATTCCTGACATGCTCTACAAATATCCTCATTTCTCTTTGACCTCTGAAGCAAATCAGATGGGGTTTCCTATAACACGTATAAGATGTAGGTAAGAAGTTATGATTTCATATCCTGAAATTGTATTTGAATTGAATCATTTCTAAAGTTGTCTTTGCGAAGAGTCCCGTTGTATTCTATTTATTTTCTCCTTTTTTTGGGGGGGGGGGGGGGAGGAGAGGAGGGGACATACGGTAGTCCCATCCTTCCAGACAGAGGATTTATATACGGTTTTGATGTCAAAAAAAGTTAACTACCAAACCGCGATGGGAAGAATTAGTAGAATTCTTCACCCTTTCTTCTTGTTTATTTAGTTATCAATAACAATACCAAGACACCAGTATACTGCTGTTTGTTCTGATCCATGATACTACTATGAAAACCTGTCATAAATTGTTGCTTTTATCGTCCTAATTTTGTCAAAGGGTCATACATTGTCACGTTGGATTTTATGCCACTTTACGTGACTGATTATGTAACTGTACAACTTTTACCTCAAATAGGAACGTAATCAACAAATTCCTTGCCCACGCTAAAAAAGAAAGCACACACGCACAAAGACGCAGGAAACAAAGAGACAATTCTTGTCGTAATCAATGTTGGTTCGACAAGATTAATTGACAAGAGAAGTCTTCAAGTTCCAATTTTCTTCCTGAAGTTCAGATACACATTTTGCGGAATATCGTCAGGCTCTTTAGCTATTGAAGATGCAAGAAGATCTACATTATCTCTGCGCTCTCTCTCTCTCTCTCTGTCTTTGTTATCCTTTCTTTTTTATACTTTATAATCTTTTTAATATTCCTTTTTCTAATCTTTTTTTAATCCTTTCTTCAGCATTACGGGGGCACATGCAACGTGAACCAGTGTCGGAACGGAGGGGCCTGCCAAACGGATTGCTCGGAACAAGGCTACTACTGCAAGTGTGCCGACGGTTACCACGGAGAGTTCTGCGAGACAGGTGGGTATAAGCACACCGACGATAAAAACAAATAAAAAAAAAAACAACTATAAGAATGGAATTTAAAGGGTGTGTTCAGTTCTGGTTGAGGTGAGGATTTAGCTTTTAACGTTTTGCGAGATATTCAGAAACCACTCTATGAGATGTCAAAGAGCATGCAATTCTAAGGGCTTTCAAAAGTTTATTTGAGGAAAATCGGTTTTGAAATGGCTGAGATATCCAAAAACAAGGTAAAACAAAGAGATCCAATAAAAGGCGTGGCCTGTCGCCTTTTATTATTATCACTTTTTTTTGGATATCTCGGCCATATGAAAACCAATTTTCATCAAATAAACGTTGAATCCTTCTTAGAATTACATGCTCTTTCATATTTCATAAGAGGTTTCTCATTCACTTAGGAATGTTCAAAACATGAATCTCCACCTCAACTAGTATGGTACAGTCCCTTTAAAAGTAACAGAAACCGGAAGTGAAAAATGATTTATATGAAATTTGCGAAATGTTTTTTAAAACGTTCTTTTGTAAAATATTTTGGGTGTTAATAGTGAGCTTTTGTATAACCGCTACATCAAGTATAGTAGCTGTGGTCCGCATGGGCCGGCCTTTTCAGGTATAGGGTGGAGTGTATCTAGCATCGTCGATAGGCTTTTCATACGTCTCTCTTTTGGGGTCCCTTTTCTAAACTTTCTGAACTTGAAATTCCCCTCCTCTTCCCCTCCCCTTCTCCCCTCCTCCCGCCCTCTCTCTCCCCTCCTTCCTCCCTCTTCCTCCCTCTCTTCCCCTATCTTTCTGTAATACTTTGTTAATATTCATTTTTTAGTCCCCAAATGTTAGTAATTTCTTTGTGCTTTCTGGTAAGTCGGCCGAGAATTGTATAAACATTAAGAAAGAAATCTATCAGTACGCGCTCTAAGAGAGGTTCGTTGCTATTTTGTGAGCTCCAAAATATTGGTATCTTTCAGAATACTTCAACGAAGCAGAACTCGTACAGACGATCTACAGCGATCTGGGACGCGACTCCATGGGCTTCACGTTTGACAACATGCATTTCCTCATCATCACAACACTGTAAGGAGTGTTACCTTTCTCTCTTATTTGGGACAGGGTAATATGCCAGTTCGGAGGTTACTCATGTGTGCATGGGTACATTAATGACCTTTCATTTTTCTCAGTCAGTTAGGCACTTGATTGATTGATTGATTGATTGATTGATTGATTGATTGATTGATTGATTGATTGATTGATTGATTGGATTTCTGAATTTCTTTTTCATGCATGCATGAAATGCAAAGTCAATTGAACGAACTAATAGAGCACAGTATGATTTGATAATAGATAAAATATAATGATTATTTCAAATCCAACATGTTTTTTTTTTCTAAAACGATGCAAAATGAAAACGAAGAGGCATTATTTCATGCATATATTTATGCATACATATGATCCCGTATATCTGTCGTTCAAAGACAAAGTGAGCAACTCTGGATGTAACAGAAACACAGGAGACCATCATTATAAGCAAACGCTTGACGAGGACAATGGCCTCAGAAATGATCGTCTAAACTATACATTGTAAGAATATAATAATTATACAAGTCACCACTCACTGAGTGGCGATAAAGAGAGAGGGAAGAATGAGGGGGAAAAGGAAAGAAAAAAAAATGCAGCGGTGCCTTGTGCAAAATGTGAAGTGTTTGCTTGGAAATGAGTTGTGAATTCACTCAATTCAAAGCGACACCATGCATCAGTGTATCCAACATACCGTATACAGCAATGTATGAAACTCCTATTAAAACACAAAAATGAACTTTCGTAGGTCAAGTGACCAGAATGGTTTGTCAGTCAACACTTTGTAAAGCATCCATTTCATTGTGCTGTATGTAATTGAATGCATTCACATTTTTTTTTTTTTTTTAACATTGCCAAATACCAGGCTTGCTGTCAGGTGCATGTACTGGCAGGCGCCATTAATAAGGATTACATGAATAATCATTGCATCACAAATGCTTATTTCAGTGAATTTAAAAACCAACCTGTCTCTCAGTACAAATGACTTTTTTTTTCCTGCTCATGCGCAAACTGGAATCCCGAACTGGCTTATGGGGGGGGGGGGGGGGAGGGGGAGGGGAAGGGAGAGTGAGGGAGAGACGGAAGGGAGGGGGGGGATAAATGGAGATAGAGGGAAGGGGGAGGGAGGTATACACTCTCTTCGGCGGAATATTAGTCCTATACTCCCAGTGGTACGTCGCTGAACAAATATGGTGATTTCATTATCCAATAAAGAAATGTCAATGACCGTTATCAAAAACCTCAACGTGAACAACAACAACAACAATATATATATATATATATATATATATATATGATATATTATAAACGGATCAAAACGTCGTATGATCTAAAGGAAGGAAGGCTGTCATATATGTACGTGCCTATAAGATTTTAGGTGAAACGTCACGTGAATTCGTGTGAAATTGATTTATCAGCGCAATGAGTACGAGTGGAAAAGCGAATATATACCTGCCTAGATCAACAACCTGTTGTTGTTGTCGTTGTTTTCTCTCTCCCTCTCTCACACTTGAATGGTTATGGAAAATGGCGCTATAGAAATTGTATGTATGTATGTATGTATGTATGTATTATTATTATTATTATTATTATTATTATTATTATTATTATTATTATTATTATTATTATTATTATTATTATTATTATTATTATTATCATTATCATTATTATGGCTATATGCGAGATCAATAAACATCTAAACCGCCACGGAACAGTTTTTTCTTTTTTTCAACAAATTTGTTGACAGTCCAACCATTTAAAGCATGTTTAAGAATACAGTTTTGTTCGATGAATGTCTATACGTAAAATGCGTGTGTCAGGTCCACACGCAAAGGCTTATGTAATATCTCTGATTGGGAGAGAGGTATTTATAAGCATTTTTGGTTCTTTTTACAAGATTCATGACCCAAAGAAGTAATGTCACGTGGCCGTGATTGACCAATCAGTACCTTGCAGACTAAATTGCTCTGTGTTATAAATTGTCTTCCTGCTTGGCTCAGTCGTAATTACTTTGTTATCAACATGACTACGAAGCATGGATGCTCTATAGGTCTTAAAGAGGAAATCCACCCCAAAAATCAACAAACTTCAAAAGAAAAATAAAAATATTCCCTACAGAACGATACAATTATGACAAAAATCAGATAAGAAATAAGGAAGATATGATATTTTGAAATTTTACATTTTTTCCGAAAACATTTCTTGACCAGTCCTTATAAATATTCAAATCAGCAAGTTGACGATGTCATGCTCTCACAAATTTTTATTCATTTCATATACAGATATGACAAAATTCAGCTTTATAAATATAAAATTTGTCTTAAAACCACCCAAAATGAAAAAGAACAAAAGAAAACTCTGATATATCTTGGTATGGAAATATGCTTTTACTTATATTTAAAAAAATAACCATTTTTCCGAATCTCATAAATAATATACATGAAAAATTGTGAGGGTATTACATTATTAACTCACTCATTTAAATATTCATAAGGACTGGTCAAGAAATGTTTTCGGAAAAAATGTGAAATTTAAAAGTGTCATATCTTTCTTATTTCTTATCCGATTTTTTTTTTTTTGGGTCATTTTTGTTTCATTCTGTAGGAAATATTTTTCTCTTCCTTTTGAAGTTTACTTATTTATTGGGGCAGATTTCTTCTTTAAGTCATTTTTACACAGTCCGGATGCAATCAATAAAGGGATACATACATAACGATGTATTAGTAATATTTTTGTGATATATCGCGTATGAAATGTACGTTTAAATCCTCTTTGATGCATACGTTAGACTCACAACGAATGATGCAGGGGACTCCGATCTCCCGTCTCAGATTGTGTATCGATACAACTACACCTCACAACAATACGACTGGATGCAAACCCTAAGCGGCTTGGGTAGAGCCATAAAGGCTTCCGCTTTTCAGCTTTCTGGCAAGCAGTACTTCTTCATCTGCAACTACAGGGAATGGGACGGCAACCAGGACACCGATTCATACGTGTGGGTCTACGACAACAGCACGGGTGAGGAATCATTCTTATCAGTATACTGACTATTACGTTCCAAAAGCATAGCTGCTCAGATTATATTCATACATCTGTCTATTTAGAAATGAATTAGTGTCATTAAAATGATGTATTTGTAGTGATAAGATACCTCATTTATAAATGTATTTGTAAAGGTTATATTCATACATCTGTCTATTAAGAAATAAATCAGTAGTGTCATTCAAAAATGATGTATTTGTAGTGACCTTACGGTACCTCATTTATAAATGTCTTTGTAAAGGTTATATTCACACATCTGTCTATTGAGAAATGAATTAGTGTCATTAAAATGATGTATTTGGAGTGCTAAAATACCTCATTTATAAATGTATTTGTAACAAGACTTGTGATATTCAAAATTTTACCACGTGACATACATCGCTTTCGTTATAGTTAATGGTCGTGCACTAGAACTTTTAATTGTTGCAAATACAGGGCGTAGAGAAATCATTGTTATGAATACACTTTATTACAGCTAAAACAAAAGGCTACATGCTTTTGTGCGATGAACTTAGAACAAAATCCGCGCTCCGAAATGCCGACAATGTGTAGTAAAGTAGTCCATGGTCGACATATTAAATTAGAATACATTTAAGCGAGAGATTATTTCGTAGAGGAGTGAAGATATGAGATATTAGTGTTCTTCGGTTATTTGTCTGCTCTCTGTACAAATGGAATTTATAAGATAGCAACTGCTTTGATCTGCAGTAGATGACAGGTTGCATTTCCGCTGGTTCTTCTTCATTTTTTCTTTTTTTTTGGCCGATATGTTTGTTAAAAAAAAAAAATGTTGACCAGTAGTTGCAATCTCACAAATTTCATTTGCACAGAGGGCAAACAAATCATGACCCTTCCTCTTAAAAACAAACAAACAAACAAACAAAAGCACTAAAAGTCTCCAGACATGGATATTTGATTGAGACCAGATCCAAGCTTGACAATGTAGCCTCGATTCAAATGGACTCCGCTGACCTATATACTGCGAAGAAAGCGCATATTCAGGGAAAGAGTGTATACTGAGAGAAGAGGCTCTGAAGTAGGCCTATAGGGTCTATTCAATAGCATAAAAAAGATGTAAAACTTCATCGCAACAACAAGAATCGGGTTATCAGAGTAAGCTGAAATTGAGCGTGTGCTCTATTGGCATCCAAAGCAGTTGTCCAAACTCTTTTCGTAATACGGCACTGTTATCCACTATACCATAGCGCCCCCACAGTTATAATCATGTCGAGTCTCTCTTTTTGTTTTTCTTTGTCTTTTGCGTGCTACTCGTTCACAGATTCGTTTGTCACACACCAGACGATTGCGACGAAGGGCTGTATAAAGCCCGCCACCTTGAGATCGACCGAGCACGGCTTCTATCTCTTCATCAGCAACTACTACGCGCCCAGTAGCTACACCCAGAATTCGCAGGTTTACAAGGTAAATGCACTTTGATAATGTACTCGAAAGAAACGCGTGAGTTTTCGATATATTCCACCATGTCCACTTGGGGAACAATTGAACATTTTCAGCAATTTGTCGACATGGCGAATTGCAGAGGCTGCAGAATTCAGTAAGATGTGAAGCCGGAGGTGGCGAAAAGTCCCGACCGACCATGACTGTTATTTCAGCGCTTTTACGTTGCTACAATTTATGGGTTAGCTAGAAATTGCAGACAAAGATGATTTAAAATGGTTCTTTTTTTCTCACCTCGCCTTTCTGTCTGGTTTTGCGAGAACATTATACAGTACGCCGAGGCAAAATAGAATGGAAATGAACAAACCGACGAGACGTAACAGCTTAATACATAAAAAGAAATGCCGATCGTGCAGAATTGGGATACTAAAGAAAATCGCTACAATTTAGTTTATCAAAATCAATATCACATTTACTTTCACTCCTGAACCACCTCCCCCCCCCCCCCACATGCCAATATCTCATAGAGGTAATCGTATAATAATGTCATTATTGTCATTACTATCACTATCCCCAACATGTCATTATCCTTGGCCATTATTTTTTGGTGGGTAATCCGCAGTGGTACCCTCGGTACGAACGCTTCGTTTGGATTCATGACATTTCAACCACCGGCGCCTTCATGAGTGACATCTTCGAGATCGACTCGGTGATCTACGTCGCAGTCCCCTTCTTCAGAGACGGTAGCAACTACGAGTTGACGTCGGAAGTGTGGGGGCAGTCCGGAAGTTATGGTACGTTGACCTTTCGACCCCTCGGTTTTGTCTTATTATTTTACATTATGAGAGCAAGATAAACGTGATGTCGCGTTCCCTTTGTCGGTTGTTGTTTGTTCTTCAGTTAAATACTTATGTTGCAGTTGCCTTCCTCGTTCGAGCTGCTTCGTTGACGTACTATGAATGTTGTATGAGGTTAAAGTGCGGTAAAACTACCTGCTTTATGATCAAGTTCATCTGATAAAGAGGGACTCTCCAAACTTCCGGCAACAATCAGTGTCCACACAGCACCCACACGCGATAAAATTGTGTTTCTTGAGGAGGTAAATGTCCACCCTAATGATTAAAACATGTCAGCATGAAGTGATCCGGAATGCAGAATAATAGTAATGATAATAATAATGATGATGATAATAATAATAATAATAATAATAATAATAATAATAATAATAATAATAATAATAATAATAATAATAATGATAATAATAATAATGATAATAATAATAATAATAATAATAATAATAATAATAATAATAATAATAATAATAATGATAATAATAATAATGATAACAATAATGATGATGATAATAATAAGAAATAATAATTATAATAACACAATGAAAAAAAGCGATTCGAGTAGAAATGCATCTGAATTTGCTTGTTGTCAAACTGTGTGGCTGTAACGTCGCATCGCATCACTCCATTTCAAACAAGCAAACAAACAAAAACATACATAAGCAGAGCAAAAACAAACCAACAAACAAAAACACAAAATGTCTGAAACATCGACCACCTCTGTCACTGCTCTCTCTTCTCCTCATAATCATGCGTGGGTCAGACATCCATCGGGGTTGCTACATCGACGGCACGAGTCGGGCGCTCGACGGCGATTCCTTCTCCTCCGATTCGATGACGGTCACACTGTGTATCACGTACTGCCGAGATCGCGGCTACCCGTATGCCGGACTCCAGGCGAGTAGCCAGTGTTTCTGTGGCGACGAAGAGTACAGCGAGCACGGGGAGGCCAGTAGCGGGGACTGCAACCAGCAATGCACCGGCGACTCATCGTCGTACTGTGGTGGTTCCTGGAGGAACAACATCTACTCTACAGGTGGGTGCATGATTGACCCTTTCAGCGGTTCTAGGACAATTTACCGCCTGGACAATTACCCCAGATCCTTCCCTTGCCCCTTACCCTAATCCTAACCACGAACCTACATATTATGAAATCCCTTCACACATCAGTTTAGCTGGGTGTATTAATTGGCCATGCGGGGTAATTGTCCTGATACGCGTTCAGCACCAATACGCCAATTCGTAGTTCCGCTTGGGGCATAAGCAGAATAAGGTCATATCGTGTGATATCAGGCATGTTGTTTTTAGATTCACTGAGATAAGCATATGTGATAGAATGATTGTTATTCATGATGAATCCTCATAAATGGTACTTGTCATTCTGTCAAACAACAACAAAGTGTCAAATAAAGAATTTCAAGTGCTATTGTATTTGGCAAATGCATTAGATTCGTCAGTGCATTCAATGCAAAACACCGAAATGGATGCTTTCCCGGCGAATGTAAATTGAAGAGACGTTCTTGTCACCTGATCTGCACAGATTTATTCTGCGTTTCGTCGGGCAAGGTTATGCAGTGTGCCGCTTTAAAAATGAGTGAAGCGCCTAACCTATCAACTAGTTTAAAAAAAAGAGAAAGTCTTTGTTTTCATTTTCATTAGTTCTACTACAGTCTACTGCTACTTATAGGCTCATATAAAACGACATTAAAAGATTTGCCGCGATCGAACTTTGTCGGTATATTTTCGTTATGGAGGAATAAAACGTGTGTCTAGAGCTACCCTGCCATTTCGAAAGTAACGTTTGCTGTATGGTATATAATAGCTGTTGCAATTTCCAGCAGATAATTTCACTTCAGGTATACGAACCTTGAATTCTCATCATCGGCAAAGTTTGGTCGTTTGTAAATTAGGCATTGCATTCTTTGCCACCGTCAACTGACCATGTCATTATTTTGGGGGTCTCTTTTATCTTAAAAGATCAATCTTGGACGAATGTCCAGGACTTGCCCGGCTCTCCTAGTGCGGCCACGGGGGCCAAGTACTACTCTCACGGCGGCTCCCACTACCTTGTGATCGCCAGGTACGCCGATTCAGATGAG
The DNA here is from genome assembly GCF_964275005.1 of Diadema setosum. Classification (NCBI taxonomy): domain Eukaryota; kingdom Metazoa; phylum Echinodermata; class Echinoidea; order Diadematoida; family Diadematidae; genus Diadema; species Diadema setosum. The sequence goes on along the minus strand of NC_092699.1, from coordinate 24,062,907 downwards.
TGCAACAAGGATATGATGGTGTACGTGTGGAACGCGGGCTCGTCCGAGTGGGAAGTGCACCAGACGATCGCACTGGAATGGACGTGCCCAATCGATGTCGAAATCTTTGAGGTATTTAAAGCTCGGTTTCTAATCGTTCGAAGACCCGTGTCTCAATCTATTTTCATACAGTCATTGACTATATATACTGCATCTCCTATATCGAAATTCTTCCTCCCGTTTGTCTAGAAAGAGTTATGTGTGCAATATCCTGCTCCTTCGTGCTTGTATGTATAAGCAAATTGAATAAACCAAAGCCCAAATATGTGGATAGAGTGAAAGCAACGACATTAGTAGAATGCATGGGTAAAATTTTGAGAAAGTTGGACAATCGATTCAAAAGTTACGAATTTTCAAACTTTCCGAGCCGTCATTGCTTTGTGAGGAAATTACTACACTTCGTGACGTCATTATGGACATCAATTATAAAATAAAATGACAACAACACTCAACACAAATTTCACTTTTCTAGCAAAATGAAAGAGCACTTGACTTGCCTCTTTCGGGTAAGCAGGAGGAATATCATACGTCAGTAACAAGTCGATGGAAGGTATATTTGTTGACTGGAAAAAAAAAGAGATTTTGTGGAATTCTGATATTTTTCTTATCTTATCAATGCTTATTGTAAAAAAATATGACGTCATGAACAATTTAATTCTTCTTTTTGCTGCAATGATGGTACCGAAACTTTAAACATTTTCCTGCAATTTGAATTTCAATTCGATTTCATCTGCTTATGTGTTGCGTAGTATTGTTAATTTCACGTATTTTTCTTTGTTACTACATTGTATTGATATTGTGTATGTAAATGTTTTGCATTGTTGGAAATGAAATAAATGAAAATGAAAAAAAAAATGACTTAAAAAAAATAACGCAATCATAACATTTGAATCGATTTTCCAATTTTCCTCAAACTTTCACCGTTGTGTTCTACTAATAATGGAGCTTACACTCACTCCACATTCATATTTGGGCTTTGGTTTCCTTGTAGGCCAATACAGTCGCACACCAAATCATGGATACATGCAGGGACGTGCATTTATGTCCCCCCAATGTAACAGTATTTTTCTAAAGTTTCACTTTCTCTGCTTTCCTTGCGCTTTTATCTCCCTTTCTTCCCCTTTCTCACCCCTCCAGCCCTCTCTCTGTTGAGTGACATCGATTTCATATTACCACTTCTTTCATATTGCAGGAACAAATATGATATCCCTATCTTATATCGTTTCAATTATTCATCCATTGATTTTATCCCTCCCCCCTCCCCCCCCCCCCCCCTACCAAATCAATCTGCTCAGAAAAATAGAAGAAAGTTCATGTTGGTCACCAACCTCCGCATCCAAATAAACACTGAGGCAGACGATGATTTTTTGGTGCAAACGCCCGTTCTCGAGCTCAAGGGAACGATGTGGGTGAGACACTCTAGCTTGGACGGGGTCGCCGTCTACGACTTCTCGACGTTCGAACGCGACGGCGAGCTGTACTTCCTCCAGGTGGCCGGGCGGAATGCGACGGGCTCGACGTACAGAGACTGCCCGCACAAGATCTACCACTGGGTCTGACGAGGGGGCGCTCTACAGAGCACCAATCTTTTACTCGCGTCTTGCTGTGAATAGGGAGCTTTAGATTTGCGACGTTGATGTCTAGACGACGCCTACGTCGACCGTTTTCCTCTCTCCCTGCATTGTCGTGTTGCAAAGTAGCCGATTTGGATTTCGCGAAGACGCAGCCTATAAAAAGTAAAGGGCTCACACGGGTAAATATTTCCCCATAGAGACGTGTGTTGAATTTCAATTTCAAAAAATTATGTAAAAAAACTGGGAGAAATCAAGTGTTTCATATTCGGTAACCTGAAAAAGTGAGGTATACCCTTTCATCCATCAAAGTTCCAAGGGGGGGGGGGGGGGGGGCTCTTCAGCTCAAACTCTGTCCAAGGGTTCACAAAGTCAGACTACGAGTTCTTTTCACTCAAAAAAAAAAAAATCACCACATTTTCCGTACATGCACCCAATCAAGAGATTATAGTTCCTTCAAATTCCATGAGAAAAGCTTTCATCTTCCAACCAAAATGCAGTTTGTAGAGGAATTCATACTCAATATCTGCAGCTATTCAGTTTCTGCCATATTACCTTCTCTGGTTTTTGATTATTATTTTTTCTTCATTTATTTTAGTATCTTTGGTACGATTTGTGATGTGGTCAGGGGTATTTCATTATATTTACAGGTGTGAGGCCTACGTTCGTCATCATTGCAACAAGCAGCTCTCTGTGTCTTTAATTTAAGCAGACGCTAAAATGGCGCGGAACAGTCGCGAAAAATCAGACGGCGACGCGAGATCGATTTTTATAAGCGGTCTTGCGCATGCACAGAACGTATTTCCGCATCTCAAATCTGAAGCTCCCTATTGATTCTACAGATAACACACCAAAAAAAAAAAAAAAGGAGTAACTAGAGCCTGTTGCATTAAAAGAAAATACAATGAAACTAAGTCAGAAAATCAGACGTAAATAAGGCATCACCCAATCAGAAATGAGTATTCAGGGATGTATGTTTCATTTTCTGACGTAAGTTTGCTATCAATTTTGATGCAACAGAGCCCAAGTTTTACACCTGTAGGTGCCTGTTCGTATTAACCTCGTTTTGAATCTGGATGATGACAAGAGTCTGTAAGGTAGTCGTCAGAGACAATAATTATGTTTTATAATATACTATTAACTACCCGTATACACTATCTCCTGTTAAAGGGGATACACTTGAACATGGCATAGAAATATTCAAAAGGCAGATTACTTTTTGGAAGTCCTAAAGAGCGTTATTTTTTTGTTTACTAACACTCTACTAACAAAAAAAAATAGCTCTTCCGGTTAAAACAAACAGACATGTCTAAATCCACGTCTAAAATGATATTATGATATTTCCTCCAAATCGCCTTTGGATGAGGCGTTCCAGTTATTCGTGCATTTACTATACCTGGTTCAGACAATAACCCTGAATTGTTTGACACAATAAGCTGATAAGTTTGCTTTGATGAATGAATGAAATATAAGTTTTCTTTGTACCAAAACAGTCATTTTGCTCCTCCTATCATCTGTAGAAAATGAATACTATACCATAAATAATGCCGGGTTCAAGCAAAGTATAAAATTATGTTACGTACATAATTACTGAGAATTGTGAAGATTCTTTATATAGTCATTATTATAGTTTTGACGTACGCTCATCAGTTCTACTTCTGAACGAGCGTTCATCTTTCTCTTTCTCTCTGCGTTGATGTGTTAATGATTGTAAATACTTCTCAGAAAATAATGTTTCTATCTATATGTTTCTGTGATCGTCGATGTTGAATGGAGTTGTAAATAAAATTAGACATATGCGTGCATAGTGAATATTACAGTCCTCAAATGACATGGTCTGTTGTTGTCATGTGTATTTGTACACACAGGACTTCCGCACGCACACGCACACGCACACATGTACACTTACACTTACATAGGTCTCAAATGTACCATTCTAGAAAAGAATGCATTGTGTTTATAGAGAACTACTACTAGCCAAAGCGAGTGCAATCTTTGCATTCCTGAGGCCGAAAGACGGCGTTTTAACAATATTATATCGCATGTCGTAGAATGCACGATTTGATAATAGAAAATAAGGTTCGTATTACATTGAATCCTCGTACAGGAAGATAAACACGGATCAGTTATAAGAATTGATTGATAATAAATAACTCATAAGATTGGTGAATAGAAGGATATTATATATATATATATATATATATATATATATATATATGTACATATATATATACATATATATATATACATAATGTATAGGCCTACGTATAAACATAATTATTCAAATACATGTGTAAAATGTGTGTATGTATTAGTTTATATCGTCGCTGAATCCACGAACCGGCACACGCGCACCGCCGGTGCGCGAAGTACATTTCGAGTAAATCGCATTTAAAGATTTCTGTTTTTTCAAACTATTAGTAAGATATGTTAATGGAATTGATTTTCAATAAATTTCACTGTGACGTATTAGAAGAATCTGCTCTTTCTTGCTATACATAAAAATCCTCCCAGTGATGTAAAATATGCACACAGTAAGGCTATAAAGTTGTGTGTCGTTTTGTGAAAACTCCAGACTAGGTCCAAAAAAATCCACGAACCGGCACACAGCGCTTAGTGTCGCACATCGCGTTCAGGATTCTCCGCAAAATAAATCCACGAACCGGCACACAGCGCTTAGTGTCGCACATAGCGTTCAGGATTCTCCGCAAAATAAATCCACGAACCGGCACACAGCGCTTAGTGTCGCACATGGCGTTCAGGATTCTCCGCAAAATAAATCCACGAACCGGCACACTGCTCTTGTGTCGCACATAGCGTTCAGGATTCTCCGCAAAATAAATTAGTTACAGCTCGTTATTCCGAAGGTTCGTTATTCCGAAGGTTCATTAATTCGAAAATGAAATAAGGTTTGTTATTCCGAAGGTTCGTTATTCCGAAAATGAAACAAAACTCGTTATACCGAAGGTTCGTTACCGACCCTATGCCCTATCATTTCGGATTAAAACCTTCGGAATAACGAACCCTATTTCATTTTCGGATAAACGAGCCTTCGGAATAGCAAACCCTATTTCATTTTCGGATTAACGAACCTTCGGAATAATGCCCCAAATGTTCGGATTATCGAACCCTATTTCATTTTCGGATTAACAAACGTCTAGGTATACTGTGTGTTTCGGGTTAACGAAATCGGTTAATTCGAAAATGAAATAAGGTTCGTTATTCCGAAGGTTCGTTATTCCGAAAATGAAACAAAACTCGTTATTCCGAAGGTTGATTACCGACCCTATACCCTATCATTTCGGATTAAAACCTTCGGAATAACGAACCCTATTTCATTTTCGGATAAACGAGCCTTCGGAATAGCGAACCATATTTCATTTTCGGATTAACGAACCTTCGGAATAATGCCCCAAATGTTCGGATTATCGAACCCTATTTCATTTTCGGATTAATAAACGTCTAGGTATACTGTGTGTTTCGGGTTAACGAACCTTCGGAATAACGAACCTTCGGAATAACGAACAGCACCCAATAAATTCACGAAACGGCACATGGCTTTCAAATTTATTTCTGCTTAAGGTTATTTCACTAAGAAAAGTTTAAATTACAGTTAGCTCTTCTAGTAATCGTATAGCACTGCGCTCTTGGCATTGTAAATCTAACAGCCGTGTATAAACGTATTGTAGATTAGTTGTTCTTATTTAGATCATGGAGCTTCATGTTTAGATCTTTACTTCTTTTTTTTTGTATTTTTCATTACGTATTCTCAATATTCATTTAAACAGGAAGGCAGCCTTTTATACTTTGTTTTTCATGCACTTCATTGTTTACGAAAATGAACAAATTCCCGACTCATTTTAAATAGGTATGCAGACGTACATTAATACCAAATAAGAATTCACACAAATTCCTCGTACTCCCCTCCTCTCTCCATCACTCCTTCTCTTTCAATCTTCATCATCTTCATCATCATCATCATCATCCTCTACACTTGTCTTCTTCGAGAAATAATGACATTTTCAAACACTCTCAAGTCCTGTATTATATACAATCATTCATTAAAGGAAGAAATACACATTCCTTTTAGACAAATGAAATTTATTTTTATTAGATTATATTCAACATTTAATTCGGGCAGAACTGAAAAAAAAAGAAATCTAGGAAAAATAATTGTTTGAATATATATTCATTACTATAATTATATTGTATTGTTTCCAAGTATCATAAGTTGTACATTTCATTAAACGGATTTCCACATTTCATTTTCAGCCAAAATCAAAATGCATTACTATATATGGTATTTCGTAACAACAAATATAATAAGCAAAACTGCTGTTAAATAAGAAGCTGTTAAAATGAGATTTTATATTACCTCCAGGATAGACAGCAGTTCATTCAATCATAATTCAAAGTAACTATATTTCCCGTAATGAAAGAAATCTTAACGTTATTGACATATGTTCTAATGAACAAGACAATTTCGAGGAACCCATATCACAATGAAATAGAAATACATTACATTGTACCTTTACACAATATTCCTTTACCTTCATAGAATAAAATATTGCTTAGTATTTCTTATATCCATTTCTGACCAAAAAATGAAGGAATCTTTTTTTCTTATCATCAAACTAAATACAAGTCATCTCTACTTCTTCGGAACCGATTATAAAATGTATTGTTCTCGCAGCTTTCAGCTCTCTGGCAGAAAGAAATTTCATGTTCATTCCAAATCGGCATAATATCAATCTCGTTTCTTACTCCAAAATCAGTTACTGGATATTCCCTATACACGAATTAATGATAAGTTTTACTTCTTAAACTTTACTGTTGTTTAAGTATGATTTATTTTAAGTGGAGAAATAAAGTCCAACCTCTTCAAAGCAAACATTTCTTCAAACAGTACAAAGATATTGTTAAACACTTTACAGAGTTATCTACACAAGTAATGTTCTTTTAAAAAGATTTCATAGAGATGAATTTCTACCTGATATTTTTACTCTAGATTTACGTGGAAATTATCAGTTTTGATATCTCTTCGAGTATCACACTTTCCACATTCAGATTCGTTAACGCAATCAAATTTTTCATGTTTTTATATTTCTGTGGTTCTTTACGTCACAAATATTTCTGTATATAATTTTCTGCACATATTTCTGTAAATAATATTGACACCATGAAACAAGGTGACTGTTTTTTTTTTTTTTTTCTGGCACTGTACCTGTTTACAAGTAGACTGTTAACATATCAGACCTACATTTCTTCATTTTTTCTTTGAAAAATGAAATCTACAACAATATTCAATATAAAAAGACATAGATAATGATGGCCATGCTATAAGTCCTCATGTGGACACAGACTGCAAGAATATGGCTTTGTACTGCAGTACACGTATCATCCAATAAGACATTTTCTGTCAGAGTTTATTATTCATTCTCGAGTTGCAGAGAGAGAGAGAGCGAGCAGAGGAAATGTAAGCATCCAATTGCTTATAACCCTCTTGCAGTCTCCTAATACCTTTCTAACTCGCACAACTTGACTTGAAGCTTGGTCCTGACTTTAGTTTATGTCTGCTGTGGGTGTCCCAGGTGCTGGGGAAGGCATGATTAAAAAATACTGGGAATCGTTAACGGGGTTGGCCTAATGGCGGCCTGGCTAAAGGAGACAAAATGAATAGTATGGTAGGTGAGCTGCTTCATAAACAAAGTAAAAGAAAATACATTTTATATGGATTTTGATACTTATATAGTTTTTGCTTTGAAAAGCACTGTTACGCCAAAGAGAATGGAAGCATATTACAGTGGAAATTAAGGATGGCATCATTGTGACAAAGGTGTATGGAGAGACCCATGGATTGATGGTTATCACGAGTAATGCCAGTGAATAAAGTGACAGTGTAAGATACAGTACATAGGATTAATGTCCCATAATGTCCCCTTGATTCTTTCACATACAATATTTGGAAAATTTGAGACTCCATTGATAAACACATAGCAGTACGTTCAGTTCATGGTTTCTTCATTTGACATGATGATTTCATCACTAATTAGTTTGTGGATTGTCAGTCAAACAGATACAGAGATAACAAGCTATCCCAAACTCTGCTGCAAAAGTAGTGTTCAAATTTAAAACGAAATATATATATACATTAACACAAATTTTCTAAGAAGCTTGCACTGGCTTCATGTCAAAATTCATGTTCAGTACAAAATGTTGATGTTAACTTTTGAATACACACTATTTGAGAGAACTACTTTGAATAGGAGACACACCAGAGAGAACCCTTTGTTCAAAAGGCAGGGACTTATTTGTTATGCTGAATAAAAAAGCAACAATATACATATTTGCTTGTCATGTCTCTACCATATGGAAGAATCTGCCCCAGAATTTAAAATAATTTACAAATGTTAATCTAACTCTGCCTTGGGAATGCCTTCATTACAGTCTAAACATGAAACAAGGTATTATTGTTATTGCAATTGTATGTTTTTGTGTAATCATTTTTATCCTTGAGCACATAGGGACATAATACAGAATGTTCTTTGTGCTATATATAAGTACTGTTGATTATTATTATTACTTTTATTATCATTTATATTATTATTATTCATGTCATCATTATTATCATCACTATTATTATCATCATTATTATTATTAGAAGTAGTAGTATAGTAGTATCATTATTACTATTATTATCATTATAATTATTATTATTAAAATGATGTCATATTTTATAATCCCACTACCCCCCCCCCCATTTCTGCACACACACAACCCAAAGTCATTAAATAGGACATTAAGCAGAACATCGAGATAATGTTCTGCCAGAACCTGACTGCCCATTCATCACGCACACACATTTGTGAAAAGTTCGCTGAGTGCTGTCTGGAGCAACTCTGTGATTGTAGTGAAATATTGCTATGCTCTCCTTCCATAACGATCCCTGGCTTGGACTTTGGTGCAGATGTTCAGCTCAGCCACCCTAGTCATTTGAAGCTGTTCCGGGTTTCTCTTTGCTTTCACCACTTCGACATATCCAGTAGACAGTTGTCATCAGCTTCTCTCCCTATATGCAAAGATGAACAATTGTTTTTCACGACAATGTTACTTCTATATTGCAGAGGGGAATGATGACATTTGAGACAACAGTCATAACATACTACTTAATCAATTTTCCACATCTGTAAAACTATATTGATTTGCCTGAGAAAATAATCATATAATGTTCCTTTCATATCAACACTTTGGTAATGTTTTGCTCAAAAGTGCTAATGCAATTCTGTTGAATTATAAGTTTTAATCAATGTGATAACGTTCATAACAAGACTATACTAGGATTACTCCTAATTGTCCATTGACACTTGATTTTCTGAGTAATATCTATGACAAAATAAAACCCAATACTACATGAATAGGTGTTGCACTGATTGCTGTTTATATCTTGCTCACCTTTAGCTCAGTGCACAATGTAACCTTTGAGTGCAGTAAGGAGAGGATGCTAAGCCAGACGAAGTGGTGAATGAACACATTGTTGACTAGAATCAGGAGCAGAACTGAAGTAAAGAATAAGACAAAGAATAAAGAAAGCAGAACATCACAAGTGAAAATCGGTGATATAGTTAACCCCATGTAAAAGTCTCATACTCTTACAACATTTGACTTCTGAGTGTACAAAGCAAAAAAAAAAAAACCAACAACAATATTGATATTAGTGAAGCTTTAGATGTAAATTGAGACCTTTCATTTTCATTGTCTTTGCCAAGTATTTGTCATACTGTATGTGCCATTGACTTTTGCAAAGCTGATGGTATCTCATATCAGTACAGAGAGCTGCTCATTCCCCATCTCCATTGTCCCTCCCCCCCTCTCCCCCACCCCCCCCCCCAAAAAAAAAAAAAAAACACAGCAAACATAAAAAAAACACACACACACAACTACAGTTATAACAGTAATGAAAGATACATGACACTGAGGAAATGCATACCGGTACCATATCAAGATCAGATTGAGAGACAGCATTGCCTTTATACCAAAATGCAGCATGACTGCAGGTAATTAGTTGTCAAAATGTCGGATTCCATGTTATGTCAGTGCTTCACGTCCATCAAAACTACAAATAAAGTTGTAATTAAAAAAAAAAAGAGTAAGATACACAATCATTTCAGTACGGTATGTGGAAAGTCAAATTATTAGTCGTATGCCTGCACTGTGTACTAGTATTACACACTGGTCTGTCTAAATCCTTGTCAGATAGTAATGTAACTTACTGTTCTTGTTCAAGCTTGTGATGATGGTAGAAATCTACAGGAATGCGGTTTGGAGTACAATTGTGTAAAGTAGCCCATCATCGAAGAACATCACTCATTTCAGTCCAGTCTGCAAGTTGTTGCGTTGTCCACACAAATGCCTCAATATCTGTTTGGAATGGAAGATGAATGCAAGATGTCAGTTACATGAAAATCCATCACTACTTACAATTCTGTAAGATCATCAATATGAGCCACAAATTTCCAAAACATCACACTGCCCCCTTCCCCACCTCCTTTTCAGGTCTACATTATATGGCGTATTAGAATCTGAAGTTTGAGAACATCACTCTGGTCTAATTGTACAATTCATGCCTCCCTCCCCCCCCCCCCCAAAAAAAAAAAAAAAAAACACACACACACACACAAAAAAAAAACACTGTGTTTCAAAGAGCCATAGATTGTAGAAAATCATAACAAGCAAATATCACAAACTAAGGCAAAATTACATGCCAGGTACATGTTTATAATGTTTACATTTAGGCCTATAGCATGATATAACAATTTATGAATTCAGGTGCTGAGCATTAACGTTGCATAACAAATATGTTTTTGCTTGTTGTCTATCCAAATCAAAATTGCTGGTATGATATTCACGACAACATTATCAAACCTTATTGTTGTTCGTAACGCCTCGCCCTCAATTTAGACAACTGTTATGTGGGAGGAGGACCTTCCTCATTTAGATTTTAGCATAAGTACCTTTAAATCATTTTTTCCCATTGAGACTTCAAGGGTAGTCAGCGAAATAACATCACAGTAACCTGGACAGGTAAAGGTATTCAAGATCACTATCAATAATTTAACACTGTAACACAGTTAACTATCTACATTAGATCTAGAAGAACTGTAGATAATTCCTGGAAGATTCAGAGTGAATAAGAGAGCTAATTTACCTGGGAAGAAGTAGGCAGTAGCATTACATACTTGAGCTCGTATTACAGGCAACAATAAAATTGTACAATATATTACCGTTTAGTGCGTTACAGATTCGATGCAAATGTGAGACGAGTTCATTTGACTCTAGTTCGAACCGCTTTCCCTATTCTTCACTTACACCGAATAATAGCTGTGGGACTGCAAACGTAGCGCACGAAGCTAGGACAGAGCCAAACTAAGTCATTGTGACCTGTTAGAGTACATATTTACACTCTTTGGATATTCTAATTCCTTATTCACAAATCTACATTCAATAAGGTGAAAAATTCGAATAATTTAACTGTCAATACAGAGCGATATGTAACTTTACCGATTTCATCTGTCTGGTTTCCGCTGCTCTGGGCGCAGCCATTTTGGACGAGCGCGTACGAGGACGTTTGACAGATAAGTGATTTTTTGATGACATCCGGCGTGTACGCACGCAATAGTGCCACTTCGTGAAAATCCAGACCGACCAGTCAGAGTTTTCACGAAGTGGCACAGTCGTTATTATTACGTAATTACTCGAGATTGAGGTTCAAAAATTTGTCAGGTTGTAGAACCCGGTATATACTATCATAATATGCAAAAATCTCAAAATCGAAAATTTACTCGATTTTGGCCGGTTGTGCCGGTTCGTGGATTCAGCGACGATATATATCTTTTAATTTATTTCTTTCTATCTTTATTTTTATTCATTTCAATTCATCGACTCACTTATCTTTACAAGTAAAAAGAAAGGCAGCGCTTTCTGCTTCTAAATACTATTCACAAAACGGGGGTCAAGATAATATATAACCGTTTACGGAAACCATTCCATTGTTTTCTCGCTGTCTCTACAACCATTACCAAATGCCTTTTCTTTCTCCTTGCATGCCCTCGAAAAGAAAGAGGTTCAGGTTTATGGTTAAATGTTGACCCTCCAGACCGCAATCCAGGAAAAGAATCTCAGCTGGGAGCCGATATACCGTCTCTTTGAGGTAATAATGTTGGTGGCTCCTTGTACCCGTGGCGCGCACACACACATGATCAAGACCTGCGCAAATCTTTGCATAGACATTTCCCCTCCTGTGGCATGCAGTGGAACTCACGTAGACTCCATTTGAACAGGCTTTCACTCTTTTCCTTTCATTTTGCTAGTATGATTACCATTATACAGATCAACGTTAATGTTACCACTAGCAAGACTTATAAACGATAAAAGCGGTAAATGGTGCGTGATCCGCAACATGGTCATGGATATGGATAGAAGCGGCTGGAGACAGAGTCTAATTTGGACAACCGGGGAAGGGGTTCCATGCGGAAGAGGGTACTTTTCAAGTTAGTTTGGAACAAGGGGCGGTGGCGATACTGTATCGACAGTACTAAGGCATTGCCAACACATGAAAGGAGGGGAATATGAAGCCTCGTTTGTGCTAGTATAGGCAGCTACATGTTCAACAGATTACGCCGAGGACCCCTCGCACCGTGCCTAATAGTCACGTATATGATAAACGCACGCGTGCATTCCTCAAACGGGTGGAGAGTAAAAGGTTTCCCCCTCCCCACGTCCTGGAGTGGGTCACCGAATCAAAATGGCGGCCGTGGAGACGAGGCGAGCTAAAAATGGCGGAGACAACAGTCGGCGACAAGAGCGCCCCGTCACTTTCGCGGAGTTCGGCCTGGATTTGAAACCGTACTTCACCGAGTTCAAGGATCACGACAGGCCATCCACCTTCGCTGATTTCGGTGTCGACGTCGAGCGCGAGCGATCTACCATAGACACTCTCGTCGGACCGGTAGGTTGTCTTTTTTTTGTGAATCATAAATTGACAATTTGCATTAGTACTTGATCACCCCCCCCCCCTAAATAACAGTTTAAATATGAGAATCATTGATTAGGGGTGTTTTTTTTTTTCGATTCCATTTGGCCGATTAACACCTCTTCTTTCAAATATTTCTGCAAAGGTAGACCTGAATTCTGTTTTCTTTTTCAGTTTTGTTGAGTCGTGGCGTGACCTATTGTTGGGAGAAAAACAAAGTGCAAACGGTCTTATCTTCCGACCTAACTCACCATGTCCTAGATATACCTATTCCCGTATTGAAATGTATGTACAGACTAGATATATATATATATATATATATATATATATATATATATATATATATATATATATATATATATATATATATGACCACGTGTTCATTTGTCACCAATCAATTAAAAAAGGTGAGATATTTTTTAAGGCACTGTGTAATAGGGAGCTTAACTGGCAATGCCATATGCGTAAGAGTGAGTAAGTATGATATTCTTATGATTTTATCGGTCAGTTGATTTTCGTCATTACATGTAATGATATTCGCATTGCGTCACTGTTGATGATTTTGCTTTCATACAAATATGGGGATGTCTACACAAAGTTTACCCTTGACGCCACAATATGTGTCGTTTAATGTCGTTTAAAAATTCTTGTCATTATATATTGATCAATTATTATGATGGAAAGACAACAATATAATTTACCTCATATTCTAGGAGTGATGAAACTTTTTTGTTTAAAAACTGAACAAATATAAACAGAAAGCATTGAGACTACACTTTCAACAAATTGCGCCATATGTATATATGGTCATGATTGATTGATTGATTGATTGATTGATTGATTGATTTTATTTCATTTCTGTATTTCTTTTTCATACATAAATGTGATACAAAGTCAATTAAACGAACTAATTGAGCACAATATTGTTTAAATCTGAAAGTTGAAACAGACAAATGATTAATTCAAATCCAACATCATTCTATTAAAATACAAAATGAAAAATGAAGGCGTTATTTTATGCACAAATGCAAACATAGAATCTCGTGTAGGCCTACTTGCCGTTCAAAATACAAATTAAGCAACTCTAGATATAACAGAAATACAGGAGACCGTCATCATACTAAGCAAACGCTTGACGAAGATAATGGCCTCAGAAATTATTGTCTTGATAATACGACACAATAAGAAGATATATTCAAGTCGCCACTCGCTCAGTGAAGATTAAAGAGCGAGAGAGCTTATAATGGCCTCGCAAACATCGTCTTTATTTCTTTATATTCAGTGGAAATTCGATGCTTGTCAGTCGTCTTGGTCCATTTCTCATCACCCGAGCCGAGTCTGCTGTGTATTATCTCTGCGGCGCTGACACTATCTTGTACGCAACGGGTTTATAATGATGCTCAAATCCTACAAGGAGCTGCTGCGAGATAAACCTGTGTGAAATTTCAAAATAAGTAAACTTACCCCCCCCCCCCTCCTCAAAAAAAAAAAAAAATATTAATGAGGAGTGAAAGTCTTCCTTTGCAGATCACAGTGCGTGTTACTTTTCTCATGAAGTCACTCCATCAAAACAATTCAGCATCCTATTCATTCATTCATTTATTTATTCACTCACTCACTCGCTCATTCATTCATTCATTCATTCATCCACCCATTCATTCATTCATTCATTCATTCATTCATTCATTCATTCATTCATTCATTCATTCGTTCATTCATGCATTCATTCATTCATTCATTCATTCATCCACCCATTCATTCATTCATTCATTCATTCATTCATTCATTCATTCATTCATTCATTCATTCATTCATTCATTCATTCATTCGTTCATTCATGCATTCATCCGTTCATTCATTTATTTATACATCCATTCTTGTTCTTTTATGAGCACATTAATATGCCTCGTGACACATTTTTTTTTTTCACAACAAAGAAATTTTAGCATTTAACAATTTGTTTCAAGGTTTCTGTAGAACCAAATATAGCCATGATTTTAGTATGATGCAAACTTTCCATACTCTTTACAGCTATGAATGAAAAGGAGAGGGAATTATGGGGAGTAGCATGTATAATATCAGTACTGTCGGGATAAATGGTGACGAATACATGTACATGTATAATGAAAATCAAAATATTTTACAGAAACCGCGACACCCAAGATCTAACACAATTAAATTATCACTTGGTCAACGTTAAAATCGTATTAATATTTCCATTCAGAAGATGAGCAGGAAAAGTGTTCACATTCGACGAATCACGAATAATGACAGCTACGATGAAAAACTTGATGTGAGTTCATTGTAATCAGCTTCTGTTTTATTCGAGTACGTCGGACAAATCTATGAAGAAACCTTCAACTATGAACTCGGTATCATAAACCGTTCCATCCCTTTCTTTATTAGTTATATGCCAAAGGCGCACGTTTTTTTTTTTTTTTATTTACTCTTAACTGATTTCTACAGCTTTAAGGCTGGAGTAAAAAAAAAAACACACACACACACAAGAAAACAAACAAAAGCATAAAAAGCAGGTTGCAATCCGCGCGAACACATTATTGTGTTAGCATCTGGGTGCCGTCTCCATTCAACCCAGGATTCGCTTTATCTCTGTACAGCATTGTCGGTGTGTGATCATTTTTCCTTTGCCAAAAGGCAACTGCCAGGGCAAAAAGAGTGTTAATAAATGAAGTAAAAACAATTTCCTGTCTAAACTTCCCAGGTACGGATCGAAGTGGGTGCGAGTTTGCCCTCCCCCTTCCCTCAACATCCTTTGATATCACACGTTTTACCCCTCTCTCTCCATAGAGCACTGACTCTCCCTCTCCCTCTCTCTCTCCCGGGCCTCTATTCTCTCCCCCCCCCCCCTCCCCCTCACAATCTCTCTTCTATATTCCACATATCATTTTCCTCTTCATAAACATATTTGCATTCAGGAGAAAGATGATGATTAAGATGAGGACACATCCACTATCATCATTATGTCATCACCATTATCAGAGCCGGTAGCCGCAGCTATATAGCATACTGCGGTCATTACCTTCATCTTTATCATCAATATGGACGACCACAATGGTTCACCATAAAGAACTACGAAACAATTGACAAGATGATATATATATTGTATTTTATTTCACAGATTATCCGCAGATTTTTGCACAGACCAGACTAATGTTCATCCTTTAAAGCGATACTACTAGCCCTTCCTGATACTCTTTACTGTAGATCGATAGATGAAACTATATTATGCAGTGATCTTGATGTTGATTTCAATGCTGATTGTATTTGATTTATCTAACCTATATACGTGTAGGTATGTACAATGGGTATTTTGTCCCAGGCCTCAGTTTCATTATTATGTTTATATCATATCATATAAAATATATAAGTACTGCAGTCATAATAGAGTCATGTTAATCCAGTGTAGCTGTAAATGAGGTCTTCATAGTCTTCAATAAAGGCGTTGTTCCTTTGCTTGCGTTGATTCTCTTCCTGTTAATCACCTCTGATCTTTATCACTGTTTCTCGGGATTCGCATTCCCTTCCCCGCTGCCAGTATAACAGGAGTGTACAAATGACGGCACTTTTGTGATCACTTTCATAATAAGGCTCATCATTATTGAATCATGTGTCAAGCGTTTGATTACAACACAAATGGCTAAAGTTTTCTCTAGCTATATGTTGTTTATTCTAATCTCCTCATTCCCTTCCTATTCCTTCCAGACGCATCAACTCGCATAATATTCCTATCTTCTCGTCAACGTTTATGTTTGTATGATACACCTATCTCGCAAGTGTTATGTTTTGTTTAAAAGTTTGAAAGCTATCGCGAGATTGGGTTATCCGAAGCGCGTCATTATTTTCTTAAATGAATCAAATTTGACAGGAGAACACAGGAAGAACAATAGCATCAGAAAATGAGCTTTATTGTGCTGTATTTTATACTTTACATAATTGTTGTGAATCGAGGTTTTGAAGAGAAATGAATTTGTTTCGTTCAAAATGAAAGACAATCCGTTATTGTTCTATACCCATGCAGTACCAAGTCAGTGTGTTTAGTGGAGGATTTGTATGTCTCCGTATTACTCGACAAAGGACTTGTGAACTTTTGATACTTGTATGTTGGAGCATCTAGTTTTGGGGGTTTTTTTTCGCAACCTCCCCCCCCCCCCCCCCCACCTCCCCGCAAAAACAAAAACAAAAAACACCCACACAAAAAAACCAAAATTAAAACAAAACAAAACAAAACAAAAAAACTACAGGAGTGTTTCAGTCTAGGCTCAATCGGGATTGTGATTTTGGTCGCATTTGTTTTCGTTTTGTTTTGATGAGTACTTCTTTGACGAATTCATGTTAAATAGGCCTATGCAATTTGTTGCAGGTTCACGATCATTTTCCAAATCTTTGATTAACGAATCATTGTGTAAACTGTATTAAAGTTGTTGATGTGGAGACGTGCGATATCATAACTGCAAAAGAAGTGATAAAAAAGTTATTTGAGTATGATGTGCAATCCCTTTCAATAGTCATATCCCATTCAAATAAAAAAAGAAAGCTTAAGTCGCTATTGCCGACTAAAGAAGTCAATGTGAAACTACATAAACAAACCTGGTCAACTCCAATTCTGAGACCTCTTTGGTCATGAATTTCTCACGGTGAATATATAAATGCGCAATATCGAAAGCGCTTTGACGCATTTTCTATTGCCGTCTTCTAAACGTTGATAAAGGAACTATACCAAGGCTTTCTTTTGGTACACTTTGACGTCGCAGCTTTTGTTGGCAGGTAACGGTGCTCTATAGCGTCATATTTGGACCAACAGGTGTTGTGACAACACGTAAGTGTTGAACCAGAATGAGACGCGCTTACTGAGTTAGCAAAGGAAATGCCATACTCCGTGACTCATGCCCTGACGAGTATCGTCGAGCAACGTCTCAAGCTCATGAAACCGTCAAGTTTGTTTCGAAATGTCTGATGTTGTGGTAAAATTGACTGTGTGTGTGTGTGGGTGTGTGTATATGTGTGTGTGTGCTAGTGTGCGAGTGTGTGTGAGCGCGCGCACGCATGTGTTGTTGTTGTTTGTTGTTGATGCTTTTGTCTCTATTTATTCGGTATGAGAAGAGCACATTGCATCGCATCGTTCGGTCTATGTAGTCCGTAGAGAAAAAGCGAAAATTGTCCATCACAATTTTGTAGCTTTTCACTGCATGGTTGTATATTGATATTTCCGAAGTGTATGGTTAGATTGTTACATGATGTACGAGCGCAAGAATCCCGAGTCAAAGTAGGGCAGAAAAATGAACTGTACACGGAGCTTTTCTCGGCCAGGGTCTTTAAACTGACGTTTTGAAGGTTAATTCCCAGGGTGTGTAATCCAGTGAAGGGTTTCGGTATGAGCTCATGATTGGTTCGGGTTTGGATAGATTTGGTTCAGTTGCCATGCTTTAGTTGCGTTTTGTTTTTCATTCGATATTTCCCGGACAATGCTCTCTTGATCAGTAACAAGATTTGTCTCAAGTAAAGATCTGTAATCTAAATTTGACAGATTGACTTTCCCTATATACCTGCAGTACCGTGATCACTTTCACCTGCCTGTAACACCGGTGACTAGTCTGCCGATTTTATTATTATGCTCTTTTTTTTTTCAAACATTCTGAACATGTAGAAAAGTTTGAAACTGTTCGTTGTGCTTGCACGAGTTAAAGTTATCACATTATCAATGCTACCATTTTGTAGATAATAATTATGGTCGTTAAGCTAAGCTGAACCATAAATATCGCTTGTTCTTTATCATAATAATGAGTGTCACATCATGCTACATATTAACAAAATTATTCAAAATGAGACACGCCCCATATTGCTTGTCATTTGTATGTCCTTAAGCCGAGAGGATTAAGTTAATTCATTCCAAATCAATTCGATTCGGTCCAAATTTATTTGATCTTTATCAGAATGATAACAAGTGATAATGCAGGGCTCTATTATGTTGTGTCGAAAAATGTCAACCGCACTGGTCAGGACTTAATACCGGTCTAAATCTTCCTGTGGGGACTCGTATCCTGCCCGCGTACAGAAATAGATGAAATGTAGAGGCCTAGGAGTAACAATGGTGGCGAAGGTCACAGCATACACTTCCTGTCAGCTGGTGAGCTGAACAATCCCTTTAACGATAGGAAAACACAGATGACATAGATCCGTGCTGCACAATTCGGGGTTTATGATGTTCAAATATCATCACAGAATAATGGACTCATGTGTTCAATTCATACTTTGCATTTAAATCTATAAGATTTATAGGACCTTGTAGTCTGATGTCAATAGACCAGCTCTGTACTATATTTGAAATGATGGACATCATTGTCCTCTGATAACTTAGTAATAAGTTATCTTATTTTTGTGTACATACTCAATGCATTTTGATTTTTTTTTTAAAAAGACATTCTTAAGATCTGGTTCTTATACGAGATCGATTGTTTCCTGACAAGCTTTTGGGATTTTCGAGAGCGTTGTACATTGTTGATCATTCGAACACAAGTGCTTCGATGTTTCTCAGTATACGATAGATCATTTCACCAATATTATTAAACCTGACTAAAACTGATTGTTTTGTAGTTATTTGTTTGTTTGTTGATGTTACTTTACGACACTGAGAACCATGACACTGAATAAGAGAGAGGGAAAAACGGGGGAAAAACCACGACACTCACGGTTAATAAAAACACACAATAAACAGTATAAGAACTTGGACATTAATACCAGCACGGCAGTGTTTACAGGAGAAAACTGATGCAGGATAAAGGAATATGAACGGCTAATACAAGATGGGTTTTTTTATGTATCAAGATAAGACGTTGCCCCCTCCCCCCCCCCCCCCACCTTATCATGACATTTGGTTATGATGGCCTTGAAGTTATAGCAAGGTCGGTTACCAAAGCATTGTGTCATCAAAATGGCGTTTACCAGATCATGTTCATATAATATTATATTGTTTGCTTACTTCAATGACAGAGAACAAGAACTAACGGATTTGATGCCATTTTATCCGGAGCTCGGCTGGAGGGAAGGGGGGGGGGGGCGTTTGGCATACATTGTGTTATCATCAAGGCTGAATTTTCTAGACAGTATTATGCCAGTCTTCCGAACGTAATTTTGGAATTTCTCTGTAATTATAGGTGTGTTTTTTTTTTCTTCTTTTTCCTCTATACCTAACGCACAAGTTTTGATACCAAACTTATCTCGATAAGCACTGTTTTTTGAAGGATGACATATTGGGACCAAGCGGAAGAATGTGTTCGACATAATGACATTAGGATAAATGATAGAGAGTGATGAGTGGGCAATTAAACTAACACTTTGCACACGGTTATGTAGAAATTAATGTTTATCACTATAGTCCATCCCCAGCACTAGCTCATCCAGCACTGGGTGACCAAAAAAATAAATAAATAAATGAAAAAAGTCTGTAGCACCCTCTCAACCAAACAAAAGTCTTTCCACACAAATAATTCTCAATTATTAATTCCCTTAAAATAAATGTGTGAGCTGTAGTAGCTACATGTGGGTATTGCAATCTATGTTATATGACACTAACGACGCAAACACATTAATGTATGTATATACACTCAACAAATGGTTCAAAGGGACGGGGGGGGGGGAGTATGCAACCCCCACATTTCAATGCATGACTTTTATAGGGAAACATCGAGGCGTTCAGAGTATCTTATTGTCTTCAGCATCGCGCGTAACAGATTCAGTGATGATGATAAAGATGTTGATGTTGATGATGATGATGATGATGATGATGATGATGATGATGATGATAATGATGATGATGATGAGAAGGAGGATGATAAAGATGATGATGATGATATTGATGATTTTGATGATAATGACGGTGTTGTTGATGATGATAATGATAATGATATTGATGAGAATGGTTATGATAATGATGATGATGATGATGATGATGACGACGACGACAGTGATGATGATTATGATGGTAATCAATGCATAAAATCCTAAACATCTTGAAAGAAGAGTCGCTCTTCCCGTTTAGAAGGACCTGGAAGAAAAGTTATGGTATTCTACATCTATGGTGATTGCAAGTATCCATGGACAGATGAGTTGTGATAATGTTTTAAAG
This sequence comes from Diadema setosum, assembly GCF_964275005.1. NCBI lineage: Eukaryota > Metazoa > Echinodermata > Echinoidea > Diadematoida > Diadematidae > Diadema > Diadema setosum. The sequence goes on along the minus strand of NC_092699.1, from coordinate 24,042,125 downwards.
ACATCTTGAAGAGGACGAAGTACATTGGACGTAAATCTGATACGTGCAAATGCAAGCATAAATAGATAGTTTCATGCACATCGTTAGAATCATAACAATCATATCATAACAATGTTTCAATGTTTGTTTGTTTGTTTGTTTGTTTATTTGTTTTTGGTATACTTGGAGCGATCTTCCGTGTGATGATTGTGATACTAGTGTCTACAGTGGCGGTATAAGTTTGCCTGACTCTGATTAATTAATTTTCCGTCCACATTCGCACGCTTACATATCGACTAAAACCAATTTAATTACTTAATACATTTTCTTGGATTATTCTATTTTCTAAACTATCTTTTTTTTTTTGTGTGTGTGTGTGGAGGCATAAACAAGTCATTCATCGTTTCTCGAAAGGTGCAGAAGTATGCCTCCCCTTCCTTTACCCCTATACATATTCAGCCCGATTGTCCATGATATACCCCCGTTTGGGAAGGGTTATGATGGGCTAATAAGTTTTGACTCTAGCAGTTGCTGTCTCATGTTGACTAGTATACAGCTTGGTACGTCTGAGACGAGATTACCAACAGGTTTCTCACTCTCTCATGCCCCTGCTTAACCCTCATGCCCGACTGTCATTCCGTCGCCATTTTTTCGGGTTATTTTTGGGGACATCCGTGTCACCAGCGCGCCCTGGATTACAGTCTGTGCTTGGATGGGATTAGAAGCTCTAGGAGAATCCCTGTTATCGTCGCCATGTTGTCTTTTTCCTCCTCCTCCCCCTTTTGTTGTTTCTTCCACAAGCTGCATCATATAACAGACTCGAAATGTATTCCATAGTGAGCCAGCATGAACAAAATACAAACAAAATAAGCGAACGAACGAACAAACAAACAAACAGGGAGCTTGTAAATTGCCAGCGCGCATGAAATTAAAACTGTTCCTCTTTTCTTTCAAAGGAACTCTGGAAACAAATTGCAAACCATTGGCTGAAGGAACGATATTAATGATCTGGATATGGAATATAAGCAAAAATTAGAATGGAAATTTATAATCGCTTTTGAAGAAACACATATCTTGAGCTATCACAATGAAAATTCCGAATTCAATATTAAAAGAGTATTCGTTGATCTCTGAACTTGAAGGATCGGTCAGACTAAGAGTGGACAACGAGGAACCTACAGCCACAACCGTAGACTGTATCCATATAGGTATCCATAAGAAGTGTTTATAAGTGGACCGATGATTGGTAGCAAATTCTAGCCCCATTTCAGTCTATTAATATGTACCGTTCAAGGTACCGTATACTAAATAAACTTGATCTTAAGGATATGCTTTCGTGTATTCTTTATCGGACATATCGCATTTGTATATTCCTGAACTAATATGCTGCCTTTATCCCCGGGTTCCGGTCGTTTCCGTTTAAATTACGATGGAAGTTATACCGTCTCAAAGGTTATGAGCGCTCAACGGCAATTTTTGTCAATTTCAGGCCAACGTTAAAGAGTATATCAGTGGTCTTCAAAAGCAACTGTTTGTTTTTCTTTTTGCGAGATTGATCGATTCATGATGGTGAACAACTTCCAGACAGAATGTATGAAAATGATATCATGCCGAGGAGACTTGTCAAGTCCATTGCAAACCCTCCTCAGAAAGTTCATGGTATTTTTAATATAATGTGTCAGAATCAAAAGTAAAAAAGGATTGTGAAAGGACCTCGTGCTTGTTGCTTAGTCATTAAGGGGGCGATATGTCCCGGGTTTTCTTGTAGACTACTATGAATGTCTTTGCGTTATCCTGTCAACTGAAGTAGAAGGAGCGTAATTCTACTTACCAAAGCCCTGTATATATAGGGTGCATCATACATACACGACACATTCAGATCCCGTAAGCAATGTGTTCATAATATTATCTTAACTTCATCCTGCAGTACCGGGGTCAACACAGTGACCATATCATAAACGTAGTTCTAAGTCACTTTGCAAAAATTGCAATCGGGATTGAGATCCTTGCTTTTTCGCGTTCTTTTCGCAGTCAATTTGTAACGTAACAATATAAAGGACATTACATTCCCAGAAAACTTGGAAGGTCGTTGACCTGACGCATATTGTGGTTCCCTAACTAAGTTTGGTCCACGAAAGTTGGATCTGGTCCAAGCTTTCCGAATTTACACAGGTCATATAATCCCCAACTCTGTATTCGTAAGTAATTTTCTTTCGGTGAAATTCTCGTGTGCTTAGCAAAACTCTCTCTCCACCACTCTCATGTCCCTATTTTAATGGCTCTTTGATCATTCTATGATCGTTTTTATTAATATTTCTCAATGCTACCTGACAATAGAAATGCTCAAAATGTCAAATTTTGAGGAAAAATACAACATTCCAGTTGCAACACGAAAATGTTAAGTTTCCTTTCGGCCTCGAGTTTGGATTTGATTTTAGTCGCTATTTAGTGCGCCCTCTGGCGGAGCTCGAATACGAAAGTTGCAACTCTGTAGAGTCTTGCAAAATGATGCACAGTTAGTAAATTGTTTTCTAAGTGAGAGTCTGGTATTGGTCATTATGAATCTTTCCTATTCTTCCATGAAAATATCCGTTATTTTATTGAAGTCGTTAAGGACACATGCGTGGAGGCATGCAACCGATAAGGGGAGAATACTTATGATAAAAAAAAAAATTTAAAAATCATCGAAATTTTAAGTAATCATGTGGTTGTCTTTCCAAACACAATCTTATATAACACACACAATGTAAGCAAAGTTTGTGGTTCTTATGGGACTCCGCCGAGGGCTTGCGACCAATAATCAGGCAGTGACGTATGTTTCTGACAACATGGTAATGTCGTAAGTCAAAGTCTGTCGTTAGGCAGACGTCATGGTAATCCCAAGTCGGGTCGAGGAGCGCGCAGCTGCCGAATGTGCGTTATTTTTAATCCTACCGTAACTTGTGGAAACGAAACGCGTTTTCTCCCTCCCAGGGCGCATGTTCTTCATTTCATTCTCTCTCTCTCCCTCTTTCAATCTCTCTCTTTCTTTCTCTCTCTCTCTCTCTCTTCCTCTTTGTCTCTCTTTCTCTCTCAGTCTCTCCTTCAGCGTTGCGTTGAAATGATACTGCCTAGAGGATGTCAACGTGGAAATTGCATAATGACAGTTTAATGCATGCCAACTCTGAACTAACTCGATGTTCGGGGAAAGACTTCGTTGCGGATGCCACGCAAAGAGATCACTGTATATATCTCATTTTGAAACGGTGCTATATTTGGCGCACTCTTCATATCCTTGCGGGTCATACCAGTCTGTGTAAAGCCTGGTAGTAACAACCTGTGTCACTTTCCAATGGCATCCTTCCAGTTCAGTAGCTCTTGTATATACTATCCCAAAGACAAAGGTTTGATTGAAACCTGTGGCTCAAGTCTTCTGAGCCCGTTTTTGTCGAACAAAATATCTTCCATTATGTAAATTCTACATCAATTCATTATTTCATTCAACACAAACGATTTCTATTTGATTTAACCTAAATACTGAGTAGTGCATAATTCTAAATGCACCCACACGTGATTATCATACACGACGAGAGCATGTTTCGCCAAAGTTTCACTTCACGGGGTCGAGGGCTAATTATGCATTTGGGATTATTGTTCAGTGACTGCACGCCAAAAATGGAATATTTATTTTTCTATTGTAAAGAAGGCGCATTCAATTATGTCACTGATTCCCTGTGCAAGAATTAATGGTTATTCAAAAAGAGTGAAACGGCAGACTACAACAAAACTAAATATAGTGAATGCCACATGGTGATCAGAAATCATGCTCCGAATACATTGTTATAGTAGGTGTCGATTTCCATTTCATCGCTCCTTGATCAAAGAAGAAAATACTGCAAACAATGTTTCAGACGATAGATCCTTACTAAGCAAAACCAAATGGTGCTGTGTGATGACAACGTACAACAGCCCAAAAATATGCAGTGTTTACTGAAAAATCACTTAATGAAACAATCCCGATTTTATAGCAACTTTGAATTTACAGGTAAACGACTTGCGGAAGAATCTATCAATACAAACGTAGCTGGGTATGGGTGCTCAACTATATCCTTGATTTAATTTTTCTCATCGAGCCTAAACAAACAAAATGGTAGCACATAAGCTTGTTAGATAATATTTAATACGTGAATTTACCACGCTTAGGTTTTCGTTCCACTCTGGGTCCTGGTTTATTTTCTTTATTACAATGTAGTTCTTCTCCTTTATTCAATGTTATAATCTTGTGATACGTGTAGATACAGATATAAGAAACCGAAATCGTTCATTTTTATCTCTTCTTTTAGGTCATATCGAGGTTTATAATGATGGGCTTATGCATTGTCGAACACCATGTGAAATTGATATGTGATAATCCTCGTACCAAATTATACAGACTTACTGACATTAAATTGATCGAATCCCCTTGTAAAACCATAAAGAATTTCGACTTGTGATTGTCAAGGGCAATGCTGCATAATTAAACACTGTGTCTCCAATCGCAATCCTGCGTTACCGAAACTGTGTTGTTATCTTTCTTCTGTATGCCGTTATTGTGTGCACATGTGTTTCATTGGGAGATAGAGCTGTTCCACCCTCGATATTGTTATTGGTGATTTCGTTTTGTCCGAAGGCAACTTCTTCAAGGAAACCTCCAATTTACAGTTTGCAATAATTGCATTGCGCCAATCCGCTCAGGTGACCGAGGCCTGTGCTAATCGTATTTCCGAAGGGATGTGGTTCCGGTATCTAATAATTAAGACGTACAGAGAAGCCACTGCGGTACCAGCTGGGGAAACTCGTATTTCTCCGTGAAGAAAAAGGAGAAGAAGTTCAGTCAAAAAAAGGTGTAAAAATTCTGACCACTGTCTTATATTCGGGACATTTGCCTAATCGGGACAAAGGGCCGACTCCTGAGACTTCCCAAATGTGGGGAGGCGACTGCACGAGAAAGATGACAGGAAATTTTGTCGCATCTCACCCATAACATTATAAATTTTCTTGCTCTTTCAAAATTGTGTAGACTGTTGGATAGAACCCTACGAACGTGTATACAAAGTTTCTTTGGTAGTCTCTTCTATTTCTTTATACGCATATGTATACTAGTCTCTGTATATCAGGATAAATTTCTGATGATGTAGAAAATATTGGGTTGAAACAAGGGGAAGGTATTTCACTTCCGTTGCTGGTAATTCATACTTCTGTTGAAAAACTGAAGATGATATCGATGACTTTTCTATTAGCATGAAAATGACCATGAGCAATCCCTCGTAACATCACATAAGGATGATGATCCTACAGATGAGTAATGTATAATTATTAATATGTTGAGATAGGACTGAATTCAACAAAATTTCTGTTGTTTGTTTGTTTGTTTGTTTGTTTTTGTTTTGTTTTGTTTTTTTTTGCTTTGCGTTCCCTCGACTTGTTACTGCTATAGTTGGGTTCAATATTTCCCCTCATATTTTCTGAAAGAGGCAAGTCAAGTGTTCATTCACTGTACTGGAAAAATGAAAATATCTTGATTTTCTGTATATTTCCTTTCTGTATATTTCCTTTATATTGTTTTCCGTATGTGACATCACGAACTGAAGTAGTCCCATCATTCAGCAATGGAGACACCAAAACTTCAAAAGTCTATAACCTTTGAACGAATTGACCGATTTTCCTCAAACTTCCACCGATGTGTTCTGTATTATTATTGCTGCATTCACTCAATCCACATTCATATTTCGGTTTCCTTCCCCATTAAAGCAGTGATTCTATGTCTATTACATGCCTATATGAATCCCAATTAAACTTTGTTGCCTGTATTGGTTTAAAGATTTCGGTCCACAGTACAGGAAATTCTCTAAGCTGAACCGAGAGAAGGTGATCCTGGTCCTATTGCTTTCCGTATGTGACGTCACGAACTGTGGTAGTTCCTTCATTCACTGTCGCGATGGAGGCACCAAAACTTTAAAAATTCACAAATCTTTGAAGGGATTTTCCTCAAACTTCCACTGATGTGTTCTTCTAATATTATTGCTGCATTCACTCAATCCACACGGTTTAATTTCCTTTGAAGCAATGGTTCCATGTAATAGGACCTATCCGAATCCCAATGAAACCATGTTGGCTGTATCGGTTTTACCCTTTCGGTCCACAGTACAGGAAGTTCTCTAAGCTGAACCGAGAGGAGAAGGTGTTCCTGGTCCTATGTCTACTAACGATCCTCGTGACACTTGGACTAACGGCCGACCGGGTCGCCATCGTGGAGAAGGCATCAGATGATTTCACTTTCGCCATCTTACTTCTCATCAACATCCGTTAGTATATTCTGTATTCAACATTCATTTAATTTTTGCTAATGTCATACTTCATTACTTTTCTCTCTTTTTTTTTTCTCCAATCACTGACCATTAATTCGGAGGAGATAAGACGGTCCATGTTAGTGGTCGGTAGTGTGTTCTATTTCTGATTTTTGCTAATATCAAAGATGGTATAAACTAATCGGCTCATATCAATAAATCACAGGAAGTTGCCATCCTTTATCCATTAAATCAATATCTACCCCTATGTGCATTCCATATTGACACAACGCGGTCGCACCTAAAAAGGCGTTTTCCACTCGAAATTCTGTTTAGAGTGCATGTAGTCAATGACATTAGCATGACATCCCCCGTATCACCATGCTAATGGATGTCAACCGCCTTCTCGGCAGTGTTCTGTCTGTATTACGTGGTGCACGGCGTCCTCGGCGAACATGCCTACGAACTCATCGTCTTCGCCTTCAGTATGTCAGTCATCTTCGTCTACTGCATCACCAACTTCATCGAGACGTCGGAGGACTCCGTCAAGCTGGTAAGTCCGACCTTGAATTCATTCATCGCAGAGGGCGCTTCACATAATGGGTGGCCCTGTTGCATAGCAGTTGAGATCAAACATAAGTTGGATAATTAACATAAGTCTCTGAATCAGCTCAGTTCTGATTGGCTTATACCCAACTTATTTCTGACTTACTGTCGAAGTGAGTACTTCTTCTGACTCTGAGACTCCGAGTATTATATTTGATTGATATCTTTTTATGCAACAAGGTCCTGGTTTTTTTACCCATGGCGGACTATCTAGTAGGGTCGATGCAGACAGCGGCATCTCGCAAAGTGTAACATCACATTGATCGCTTGAAAACTTAAATAGCAAACAAGCAAAAAAAACCCAACAACAACATACACGCGGGCACGCATACACCCAAACCAATGGTAGCAGTAATGGGACGTTTTCCTAAAATTTGTCCTCTTTTTGGACCTACTTTACTGTTAATCTCAGCTGAGAAATTGTTTACGTACAATAGACGGTTTCCAAAGAACTGGGTGATATTGCTGAACCTGTGATCGCTTCTGAACTGAATTGGCAACATATTTTAAAAGATTAATGCTCCCGTCTCTATCCCATACTATGGCGTCTTTATTTGCGTGAATTTCTCTGTATAGATTTAATGCAATTAACACGTTCCATTTAATCCTTTTCAATTCTGGTATAAGATTTGTAGCGAAATAGGTGTTTACATAATGACACGATAATGATAGCTACAGCAAAACCCCCTCGGTGTTGATGGGTTAACGGGGAGAGAAGAAGTATTTAAACTTCTATGTGTCACGTTTATTTCCTGTCCATAGGTATATGTGTGAAATTTGTACACATATAGGAAATGACTCATTGACACAGAGAGGGTTAAGAGAGAAAAGGAAATGATAACAGTCTACCACATTGGTTCTCCCAAACAGGAATATTAAGATTGTTGTCTTTGTAATGATTCGAAATTTTTGCTATGATTGTCTACACAGGCCCGGCTTGTACTGGTCTGTATCTTCTTTCCGTTCCAAATCGGCTTCAGCATCTACATGGGCGTGAAGTATCGGCGGGCCAAGAACCTCATCTTCCGAACCGTGGGAGCAAACATCCACCTGCAGGACCTGTGCGGCAATATGTACCTCTTCGTCGACCTCCTCAAAGTCGATCTCCAGCTCGAGGTGAATGTGAATGAATGGATTTACAACCACGACCTGGGCCCCTTTGCAATAAACGAATCGCCGTCCATGTTCCCATAAGCGAAAGTCGGCCCCTTCACTTTAAAAAACGTATAGCGCAGCCCCTGATAGTCAGATAGTAGCTTACAATGAATGGTCACTCCACAATCAATGGTAACTACCATTGACAATAATACACTGTTCCGTAGCCAGTCCAAGGTAAGATCTCACTGGTGGTTACCATTATTTTGTTTACCATAGTTCCACCATAACCTTATGCAACGGGGCCCAGGTCCGAATTGTGGGGACAATGTACTTTCCGTTAGCAGAAATGTCTCAATAAACTGATTATGTGTTAATCCACTCCACAATCATGTCGGCTTTGATGGCGAGAATAAAATCAATCCAACAGAATGGAATTATTTTTATCAAAATCACACCTTGGAGAAGGGTAGAGATTTTAAATTTTCATATGTTTTCATGAAATTGGGATATTTTTGTTACATAATCATACATGGTGATGATGTCACATTGTTTTGATTTGAAATGGAGAAAAAATGATATCATTTGCAATCAGTTATTGTAGTGTAGTGTGCAAGAACCTAGCCATTAACGATGAGTTAAAGAAAGGGGGTTGCATCTGCTTAATTCTTGACTAAATAATTTTACGTTATTTCATGAACCAATCGAAAAGAGGAGTGTGTGGCAATAACATCATCATATCAACGTATTTGCATAGGTGAGTGCTATATACCGGTTAATATTAATGTTCCATGAAAGAATATTAATATCTTAACTTGTTCATGTTATGTAAGTGGGGCGTTGTGGCATAGTGGATACGACTCCCAACTCCCAATCGGAGGACCCGAGTTCGATTCCCGCCCAGTGCTTACGTCCTTGGACAAGATGTTTTTACCCGCAATGTCCCTCTCGACCCAGGTGTGTAGGCTGAGTGGGTACCTGGTAACCAACGCTAGGGTTATAATATTGGCAGGGCCCTCTGGTAGAGCAATGGCAACACTGAAGAGGCTACCCTGGATAATGATGCGACCTATATTGTGGATCATTATTATCATTACAATATTTCTCAGAAACATCCACCATCCCGCTGGATTGAGTTTGCTCTTATTTCTGAAAGTCAGCCGGAACATGGAAATGGCATTGGAGTTTAGGATCCTATAGACATAAAGGACTGTTTAAGTTTGTGTATACATGTAATTCCTTTCTCAAGGACAAGACTACAATACGTTTATCATCTATCAAAAGTTGTTATCCGCTGCCAAGTAACACTTTTGTTGAGGATAGGGTGAGAACAAACTTTTGCCACGTTTCATGCCGTTAGTGCCCCTAAAAAAAAAATAGAAATAGAATAAAGTTGGAGCCCCTCGTTTATGAATGTAATGTATATTAGTCTCGAATTAAAAGTGGACTCATGTCAACACAAGATAATCTGAAAGTGTTGATGACTGGAAATCCTGCATTGTCCTGAAGGTATATTGCTGTATTGCCTTACTAGTATTTGCCGAAACATCACATCAATATAACATTTGAGAACGGTGCCTTATCTCTGAAGCAGTGAGTGAAAACACGAAAATGGGAAATTTAGAGAATTCACTACTCATGCTGAATGCGATTTCCCTCACTGTTGTTTCCCTGTGAGTGTGTTCATGATTTTTTTAATGGGAATCAAAACAATAACCCCAACAATAAAAATGTGGGTTGAGTGTGGTGTTGCACTTGCCCAAGGTTATCCGAGGTTCCTATGTTGTGGAGCTGTATGATAGACCAGTTAATGCGTTTATACAGTTGCCAAGACGTGATGATCTTGCAAAAATGATTAGAATCCTCATGAGCCAGGCTGAGTCACGAGAATTGCCGAGTCATTACGAAATGTTTCCCCGAGTGACTTACGAGGTATACCGAGTGAGCTCGATGAACACATCGATATCAATTCGTCTGTGGTGCCAGAATACGCATGTAAAAAAGGGGGTGTGAATGAAAATTGTTATCGTACATTGCATGCGTACTGCATTCTGTTGGGACTGCTGGCTGCCGATACTCCGATGAATAACTTAAATATGTATCTGTACTTTTTATAATTATTATCCCGTTTTATGTACTTTCAGTATACAAATTGTTTAGTCTCTAGTGATTCCCTGCGACGTTCTTCTCACCGTCATTAAACTAAGTTGGACCTATAAAAGAAAATCCTCTTCAAGGACACCCAATTTGGCTATTTTATATATACATTGTATGTATATATATATATATATATATATATATATATATATATATGTAAATGCATGTATGCATGTGTGTGTATGTACGTATGTATGTATATGTATTATATGTACAATATAAATATATATTATGCAAGAACTATTATCGGGATGAGCTGATGCTTAGAAGCTCACATCTCTTCACATAATTATTTAGTTCCTTATAAATCGATGTCAGGTTCATCCTGTGTGTTTTCTTTGTTTGTTGTTGTTACGTTTTTTGTGATATTTATGTTTTCTAGGGCAATATGCGAGAAATTGAAATAGACAATCTAAATTGGATCGCATCCTTCTATGATTCCCTCCCCCCCCCCCCATTCAGACCAGTATGGTGATTCTAGTCTTGGATGACGGTATCAACATCAATGGTTTCGAGAAGATCGTTCTAAGTTTGGGTCTTCCACTGGGTCTCATGTGGAACATCCTTGGGTTTTTAGCGGTAAGTGCAAACATTGAACCTCGCAACACGAGAAAATAAAGTGATACGAACAATTCTTTTACACAATGCATAGCAATGAACAATTTAATGACACCAAGGCTGTTCAGAACGTGGAATAGATCGAAATTTTATTTGGACACTTATTTTGGAACTTCACTTGGAAAGTTGGAAATTACGTATCAACAGATTCCTTTGCTTGCTTGCGAGGTAATATTCACATGAGGCAGACTTAGGCAAAATTTGGTAAACGGAGTCAACCACAACATGTATTGCGATAACAGTAATTATTCGACATTCACTGAACACATTTGAAAAGCAAGAAAAGCGGAATGTCATAAGATTGCCTGTTCTTGGAACTGTACGTTTGGATGTCACGGGAAATTTGCAAGGACACTCGCAGAGGTGGCCTCAACCATACGATGAGTTATTATTTTTATTCCTATCATGCATAGATTCATACTATCAAGTCAACAACGAGACACACATATAACTATACCTATTCATGAAATAAAAAAAAAATGAAATTAATCTCTGCATGGTCCTAGATACAGTATACACTCATCTATCACAACGACAAGGCAGTTTCACCTGTAAATTTTTAGCTGCCCGAGGAATTTATATACGTTTTATTATCATTAATATTATTATTATTATTATCATTATTATTATTATTATTATTATTATTATTATTATTATTATTATTATTATTATTATTATTATTATTATCATTGTTGTTGTTGTTGTTGTTGTTACTACTACTACTACTACTACTACTACTATTACTATGATTATTAGTCAGCATCAGTGCCAAGTCACCATTGTCGGAGAAAATTGTGATCAAAATGGCAAATGCTGCTAAAAACGAGACCCTCAAAGTGAGCTAAATATAACATCATGATGATAAAATAGCTATTTATAGTTATGATATACAACTTCAATATCTCTCTCTCTCTCTCTCTCTTTCCACAATGACAGCTGCGATACGAGAACAGAATACTTGTGGTTCTCTTTCTGGCAACCGGTTGGATCTTACCCGCCTTCATCACCTACAAGTTTATTGACGTAAGTTTGATGACGTACTAGTGACGTATATACAGGACCCTGAATGTTTCATAGAAGTTGAAATCAAACATAAGTCAAAAAGTCAAACATATAAGTCTCCGAACTGGCTGATTAGCTTACACCTAGCTGTATTATGTTTGATTTTCCGAATTAACTTTGACTGCATCTTTTTTTTTTTTGCAACAGGGTTCTGGTTATATACCAAACATGAAAGTTTAATGATGTATATGAATATGTGACATTTTATCCTATTATCGCGCCTGCATGCTTCTTGTTACCGTATACGCAGTGATTACTTTGAGTTCTCCGTGTTTTTGATGGAAGTTTGAGCTTAATTCATTGTTTTTTCTTCAGATTGCTGTTGTCAAAAGTCGTGGGATAACATTATATAGAAGCGTAATTCTGGATCATTGATTCTTATAATCAGTTGCTATACAGTTATTAAATTGTTTTATTGCATTGTGTACTGTATTTCCATCATGTACTGAATTTTTGGAGCAATATTGGAAGACGATAACAATCGTTCTTACTTTTTTCTTTTTATCTATAACATTGTAATGATAATAATTATAAAAAAAGTCATCAAATGATGATTAAGAGGCTGATGGTGGTGATTATAATATCATCATAATTATCATCACCACCACTATGATTAATCATACGCCCTAGAGGGGTTATTATTGCAAGTGCATTCAACATCAACTAAACCAAACAAGGGATTAATATTTTCATTTTACAATATATTGTTTTCGCGTAAATTACCTCGTATAAGGAATTGATTGCTTTTGACTGGAGCTATAAACTCTTTCTCCCCCTCTCTCTTTCTCTTTGTTTTTTGTTTGAATATTCATATTTATATCTATTCGAGTTCATTTATATGACCCGTAATTACAGTGAATCAACTTTTATGTTTTGACATTTTGTGTAGTAGCGAAGTAGATTCGGTTGTTTACTTTAAACATAATGAAAGCTGTTCAGTGAATCCAATTTTCACTGAGGTGTAATTTTCCACAAATACGTAGAAAACATGTGGTGTTACCTCATTATCGTATACCTGTTGTTGTTTGTTTGACGCTTGTAATGATCCGTACGGGTGTGCAAATGTCGTGCTTCTTTTTTCTTGTTTTGCCTAAAAAATGAAAACCACATGCATTGTACCGATGCTTATCGCGAAAATGAGTAAGCAGTCTCAATAGCTGTGGAGGGTTTACGGTACGGTCAGAGGCACCACCCGTACATCGCCACATCTCGTGCGTGCTTATGTGTTTTGTCCCCCTCTCTTACTTCATGTGCGAATAATGAAAACATAATCTGTTTGAGGGAACACCCTTTTCTTTATGTCTCCCTCTGTCTGACCTCGAAGAAAATAATTGATTCGACTTTGAGGTTTAGATATAAACAGCGAAATTAACCATCTCAGATTCATATCACATTGGCAATTATCTCAACTTGACAGCATTAGTAAATTCATGAAATGTCTTGTGTTGGCATGACTACAGCCATTTTGTAGTCATATGCCTGCCTATTACCTATCATTATTGCATTGCCTCATGATTGTAATTATGATTTTCATAAACTCTGTTTGATTGTGGGGAAAAACAAACAAGCAAAACGATGAAGCACTGCATGATGGAGATCTTCGGAACATTTATCGGTTTCGACTCGGTTCGCCACAGCGACAGAGAGAGAGAGAGAGAACCTTTACCAAAGATCATTACATTTTTTGAAAAATTCGAACTTCCAACTGCTAGTGAAAGTTACGAACACATTGATAGAACTGCCCCGTCTATCTCTCCTGTCTCCAGCTTTCGATGAGGTGGGAGCAATGGCCGACGAAAGCCGACAAACTCCTGCCAACCTGCATCATCGTCTGCGGCATTCTCGGACTCATCATTCGGGTCTTCCTCGTGGTCGTCTGCGTGCATCTCACTATGAACTTTGGACAGGGACTCGGGGAAAAGGGTAACAACAATTTGCACAATAATAATTTACACTAAAAAGAGATAAAAAGAAAAATGTCAGTTTTTATTCGGGTACAAGTCCATCGCTCGGCAAACCTCAGTTAGTTGTGAAGGCTGGAACATTTGGTTTGAAGAAATGGATAAAGGAAAAATTCATATGAATTGGTTGCAAATTTACAGTGACTTTGGCACGTAATATAACATTTATAAGTTGTCTTTAACGTTGAGATGTGAATAGAAAATTGATAGTGTACAATCGAATAGCAGTGCTAATGTGTACGTGCAATGATATTTCTAACTTTTTTTCAGGTAATACGTCGGCTATTTGATTTATACTTAAAGTTATCTTACTTATCATGTCTGAAATGTCATGTAGGCCTATACTTTCTCTTCAGCCAATGATGACAGTTCTTGAAAATATTGTTTCAGATCTTGTACGTAGTACATTTTTAGGTTTATCCTCTCTACCATACTCAATACATGAAGCAATATACACATTTTTTCGTCAGTTCATTTCCATTTCATTCTGTCAGTGTTAAAAAAAAAAAAATCGTCTTTTCTTACACACAGTCTACGGCGCCCGAAAGAGGACGGACACAACCGATAACCTCACGAACCCACCCGTGGTGAGACGGAGTCGCCATCGGCTCCTCCCTAACAGGAGCCGACCGTTCAGCTGGCCGCAGTTCACGCTCAGTTCGAGCAGACGGCAGGCGCAGCGATTCCCGCTCGATCGGATGGCGGAGCGATCCCTAAGTGGGGCGGGGTGAGCGGCGTGCCTGTACCCACCACTCTCTTGAAGGTGTCCAATAAAAGAAAAAAAAAAAGAAACCGTCTTTCTCCGTTGCTATGCAGTGTCAGCAGCTGACTCTTTAAACACATTGCGTTGCAATTATTGCTTTTGGCGGTGCAACTGAAGATGATTATTCATATTGAGCACGTGTTTGAAAAATTGTGTGGGCGTCAGCTTGAAGAGCGGATCTATTAGCCTACGGAATATATGGGACAAACACGACAAAAGACTGAAGGATTTCCAACAGCCATCCCAGAGGCAGTCAATGAAAGTGACCCCGCAAACAATGCAAGAAAATATGAATGGATAATTCAAACATCATGAATTTGCATGATTACCACATAGTTTGAGCTAGAACAAGCCTGTGATCATCAAGCGCACCTCAACTTTCGTGTTGGACGATGGCACTACGTTGTGATTGCAATACATGACGATTGTGATGTGCTTTGAGGATATTATTGTCATGATTTCATAGCTATCAACATACATTGATACGTAACTTGATTTCCCTCTTTCGCTTTTTTGCGTCGTATTCATATAAGCTGCATGTGGCCCATCATCATCATAATCATCATCATCATCATCACAGTTTAGGTATGAGGGATGTTATTGCAACTTTTGATTTCCGACAAGTCTGTAGACATTATTCACAGTGGTAACGTCTTCGACTAAACTGTTGTAGCATTAACCATAGCAATGGTAATAGCAATGATAATAGCAATGACCAAAAATGGCAATATTAATGATATTCATAATAGTAATGATGACATATGTATGAAAAACAATAATATTAGTAATAATGAAGGTAATAACAATTGATAATGCTAGTATAGTGAAAATACTATCTATGCTGCTGCTGCTGCTGATGGTTGCTAATAAGGCCTAGTAATGATAATAATGATATAGTGACAAGGATAACAATATGAGTCTTTTAACCCAGGTAGCCCCATCAGTGAATGCACTATGTTCTTCCAAGAGAACCCGCCGTTTTTATCATGCACAGTATCATTGCCAGCTTATACATAGATGTATATGTCTGGGTCAATGGGGAGGGCGTTGTCTACATGATATTTTGTAAAAGGTTGTACAAACCAGACAGAAGTTAAACCCAGTGTCTCCTGCGTGTCACAAACCAAGGGGTGTTTCATGAAAGCTTTAAATTAATCTGAAAGTTAAAGGGACTATGCCATGCAAATGCATGTTGACTAATATTGACTCATAATACCCTGATCATCACATTATGCATTTGTTATATGGCCAAAAGAATATCTGAATATGTGTCACATATTCTACAATATTTTTTTCTACTATTTTACTCCAGATTACTTGGATACGCCCACAAAAAAAAAAAAAACACTTTAGAAACAATGGATGGTATGTTGCTTTAGTTTTTAATGATAATATTACTTCTATAATAATCATCATGAAATGAACATTTTTAGGCTTTTTTCATGCAGGCATTAACATACAAATTAAAATAAGTGACAGACGAATTTTTCTATAAATTTTGATAACGATTTGAAGTGGATTCTGAAAACATTGATCAAAATATTGGTTGATGGAGACCAATGACATGCACCCTTTAAGTTGACCTTTACTTTAAGATTATCTTGAATCCTATGTGAAATACCCCATTTTCTTACTCCACCATCTACCACAGTCTTTGTAATATTTATGTTCACGACATGGAAATGAGAGACTTGTTTGTTTTGTTTTGTTTTGTTTTGTTTTGTTTTCGAGAAAAATGTGCTGCAGCTATGCACATACCTCCCGAGAGTTGATTTTATGTCTTGATCGTGACTCTGAATCGGCAAATAAGTCAAGAAATATAACAGAACCACAAGTGCAATACGTAGGCGCCTATACGTATTTAATAGGCCTATACATGTATTATGTGTGAAGTGCATCGATCAATATATATATATGTATATAAATGATGTATAACAGAAAATATTACGTTCTTCGAATGGTTGTCTGCGCTGCTAGATTTAAGTTGAACATCAAAAGAAAACACTATCGTGTGTGTGACGACGGCATGAACAAGACCATGTGTGTACAAATTTTGAATTGTGTGCGTCTGAATATTTTGCGGGTCTTTCAGCTCTTCAGCGAACGTCGATTATGTGTTTATCATATTACGTACTAAGTAATGTTATTGTATAAAATCATCACAGCAAATATAAACTTGTAAAGATGATATCAACTACAGATGACCCATAATTCGTGTTTCTTATTTATGCGTCAGTATTTCACACGAAATTTCCGCATTGATCGCGTCCCCCACGTCCTAACTTCAAAACG
Source organism: Diadema setosum (assembly GCF_964275005.1). Classification (NCBI taxonomy): domain Eukaryota; kingdom Metazoa; phylum Echinodermata; class Echinoidea; order Diadematoida; family Diadematidae; genus Diadema; species Diadema setosum. The sequence continues at coordinate 24,025,287 of NC_092699.1, read as the reverse complement.
GCAACTCACAGATAAAAACATATCTAATCACATAATCACACTGCATCAATCAATAACACTCCTCACATAACCGCTCGAGCACACACTTAAACATATGGCTAACATTATGCGTATTGGTACATTCAGACATATTGATAATTAGCTACACACTCGAGTGGGCAGAATTTAAAGGGATGGTACAGTTTTGGTTGAGATGGGGCTTGAGTTTTCCAACTTATTTTGATGATGATTTTTTTTTTTCAGATAATGAGAAACCTCCTGTGAAATATGAAAGAGCATGCGAATTCTTAGAGGAATTCGACGTTTATTTGATGAAAATTGATTTTGAAATGGCTGAAATATCCAAAACAAAGTAATCCTAATAAAAGGTGAGACTCACCTTTTATAGGATTGCTTTGTTTTACTTTTTGGATATTTGAGGCATTTAAAAACCGATTTTCATCAAATAGACTTTGATTTCCTCTTTAGAATTGTGGGCTTTTTAACATTTCATGAAGCGGTTTCTAAACATCTCGCAAAAAGTGAAAAGCTGAATTCTCACCTCAACCAATACTGTATACCATCCCTTTAAGACGTGAACATTTCCTTGTTCTGCTGCACCAAAACATACGATACATTACGGGCATCATAAATCATGAATAACATATCATTAGCGACAATGGTGGTACATCAGAACGAGGTACATTGTATTCTTATGATAACACTGATACGGGGGTAACACACAAACGTGTGGATACAATAGTGCTAATCTTTCATTTGAAAACAGGACTTACTATACTCAGAAGAGAGTGGAACTCTTGAATCTTTTAACTTTTGGCACTAACCACACCAGTTGATTTGCAAGATGTTGACATATTTAGGTTTAATCTGCATCCTTCACAATCATTTATGGAAGCCATGACATTCGACCACACAAACATATCACACTAAACCTATATACGATCATCAATCATACAATCTAATATAACACCCATATCACTTTATATTGAATGCAAAAACATAAACTGATTCAAACTCGTTATGCAGTTATATCAAGCCAGTGTTAGTCAAAAGGGTCCTGAACTTTCGACCATAAATAGCAGAATTTTTGTAAGAGGAAAAAAAGGCATAAAAAAAAGAAACAACAACATACACTTATAGACTATAGATATGTCAGAGCATAACATGCACTGCCGGAGATTGGCTAATGAAACTATACGGAACAATGACAACTAAAGGGGCTTAGGTCTTAGGAAAGCCTTGCAGATTAAAACGACGTACAAGAATTCGTTAACACTGGGATTAGCATTACAGTGAGTTTTTTTTTTCATTATAATAGATTAACTCATAGCTGAAGAGCCAGTCATAAGTTTATCTTCTTCTAGAAATGGCTTTTCTTTATGTATATTATGAAATTTCCACATTACACTCAGACAATGTCACATGATTATGGAATACATTGGAATTTCTAAATCATCTATTCAGAGTTGGTTGTTTTGTGTTTTTTTTTTTTGATAAAGAGGAACATCACTTCATGTTTATCGAGGACTGAGAACAATAAATATGTCTCTAACAACTTTTCTCATATAAACAGATAAACATATCATATATGTATGTATATATAATATATACGAGTATATGTATATGTATATGAATATTTACATGTATATAGACATATAATGTATCCTTACTTGGCTTGGCAAGAAAGCAACGTAACAATGATTGCTCAGATTTAACCAAATTGTCGGTTTTTCTTCCTACTGACTTCTAGAGTCTCTGACAACTCATTTAATTAGAGAAGTCAAACACTGGGTACTTTTTATGCATCTGGCAACTCTTCATTTTTAATGGCTGAATTTATTTCCTTTTGGACTATATACATTTTACGCAGTGTCACCTGCAGTGTGGCAAAAAAAAAAAAAAGAAGAAAAAGAAGAAGTTCTTACAGCCGTGCATAACCTACTTGACCAGGCGGTAGCTTTAAAGACCTCACAATGCCTCAAGTTTGGCGTTGAGAGGATCATAGTGAGCCGACCAGGCGTGTCTCATTTTCCTTGGATGCCAGCAATTCCGTCTCACCTTCCCCGACGAACAGCCGACTACGACTACGACAGCGACAACGGCTACGATGGCACAGATAACAACAATAGCGACCCATTTGACACTTTTGGCGGGTTGGTTGATGTCGAGGACGATTTCGACGGACACATGACCAAGAGCGTTTGTCGCCGTGCACATGAACTCCCCCTCGAGTTCTTCGTTAATTTGTCGGATGATGAGAGATCCGTTGCGGTCAACCGAAAACAAATCGTTGGCAGTAACATCCGTGATACGCTCGCCATCTGGAGTTAGCCAGTAGATTGTGGGAGATGGTTTGGCATACACGGGGCATGCCATGACGAAGTCACTTTCCTCCGCCATCGCGACGTAGTCGGTCGGGCCGCCCGTTTGGAAAGGCCCGCAGTGGAAGTCCTTCGGGTGGACAGAGTACACGTGCCTCCCATGCAGTGCTGGCGGTTCGGCACATTGACAGGAATCGATCTCACTTCCGGTTTTTTCCATCCATGGATCGATCCAATCGATCCCGCAGTCGCACACAAGGGGATTCCCCCGTAGAGTCAGGTACAAGGGCACTTCGACGTCTTTAAAGATGTCTGCCGACAATGTTTCGATCAGGTTGTCGTGTAAATGCAGCGTGTGCAAATTTGTCACCCCTGAAAATAGAGAAGTATTCAGAGTTTCCAAACGATTTGAGTCCAGTTCCAGCTTCGACAACCTCTCCTTCCCACGAAACGCGTCATCTGCCATCTCCGAAATATTGTTATCTCTGAGTGATATGATATTCAATTCTGGTAGAGAAGAGAGGACTCCCTTTCCGATTCGAGTTAACTTGCCCCCGTTCAGTTTCAGCGTCCTAAGCTTCGAAAGGCAACTGAATGATTCGGTGTCTACATACTTCAAGGGGTTGTCACCGACGTCAAGCACCAGAAGATTCGGCGATGTACAAAAAGCTTTAGGCTGTATTGCTTCAAGTTTATTTGCAGATAGGAATATTTCTTCCAGCGACGTTAAACCTTTGAAAGCATCTCCTGACAAAGAGACCAGAGAACACGCAGAAATGTTTAGGTGCAATATGCTGTCGAGATTCATGAAAGTTCCGTCCTCGATTAAGTGAAGCTTATCATTTGTGTCTAGGTAAAGATACAGGAGCGACTGGAGATCAGCAAAGGTTCCCCGTCTGAGGGCGCCGAGCTGATTCGATCTCAAGTCAAGAGCTGTCAGGCTCTGCAATCCTGCGAATGTCCCGGGGACCAAGTTGGCGATGCCGCTCGACCTCAGGCGGAGAAGCGTCAGACTCGTGAGACCAGTGAATGCCTGTGGATGTAAAACGAGCTGCGCGCGATTGTGTTCTATGAAGAGATGCGATAAGGAGGGAAGTGAGCCCAGAGACTCTGCATCAATAACAGATAAACAATTGTCATCGAGTTCGAGCTCAGTGAGGCTAATGAGTGGTGCAAACACTCCTGCCTTGATGACTGATATGTTGTTGCTCGATATCCAAAGCTTTTCTAGTTTGGATAAACCACTAAAGGCATCCTTGTCTATAGTAGATATGAGATTTTCACTGATATTAAGGACTTGTAAATGGGAAACGTTAGCTAACCCATTCGCTGGCAGGAATCGTATACTGTTGCGCTGAATATAGAGAAACTTTGTCCGTGGAGGGAGATTGTCTGGTATTGTATTTTGGTTGGTTCCCGCGCAGAACACGCTGTCGCCACGGCAACTGCATCTCTCCGGGCAGGTTGCTGATCCCGGTGGTAGGAGCAGGAGCAATGCGTGCAGAAGGACCAATGGTGCAAGGCCCTGACCCAGTCGCTCCATTCCCCAAAGTGAGAGATTCTGAGATACACAAACACAACAGGAAAAAAAAAGTTATCCTGCGTTTACTGCCGTATTCATGAAATTCATTTAGACTACAAGTATTTATCTCGTACCATACATATCATCTTGATAAAGATGCATCTCTTTCTTTTCTCTTATTTTTCTTTTACAGAAATCCTTTTTCCAAGACTTCATTCATTAATGAACGTTAGTTATCAATAATGTTTTATGATATCATAGCGTGAAGCGATGTCTTCTAATCCGATATGTTTTGATGTACAGTATTACAGGAAAAATATCTGAATAGCGCTTTATTATACGCAGAACACACACGGGGTATCACAAGAAAATGGAAATACTGAAATACGAGCAAAGTACGAATGAGTGAACAGTGTCTATTTTCCTTGACTATGACAAGTTGTAATGAGACAATGAGCAACATGTCTGCAGATGCCGAATATTTTTCGTATTCACCTGTCATTCATTTGAGAAACTGGGATTATAACTTGACAAAGGACTATCAAAGGTAGTATCTCGGTGATGAAATAATTTTGGAAAAGAATATTTTATTTGCAAATTTAAACTTACGTCGCTGACGCCACAAGAACACTGTCATCAAAGTAAGGCACGTTCACTGAGTATTCTGTGTGTATCTATGTTGGTCTTTCTCTTCCAGACCAGGGGCCCGTTGCATAAAAGTTGCAATTATGGTAACTTTGCCATCCAATGGTAACTACCATGGTAACAATACTCAACAGCCAATCAGAATCAAGAATTCCATGGAAGTTACCATTGGATGGCAAAGTTACCATAATTGTAGCTTTTATGCAACGGGCCCCTGGAAAAACAAAAATTGCCAATAAAATATCAAAGATCTATCAGTGTCTATTGTCCAAGTACTATTGTATTTTGGGGCACATTGTTGTTGTTGCTGTTGCTGTTGCTTTTCCTTTATATCCTTGTATTTTCATCTTTTCCCTCCTTATCATGTAATTCCAGCTCAGTTAAACTTCCCTGACGTTCCTCTTTTGGGAGCTTTCTAGCTTCACAATTTGATATTTAACAATGGAATAATTTTCCACGAAGTTCCGTTTACCTATATAAGCAGATATGGATTACATTGTATTACTATATGATCATCTTATGGTTTTGCCAGCTGTATGAAAATGAAATTTTCTTTCGACTGACCACAAATCATTCACTTTGAGATAAGATCAGAGTTTCGTCTATATACCTTCATCCAAATGCATCAGACACAGTGCATCAATAAAGTGTTTAAAATAATCATGGAGATCTCACTCAATGAAATAATTGTTGGGTTGGGCCGGTGTTACACACACTGGTGACGAATTCAGTACTACCTGTAGGCCTATTTGGCAAAGGTCAGTTTACGTGTTAGCACATAGGGAACTGTCCTTTTCAACTGTACCGGGCGAATAATTGTAACAGTGGCTTGTTGCAAATTTGACTATTATAATTTTATTTGGTTTCCGTGATCATCCCTGAATCTACGATGGGTTTGGTCAAGAACGTATTGTAGTCATACATGCGCCTTTCAAATTTGGAGATTCGTTCACAATAATGAATTATTAAACAGAAGTCTCGTTAACAACTGTACTGGCCAATGTGAATTAGCCATAATTACGATATAACTAACCATGAATGATAAGAAACGTACGTGTCTTTTCTTTCTTTCTTTCTTCGCTTCTTTTTTCTTAATCTTCAAATGGCTATAATTATGCAGCTAGCCATGATCACGAAGGTGATCTAGGTTGAATTGGTAGATAGGTGGGCCACTTCACCGGGCTAGCAGTCAAGAACCCTGCTCGTTACGACGGATGAATGAAGTATAGGATATTTATGCGCGTTGGCTGTGACCCTCTCATACACGGAACCTCCATTAATGTCCTATGGCCAGATGGCTATCAGAGGGACAGGCTCGGGGACGGGGCGTTTTGCGTCTTATAGAGGGGTCGGTATGATTACACACAATATTGCTCGATTTATAGACTACATTGTTTTCAAGTATTGATTAGTCAATATCTTTCGGTGCATGCTGACGAAAATGGCGTACATGAGAATTCTCGAAAAACACACGTCTCACCGTTTTTTGAATGATGAAGGTCCACAGAAAGCTCAAGTAACCTTGAATATCACACGCCGTCCGCGTCAGTCGTACTTTATCAAGATGGGGGAATGTCTGACAGTACGTGCTTTAGGAACAGCAGGAGATAATCAGCATCGTGTGCACATGTAAACATGACGAATCGCAGTACGAATCACAAAAGGAAATGGCGATCGTAAAAAGACATACAATTTTGCAGCGCGGAGGCACTGTCATATCGACCTGTAAATATCTAATACACACATCAACCGATAACAAAGTCAATTGCACGTGTTATCTGCGAGTCCAAAGGGCGAAAGGCCGTGTTTGAATACTGTACCGTTCTGGCGACTGGAACATCACGGTGTTAAGGGTTTGTGTCAGGTTCCAATGATTCGTCTTCACAGACTGATAAATGGGCTAAAATGTCTGATAAAATGAAGAGTAATTGTGTAATGCGGTGGCAGTTTGTATAGCAGCAGGGAGGTGCTGATAGCAGCAAGTCCTATCAATGGTCATTGTTGCCCACAGCCATCTTTGATAGCTGGTCTCTGGCAGGGATATTCACTCCAGTCGCATTGGAAGTTGATTAGGAGGTTAAAGATTATCATTAAGTTAGTTATGCAACAGTGTGCGCATCACAAGAATGTCCTCCGCTGTAAATTCTAATGAAGATTTAAACGTTGGAGACTTACGTAAGAGAACATTTAACAGACTGTACTAACGTCAGTCACATCAGTTTGTGCTTGACCTAGATTTTACGAGTTCAACCATCTACCATGATATTTCAGGTACACTTTTTTTTTTGTACCAACTTCATTAGTAACGTCCTCGACGATTGTTCCTTCCTTAATCCCATGTTGTCTGTTTGAGTAGGGCTGTTCCAAATATTTGATCTGTGCAGGAACAGAAGCAGATTAAAGCAAGAACTGGAACGAGAAGATTTGTGATGGCGCCATTAAGCCAAGGTTTTCTACACTCTATAAGTTCTGTGCATATTCACCTACCATTCTTTGAGAAACTGGCAAAAATCTAATACACTGTACAATGTACAAGTGTATAGTATTTTGCTAAGTTAAAGCTGTTGTCGCAAGATATATTTTCTACCGCAAGTTGACATAGAAAACAATATGAAATAGCTGGTACTGAATTGTCAAAAATATGCAATAGAGTGAGCTCAACGTGCAGGTATGCGACTGCTACTTGTATTGGCCTTTTCGGATGATAATGACTTTTAATACACGTACAAATCTTACTCATGATTGGCTCATTTTTCGGGAGACTTTGAAAAACTACACCCCCCTTCCCCACGGGGCGGATCGATATTTAACTTGTCCAATTGGGCAAGCGCTAGTGTCGAGCCCTGTATATAGGATAAACACACACACACACACACACACACACACACGCACACACACACACACACACACACACATATATATATATATATATATATATATATATATATACATTGTATATATATATATATATGTATATATATATATATATATATATATACGTGTATATTATTATGTATGTACACGTGTATGTATATACACATTTATCTGTTTGCGAAACTTGTTATAAGGTGAAGTATTTACTACAAAGGGGGTATGATTGAGGGTATTTCCCAATTCAGCGGTCCTTGGAAGGGACCTGTGAATAGTATTAGGCCCTAATTCATGGGTGAAGTTAGTGCACTTCAAGAAGATTCATACATAGGCGATGAAACATTGTCAAATATATCCCAAAACACAAATTTCAAGATTGTTGTTCATGCTGTTATTTTCTTGAATAATTTCACCATAATTATTGCCTTTTGCTGCATTTAGGTAAATTGAATATCTATCTATCTATATATATATATATATATATATATATATATATATATATATATATATATATATATATTACATCTATATATCTATATATATATCTATATCTATATATCTATATATACTGTATATATATATATATATATATATATATATATAATATATATTAATTCTTGTAAAAGTTTGTTTGATATATCGGAAGGAACTAAAGAGGAACTATAGAATACTGTCATGGTTGAGGTGAGGATTCAGCTTTTAACGTTTTGCGAGATATTTAGAAACCACTCTATATTATGTTAAAGAGCATACAATTCTACGGGGAATCAAACATATTATAGATATGTCAAAAGCTTATTTGATGAAAATCGGTTTTGAAATGACTGAGATATCTAAAAACAAGGTAAAACAAAGAGATCCTAATTAAAGTCGTGGCCTGTCAATTTTATTAGATCACTTTGTTGTTGTTGATATTTCAGCCATTTCAGGGCCAATTTTCATCACATAAACGTTAAATCCTTGAAATTACATGCTCTTTCATATTTCACTAGAGGTTTCTCATTATCTCATCAAAAATGCTATAAATCTGAATCCTCACCTCAACCAGTACTGTACAGTCCCTTTAAGTAATTAGTAATTTTGTCCAGAGAAATACAATATCCCGTCTATGTTTTCATAACAACGTTTAGATGATTAGGCTCTACGAATCTTCCGTGATCAGATACTATTAGGGAAATTAATTTACGGGTCTGTTGTTCTGGCAGTTCACTGAAATTAATGAATTTCCTTCTAGCGCGTCAGAAGCGGAAAGCAAATCACCATCCATGTGATTTCTCCGAAGGCACAGTACATGTATTTGTTTTGTTTTGTTTTGTTTTTGTTTTTGTTTTTTGCAAATGACAAAAGGGATTTCGATTTCCTGGGAATCATCAGCCTTCCTGGTTTTATTGCTTAGAAGGGATGAAAGGAAAATTGCAGTCATTCGATGCCAAACTCGAGTCTTGTCAGCAACAAGATAAGAATACATATCGCATATTGTCTGTTTGTTTACTCAACACTCAATCACACTGTCTGTTACACTAGTACAAGTCACGCACTCTATAAATAATGTATAGAGGAAGTAGACATGCACACAAACAAAGGCGTTTTGCAGGCTTTATTACTGCAACGACATGTTATCACGCTTATTGCAAACTAACAGGGCATGATCAAATATTGTGACAACGGTTTTGTGATCTTGCAATCATTTTAGTGCCATCTCAGTACACCAAGGTGCATAGAACAGAATCGATTCCACCTTCATGGAACAAAAGATAATAAACACTTTGAAAAGCTGAGTGTGAGAAAAAGTCGTAACCTCGCTAGATACTGGTGAACAAACTCTGTCTCAAATACAAATGTATGCATTTCGACGTTATCTATACGAGTGGTTGTATGACTACAAACGTTATAAAGAATGTGCACTAAATTGACAACCAAGGGCTTGTTTATCTGTTGTTACTTAACTTTCATACAGCCTGTAGTTTCAAATAACATACACTATTCAATATAACACTGTGAGTGACGCAATCATCTTGACCCCCCCCCCCCCTCCATGAAATAGGGAAAAAATACCTTAACAAAAGACTCATGGGTTTAAGCAGAAAGACAGCAGGCAATCAACAAAAGTAACAACACTTATCATTCGAAGCTTGGTTCTCTTGCAGCAAAGGAGGTGGGACAAATCTTTTCAGCATATAATCATGACTTTTTGACATAATTACCAGAACTAGCTTTTTTTTTTTGTGTGTGTGCTTCAAACAACTGTATTTATAGGTAATTAGAACAAACGATCTTGCAAAATATCTAAACATAGTCACTTCGACTAAAGGCCACCGCAAACATACGACTTTCGGTCGAACGGCTGACGGACTTTAGATCTGAAATAAATCAGAAGAGCCTCAGAATAGACACGCTTGTTTATTTCAGATCCAAAGTCGGTCAGTCGTCAGACCAACAAATCGTATCAGGCTAAAAATTACTCATGTCTGGTTCAAAATACTTCCTACCTCTCCTTCCTATCCTAGACATCTTGCACTGTTGAGTATCGAATTGCTGAAATGTACACCTACAGTCTGTACATACAATCAAATCTTGACCATCATGCAGATAAAATGAAGTGATACAATGTACGCTTACTAACAGCGGGGGAGGTGATACCTTCTTGCTATATAAATCAGCAAGTCACGCTTTACTACATGTATTAAAAGGCAGCGACTACACACACAGCTCTATAATATTAACCATCAAACCATTACTTTAGAAAAATACACATTAAACAGTTATAAAAAACGTAAATATTTGCTAAATACACTATACTCAGCCATAAGCTCATTGAATTATTTGGCAGTGCATTCCTATCAATTCAAGAAAAAAGAACTACATTTCATCACTTGTGTATTCAATAACAGTTTGGCAATATCATAAAGTTTGCAAATTGTAGGCCTACATGATCATGTTGCAAATCAAGATGGTACAGAGTGAGAATGTAGTGAAACATTAAATGAACACATCATTTTCACACTTCGTGTAGGTGTAGGCGTCAATTTATACTGCAACACAGCAAGCTATTGTCACGTGTATACAGCACTTCTTGAAAAAAGCAATCCAGATAATTTGCGGTAATGAAGAAAGCAGTTTGAATCAACGAGTCTAACAATATCGCTAGCATTTAAATGCAAAATGTTAAGCCATGCAACTTGTTTGATACAATATACAGCAGTGTAATAAATGTAATAGTATTGAGATCCTGTGAAGACTGTAATGCGTAGCGTTACATAATACATTTTGCACACTGCGCAGACATTGCCCTTGTCCGAGTTCAGACGAGTACTCTGCACTACACAAACATTTATATTGAACAACTTAACCCTTCCTGTGCCAGGTACTTTGGACAGTGTGTGTAACACTATGGGGGTTTCTGTATCAATTAGTATTCAAAGCAAACAAAGGATTAATTTACACCTGGGCATAGTGTAACCTATCAACTGTTATACAGCTGTAGATCTTACACCACCCAACATAATTGAATAACCAAGCTTGTTCAAACGAATTCTAACATTTCATGTGGAGCATCTACAACTTAGTGTACAAAGTGTACATGTATGTCATGATATTTGTGAAGATTCATTTTTCGGCAGGACGACAGATACATTCAACATTACAAACAGTACTTTAATCTAACATTATAAACAGTACTTTAATTTGACGAAAAGGAAAAAAAAAACTGGGAGACTGCCTGATTTGTATGTGTGCCCCCATCTTCGCTTTCTTCTTCTCCTTCTTCTTCTTTTTGTACAGTGCTGAATTAATCTGCTTGTTTGCTTTTCTATCTCCACCGCCATATTATAGATATCAAAATCATAAAGGTAATTACGTTCACTTTAATACCTTGTTGATCTAACAATATATCACATTTTATCATTGTTGTTGAAGTAGAAATGGCATACATGTACCATACTGCATAAAATGCATCCATCATCTCTGCCCCCTTTGAATGACCCCCTCCCCCCCCAAAAAAAAACAACATCAACAACAATTCTTGATCATAATACTCTACTCACAATCGAAAAGGCTACATACATACTTACTAAACCAAGATAAGACATAAAGGTTTTAAACCCTGCCATGCCCCAAGCATCCTTGCATGTTCCAAGCCAAGCACAGAAGTATAGTATGCGGTGCATACCATGTTTCTAGGGATATTTTGTTCCTTGTGCATGTGTTATTGTGCTGTTTGTATTCTACAGTGTATATTGCACTGTACAAACATACAGTAATTTTGAGAATCTAAAATGTACATGAATACTAGCATGCGATTATCTAGTGCACAAAAAGTCATACCCTGTAATCAGCTTGTTTACTATATAACTTAGAAATACACACAATTTATGTCGGTGATCACGAGTACACGTTCAAGTACAGCATTTTCTTCTAGCATGAGATGATACAGTAGTAAACATCATATATTCCATTATTAGCAAATAATCTAAAGTGTAAAATTTGCATGTAGAATTGTACAAATAAATGCTGCCCAAGTCTTTTTAGCTACAGCTGTGTATGAAAAATGCATAATTACATGGAAAGTACACAGAAAAACGATTAATACACGGTATTGCAGTTTCATCAGCCTTGCAAATGGTATAAAATGTCACTCATGCCGTTTCACACACTTAATACATATACAGCCGACCATACAGTAGCACAGCAGTCTTGCATTTTCAAGGTATCTTTGTAGCAAACTAGTCTACAACTTATAGTTACAATTGCAGCAAATTTACAATGCCAATGCTTATAATGCACATATCACTTCTTGAAGGCATGTTAAAAGGCATGTTGAAAGACGAGACTCAATCTATGTACACAAAGGAGACACAGGATTTTTTGCTTTTCTTTTTCTCTTTGCAACTCCCCTCATTTATGACAACAGAAATTAAAAGGGAATTTACTTCTCCCTTAAAATTCAATGTGTCTCTGAGTCATTTTCTAACATTTGAATAGTTGCAGGGTATGAGTTTTTCTTCAATTTGTCTCTCTCTGTAAAATTGAGATATCTTGTAAGATCATAAAATCTGCTGATCTACCGGTATATTTCTAACAGACATGTCGGAAAAAAAGGGTCGAACCAGCAGGAATTGAACCTGTCAGCTAAGTACTGTACAGAGGGAGACAAAGTGATGAAAAGTCATACCCCATATCTTCACCCCTCTGCTTAGTAATCTCTTGCTTTCATTTTCTTTACATACATTTAGGTACACATTCAAAGGAAATGAAAGAATGGCTCTGTAGATGGTATGAATAGAGATTCTCCACAGAGTCTCTACAACGAATGGTCAAGAGAGAAAAGGGCATCCTTACTATTAATGAAACATCATATGGACCACAGCAAAGAATTTGTTACATAATCGGGTTACTAGTATTGCACAAAAGCCTTGTAAGTTAATCATACTGAGCCTTTTAAATTAAATAAGCACACATTTAAGAATGTGAACAGATCAGTTTAAAGACCTTTTAATACCAAACAGGAAGGAAAGAATAAATTATGACCAGTTACAATGTATATGGAATAAACATATGATACATTCATATATTGTATGTATTGATCATGTTATAGTGTGTAAATGGACATTACTATGATACCATGTTTGCCTAACTTTGTTTGTTTGTTTTTTTACAGTACTTTTTGATCATGAATAAACAGTCAAATACTGACATGCCATATATTACGGATCTCATCATACTGATGATCTGATGACCAAGGTAATGCACTAACTATCCAACATACAAGTATTGGGTGTACATATATATTCATAGTTAAAGGCAAATGTTGATTAATTGTGTGTCTTACATATCAGATGGTCTGAGTAAAAACCCAAGGTGATGTCAATCTGCCACCAAAAGGCTGGAACATCACTGACAAAGAGCTTGGGTGTTTTTGGTCAGCCATGCTGAAAATTCTAGAACTACAGTGCGACCTCTCTTACCCAGCTATATTTTATGTCGGGAGCGGCACCTGGATATGGGATGACCAGTGTTCATTGAAGGGTACTGGTAGGCTGCCAACCCAGTGGTAGCTACGTAAAATGTAGGTAGCGTACACTGCACCAGTAGTGTAACTTATGCTGACATATCTAAAATCATTTCATTTAAAAATTCATAACATGTTTCTGTAGGGAATATCGTAGGTGTTTAAATTGTGCGAGTTTTGTAGGAGTTTTAATAGTGTTTGAAATCACTTTTTTTTTGTCTTCACTGATTGGATTCATCTGGATAATAGAGATGTCCGGATAAGAGAGGGCAGGCTAATAAAGGTAGGTTAGGTTGGACTGTAAATGCATGCATGATTGCTCTAATGAGCAGCTGATGACTCAGCAACATCACTGCAAACCCCGCGTATTCAAGCAGAAACTGGTATCACACAAAATTTTTGTTTGACTTTCACTCTTACAGCAAAAGAACATACTTGAAAGTCTTGACAAAGGGAAAGAACAGGGTCTGCTGTTTAGTTAAAATCAATTCAGAGACTGACAAACAAAAAAAGATGCAAGTCACTTTCTGGGTTCTTCGGGAGGTATCTGAAGGCATGTTATTGCTAAGCAAGTTTGGGTAATGAAGATTAAAACACCACTTTTCACAAGAGTCTGACTTTGGAGATAAAAAGTCTGATCACTGCAGCCTCAGGACTAGGAAGGGGGGGTGGGTCTTCCTCATATCAATAGTGTCATATAGCCATTAGCATTAGCATGACACGTGGCACACTGTTTTTAATCAACAAAAAAAAAAATGCAAGGCTACATGAAAACACACAGTCTGAAGGTAACAGAACAAGGCAACTATTCACAGTGTACTACACGTATGGCTTGACCGTGCACTCGGTATTGTGCCTCAGTTTGCTTGGGTCATTCTACATGATTGCCTCTTTTATCTGCGACAAATGAGGTATGACTTAAGCCCACTCATTAAGCTTACTGTTCCTGTGGAACAGGATTAGGGATTACCTCACCATCTGCAATTCATCTGGCACAATGGGGCTAAAGAAGTTTCCAGCATGAAGTGCACTTTGATTGTCTAATAAGTCCAGACAAGGTGCCAGCTATTTAGCCTACTCAAAACTGTTCAAGCATGTGATATGGTCACTGCTGGTGGCGACCTTTTGAGAAACTCTAAAACACCGCAGGGCTGCCAAAAATCACACTTCAAAAACAGAATAGTTCTCATAAGAAGCTATAGAGCACAGGAAAGCAGCATGTATCATGTGCTACAATACTAAATGATTCAACAAGAAAGGGAGGCTTTTACATGCTATATTCCTTTGTCAGGATGTGGCAAAATAATTTTTAGATATAATAGGTCTAATTTCTTCCCAGGAAACATCCTGCAGAATCAGAGGATGTGATAGCCTGACAACACTTTTATGGGCTGAAATAAAAAGATCCAATTATTGCGCTGCTTATTCAAAATCAACTGCTGGCTAATTGTGTTATAATGTATTTTACCCCTCCTTTAGAAGGTACAGGTTTGTAGTATATTATGAAAGGGGTGGAGATCTAATCTGCTGGCAACACAACAGAGCTCAATGCCAGTATCAGACCTCCCAACCTTCTGACTGAAAAATAGGGATGATCTGGCTCAAAAGTAGGAAAGAAAGAGCAGTTTCAATACGAGTGTGACATAGTAAAACTATCCAGAAAAATAGGAAATTCCTGTAGAAACAATACATGTAGCTGTGAATGGTCAAAATTCAGATTCTTTCCTCCACATTCAGTATGGTTGGGAGGTCTGCAGTATGCTTTTGCACCTAATGCTCAATATGAACATACAATACTTTCAGTTACGTAATGCTCTGCAACAATTTGGGATAGCTCGCAGCTCTGCAAAATAAGACCAGATTTACTAAATCATCATGCATGCACAGCACTATTTTTGCACTACAGTCATCCACAGCAAACTAAAATCTTACTCAGCCTCAGATGTGGCAATCAATGAATGCAATCAGGGAATTTCACACAATTTCAGATTCGAGACTCCAATTACAAAAAAAACAAGCATTTAAACGCCTGACAATTTGTCAATAATAAAACATTCGCATAGTTGAGAGTACACCGTACTACAATAATGATGATATGGTTGGATTAATATCATTTGCAAAACAATCTCATCTACTACGCTCATACCAACTGAGAGAGAACTTGTATGCCAGACCTCAAAAGCCACAGTTTCTTGACAAGCACAAGAAACAGTGACAGAAATTCAGAAAAGAAAATTTCCCCCAATCGAATGAGAGTGTGAAGTACATGTACCACGTGACTAAAATGTCTTCTTCTCTCTCTCTGTTGTCCTGATATCTAGGGATTCCTGTTGCTACCTTGGCATTAGCACAGTGCTTGCACTTCCATGTGACCTGTGATCGTTCAGCTGTGAAACCGAGGTGAAGTGCGAGTCTGACATGGAGGTGGTTTCCGAGTTGGGGGAGGAGGTGGTAAAGAAGCTGCCTGGAAGAACCAGGGTGCAACAGGACATCCTGAGGCTCGAATCCGGTAGCTCGGCAACCACATCCCATTCGTCCGCATCCACGTTGTAGCAGTGGACATCCTTCTCCCGCTGCCTTCCGAGGCCGTTGTAGCCGCCGATGACGAAGATCTTCTTGTCCTCGGTCGCCACACAACCTGCCATGCTGAGCCCCGTGAGCATTGGCGACATGGTGATCCACGCATCGTGCCGTGGGTCGTAGCGCTCGACACCCATCACATCAACACGATCGCCGTACGGGTTGAGGTGGTTGCCTCCCATCACATACATCATGCCTCGAATGCTGCATGTCATGTGGAACCCACGGGCAATGTTCATTTGGCACTTGGGGATCCAGTGGTCCGTCTCATGGTCATACATATAGCACATCTTGCTAAAGTTGTGGCTCGCAAATCCACCGGTAATGTACAAGTAGCCGTTCACAACTGTACCGGAATGTGCATAGGTGGGTTCGTCGAGCCGGTGGATGTACCGCCAGCGGTTTTCGGTTGGATTGAAAATCTCCACAGAAGCCATAGGACCTTGCTCATTCTTGCCCCCGATGGCAACAAGGCTGTCGTTCAGAGTTGTGAGAAAGAAGAAGGCACGCCGCTGCTGCATGGGACACATCTGCAGCCACTTGTTGAATCGTGGATCAAAGCGGTGGACCGTTCCTATACTCTCCTTTCCGTTGGAGTTGAGCGTGACCTGACCCCCAACCACATACAGGAAGTGGTTAAGATTAGCCACGCAGTGGTCGACCCTCTTCAGGGGCATGCGAGCCAGCTCCTTCCACACAAAGTTAAGCTCGTCGAGTACCAAGACCTTGTTGCTGACGCGGTGGTGGGGGAGCTCCCCACCCATCATTACGATCACCTCCCTGGTGGAGCGGAGACGGGTGCGAGGGGTCTGCATGGAGTGCTGGCGGTGGGGGACGAGGTGGTAGTTGAGGGCCTCGATGAGGAAGTGGTGGCAGGCGGGATCTTCCATCATGAAGGAATGTGACTGGACGTGTTCCACAAGATCATCACTTGCGATGAGTGGGAAGCGAATATGTTTCATCAGCTGGGGTGCATACCTGCCAGACAGTGATGAAACGATTAAAAAAGAAACTAAAAACTAACTGTGCATCACATGCTTCTGGGAGATAGATGACAATACAAAGCAATGGTGATTCCCTAATCACTATAATATGAATGACATTTTTTTAAATGACATTTCTGTGTTCCTATGCAGATGAAATCCAAGGAAAACATGTCAACATAATTCAGTGATACATTTGATACAAGAGTGGACAGAAGTTTGTAACTGACAAAGACAGACACAATGTATTACATTTCGTAGACTCACATAATCTTTTTTTTTTTCCTAACATTTTCCAACATTCCAACATCATGGAAAAGCGACTTTTAAAACATTTCTTGGAATAGATTAATACTGTACCTGTATGCCCTCAAAAAGTAGCTTCGATAATCTGGACCATACAGTGTATACTACGTGTGCTGAGGATTGGTTATTTCTTTGCACATGAGTAATTTGTTCTCTGAAATCAATATTTTGTCTACAACTGTAGAGCTTTATACATAGTCATGCACACATTTTTATCAAGGTATACATACATCCTGTCTTCACTTGATATGATTATGAAAAAAGCTAATCTATTACCAGTAACTCTACTTCTGCCTCATTACATTTCATTTTGAAACATACATGTAGTGTGTTCTGAAAAATAATTGTTGATCAATATCAATGTACCATACCTAACTCTGTTGTGTTTGTCATGGTCAATCCACCTGGCTCCAATCTTAAAGAGCTCGATCTCGGATCCGATGGACATGCGATCCTGCCTGAGGAAGAAGCACATGTCGTCATATTTGAGCGACTGGAACTCCGGTCTCTCCGCCACCGCCGTGAAGTTGTCCACGATAAAGTCGTGTGCGTCCTTCTCCAAGTCCTTGAAGCCGAACTTTCTCGACAGGTGCAGGACGCCGATGCAGTTCTCGAGGGCGATGACAGAGGTGAGGTACTGGATGCAGATGTTGATGACGCTGTGCATCTTCAGCTGCACGGCCCCGCTCACCACCTTGCGTACGTTCTCCAGGGTCAGCTCGATCTGCGAGGTGTAGGCGTAGTTGAGCAGGAGCTCGAGGCAGTCTTGGGTGATGTTGCTGTGGAGCTGGACGTCTCGCACCGTGTCATTCTCCATGTAGATGGCACGGAAGTACTCGCTGCATGAGGCCAGGACAGCCCGGTGGACGGAGAAGTGGCGGCCATTGGCGATGATGGTGCCGTCGCAGAGGATGCGCTCTCGCCACAGCCGGTACAGTTGTCCCAGGACGTCGGCGCTGTGCTCGGCACACTGGTACTGCCGACTTGGTGGTGGGGCGTGGTTCCGGTGAGGTTCGGGCCGTATAGGCTTCTGCATGCTGAAATTGCTGGATATTGCAAGGCGGTCAGCCATGTTTATCTTGAAGTTTTTTCTCTCTCCTTTACCTTTCCTTCATAACAGCAATTGATAACCTGCAATGATGAATGAAAAATAAGCTATCAATAAAGGCATATTTTCATCACTGGTATCTCCAATAAAGGATCTTAAACATAGTGATTAGTGATGTACACACAGTAGAACCAGTCTACATACACTGTATTTCTTTTTCACCTCTGCAGGGTAAATCAATCATTACCATGCCCCCATGGTCATGGAACCTTGACAATATCTCTGTAATGCAACGGCTGTCATATCATATCTTTCAACACCATTTTTATATTTTTGTGTTTCTTTTGAGCAGTGGTTAGAGCACATCTATACAGTACTGTACCTTATATGATGGGGGTTTATGTACCCCGACACTTAAGAAGTTGAGATTTAGATGAATTTTCACATTGCCATTCTCAATAAAAATATTCCAATACACAATGACGAGGTTCTGAAAATGATACTTAACAGTTCTTCCAAAGCAAAGCGAACAAAATCAATTTCTGTCGTAATTAGAGAACTTAACAGAAAACTAACTGAAACCCTTGCAAATATATTTTGAACATTGTAGCCAGCCTGCGTGTATTGTCTGTGGGAATGCCTCAATGGATTAACACTGAAGTTTGTCGTTTCTAACTCAAACACGCGCACAAGTTTCACATCGCGCGTGTGATACTAATAACGTTAGATCAATTGCGCGCTTCTTCTGGTTGACATATTATCATGAAACAAATCGCAATTCTACTTTATTTTAGAGAAGTTACCTAAAACATTCATATGAAATATTCATTCAAAAGCCATTGTATTTTATGCTTATTTTATGGGATTTTATTCTGTTTGTGGAAGTAAATTTTTAGTCCGGTCCCAGATTGTCCGGTTCGAGGCCGACCATGTACATCACTATCAGAACCCTCTAACGTTAGATCTACGAGTATTGTGTTACTTAGCCCGACCAGACGCTGTACGCTACGCGAATACAGCGTCTGACCAGCGAGCGGGCACCTTCAAAGTGGGGAACCACAACACAACAGAAAACTTATGAAAATTTATACGTTCTTTATAAACAGTGTACACGTTACCAAACGTTACTCACCTTAAGTGCATGCTTGTATTAGAGAAGGTTCGTAAGTCCATTGAGAGCCCTCGTGATAAGTCCGTGGAACCAAAAAATGATACTTTCTGGCGGATTCCCTAACACCGTCGGGGTTCATCGTTGCAGAATTCAAAATGGCGCCTTGATCTCTGCGGAAATCTTTTGCGTGCGTGCGATGCGCTGCGCTTGAGTGTTGGTGTAGCAGCACGGTCGACAGTGCGACCTTTTGAAAGGGCATTCAGATCATGTGACCTCCCGGATATTGGAAATGGCCTGGCGTGAAAGACGATGTACCGTTCGTGAACCGTTCACACATGCTGCATATAACCATCATTTTAGGTAAGTTATTAAATCTAAATATCAATATTCATAGCATAGATATGAAGTCTCATTATCATTTTGTTTGTCAGATGAGTTTGAAGTGACAAAAAAATGATCTAAAGTATATTTGAAGTGACAAAAAAATGATCTAAAGTATCAAAATTCAATCCGATCGC
The DNA here is from genome assembly GCF_964275005.1 of Diadema setosum. Lineage (NCBI taxonomy): Eukaryota > Metazoa > Echinodermata > Echinoidea > Diadematoida > Diadematidae > Diadema > Diadema setosum. The sequence continues at coordinate 24,005,375 of NC_092699.1, read as the reverse complement.
ATGCGATTGTTGGACCCTCTTCGTGTTTGGAGCTTCGCTGGTACAGCCCTGTCGCGCTACGTATGTACAGCGGCGACTGGGCTGTGTATAGTTAGGTGTTACTATAGTCTAGACAGGTCTGACTGTAAGTTAATACACTGTGAGTGTACAGACACTCTATTAGGTTAGAGTTCGTACTTTCTTAGTTCAAGGAGGTTCAAGAGAATGGAGTCACAACTGTCGTATTTCCTTTGAAGTCACATTTGATGCCGCCACTCGAAAGTATTTGAAGCACGAGGCAAACTGGATCTGCCGCGCAGATACAACTGTAGGAAGACAATTGACTCGTGTCTCATTGCATAATCATCAGCCACTTTCTAACGAAAATATGTCTTTGTGATGGTAATTACTTTTCGCCATCCCTACTTATAAAAGATAGTTGGTATATACTGGTAAAGACACGGGGATGCACGAATAGAAATTGCGCAAAAAATGATGAAATGAAAATGAATATTACTCGACTGGCCGTGCCCGGCCAGTAATCTGATATATCTATTAATATGTAATTATACTCGAAGATTATTCCATATCAGTTTTATTTGGAGGAATCAAGTGGAAAAGCGATAAAACCGGCTTTCCAGGAGGGTACAGTTTTAAACATTTTCACATGATACAGCTCTGATTTATACTTTTGCACATATTTCTTGAAGGGATTGACCTTTGTTTAATGAGCTTTATCATTAAGTGAGATTTCGTTTCATTTAGGCCTAATAGATAAACAAGCAAAATATAGCCAACATTAAGTTAACGTTCAAACTGAATCTTCAGATTGCTCAGCAAGACAGCGCATCAAACCCCGTCACCAACATGACCAAAGGCACAGATGCACCTGTGGAATTCTTTTGTACATCAATAGAAAAGTGAAAACTGTTTGAATAATTACAGCCAGTTGGAACTCCATCTCTTAAACCTCCTTGCTTAGTTCGAGTGCTGGATAGGATTGCCCAAAGGGCGCCGGCGTCCACACTACAGTACACAGCACAACACTACAGACCTGAAGAATTGTCTACTTTGCCTTCTGATAAAACCTCACACAATAAAACGTATATGGGACTGTTTGATGTGACATTGCAACGGAAACTGTGTCATTGTTGATCGAAGGGCGATGCGATTTTCAAACAGTCATCGTATGCCAAGGCTGAAGTTAATGCATAATTACTATGTTATTCTCGCAATCATATTCTTGATACTTACAATAATGTCGGACAAATTTTCCTTATGGCGAATTTACGTTTATTTCTCTTGGTCATCACATTCCTGGAGATGGAAAAGCGTCAGCCGTTGCTATAATTAACCACAGCGAAGTCGATAGAGGGCGTTATTCTCTGTTGTTTGTTTTGTTTCATCACACGGGTTCTAATTTTGCAGTTTACCGTACAATTGCATTAGTAGGCCTACTTTGCTTTTGTTCAAATTTATTCTTTTTTTATTCAAATTTACTTTGTGTTATAACTTTCTTTTTCCCAAGGGGTATATTTTGAAGTATGTCACCATGTTCGCTCAGCAAAAGAGAAACGTCAATCAGTAGGCCCCTACTGAGCTCTTGGCAAACAAAGTTGCCTATGGTACATTATTGTACTAAAGTAAACTGAAGGATGAGTCATGTAGCCAGGCGTGGTCGCATAATAATATCCCCATCAATACATGGACTGGGCATTTTGGGCACACCAAAAGTGTGTAAGTGCCATAGAGCGATATGTAAATACAGCTCTATGGTAAGTGCAGAGCCGGCCGTAAGCAGTGAACTGGGTGAGGTTGGCGTGGTTGATCCTAAGATAAAACTTTCTCTCTTTGAAATCGCTTTGTGTCTTCAAATATAATTGCAAGAGAAAATAGGTGTTAGCCAGTTTGGACTATTAATTCCTTGATATTTCGGTCATCATTTCATTTTGATCACAAAAAGAAAAGTCATACTCAGAAAGTATGTCGGTAGTCAGAGCTTCAAGGGCCCATAAAATGTTGTGGCCGGGGAGTTCTCTCTCTCACACTCACTCGACTCGTCGGTTGTGGCACGATGTAACAGTATAGATGATAGATTGAGTGGACAACAATATAATGAAAATAAAGAGAATTCCACAAAAATTCATATTTCATGAAAATTACACATTCCATCAACTTGATACTGACATAATATAGCATATATAGCAAATATTCCCCCTGGTTTCTGAAAGCGGTTAGTCAAGTGCTCTTTCATTATGCTAGAAAAGCCGAATTTTTGTATAGAATTTTCTTTATATTGTTGTCCACTCATACGTCATAACCTCTAGTAGTCTCCTCATCAAGCGGTTCCATCACCAAAACTTTAAAAATTCATAACTTTTGCATCGAGTGTCCGATTTTCCTCAAACTTTCACTGATGTGTTCTACTAATGTTGCTGCTTTCACTCAATCCACATTTCTCTTTGGGTTTGGGTTCCCTTTAACGTTTAATACTATCTTCATGGGCGCGCGGGTACTTTGACGTCACTGTATTGTACCTTGCAATGCATGTTACCAAACATCATGGAACAGTAATGTTATTAATTTCTAAATTACCGATAAAAATGTTTTTAAAATGCGAGTTAGGGACAGAAACAACCACTGTAAAAATTTGAATCGGTAAATGATAACCAAGAAAGGAAGCTCAACATTTGCCTTCCTCAGAGAGAACATTTATACATGCCAAAGACAAACACAAATCCTATATGCTACGCCATATCCTGGCCGGGGTGTTGTATGGATGCAATGCTGGGACCCCTCGAGGATGGATTACAGCATCAAACTAGAGAAGGTCCAACGACATTTGCAGGCTCCATCCTCAGTGATTATCGATGGACTAAACGTAAAATCAATGATTGCGCCAGCTGCACTAGCTGACACACCATTCAAGAACCTATAGGGCCCATCAGATAAAGGGAGCTATCATGTATTACCTACAGTGTTATGAACTCGATCCCTTGTAGGACTTCCTATCACGTTTCTATTATGTTGCAGTAGGCGCAAGCCTATACTGGAAAGTGGCATCACCGCATTTGCACCGTGGACTTGCTGTAAAACTTGCAGTGTAGTTCCAAATGCAAGGACGGCCACATATACAAAAGATCCTTATTCGCAGATGTCACCCGACTGTGGAATACTAGTAGTCTAGATCTCTTCCGTCGGATGCCGACTACAGCCGCACTTCAGCTCTCAAGCATTCAAAAAAGAGGGTGCAGGAAATCCAACTACAATATGAATATAGCAAGACGGAACCTTTTTAGCAGCTCACAGTGTTTTATATCGTATTTGGCACTGTGCTGACAATGCCTGCTGACACACACTGTGGACCATACTACGTCGTGGTACAAGGAACAGAAGAAGCTAGAGAGCACGAATTTTCGATATCATTATTGAGTTTGTTGACTTGTCTGAGTTTGTGGTGTGCAAATCATTAGGTTGTCTCCCCCTTGCAAAACAACAACAAAACAACAGAAAACGAGAAGAACCCGATGCGTAAGCCAATAGCAATGGGAGATGTTGTTCATGGACACGTACGTACGATATATATATATATATATATATATATATACATATATATAATATATATATATATATATATATATATATATATATATATATATATATTATGTATGTGAAAAATAATTTTGATAGAAGGATTCATTAATGTCTGATTTCATTTTGTATGCCAACACCACAAACAATACACCCTATCCTTACCAAAGACGGGATGGAATGCTGCGCGTCGACATTTTCTGCAATGGACCTGGGATATCAATGTGAACGTCTAACCTTTCAAGTAAAATTACCGATACAATCAATTTTTTTTTCAAGCTATGAAATATACACGCTGGATAATGTCGTGTGGAATATTGTCATTTGTCAATGTGAATAATTGGACAGCTTTGTCGACATGTACAACATGTTTAAACATTATATCTAGCATGTCTGGCAAGTTTCCTGTCCCTACATCACCATGCAAAAATAGAATGATGAGAACGCACAGATCCTGGATTGCTGTTAGTTGGGCGTGTAAACACGACAAAGCTGCTGTCGATCATGATAATGCCTGCCGCCTGCCGTGCTTTTAGATGTTTCTGCTACTTGCCATACTTGTATAGGACCTACTCTGGTGTTCAAGAGGTAGAATAATGTGTGGACTTTTATTTCGTTTGAAAATTGTGTAGTGGTGCAACACAAGCTATATCCCATCTCCAGGAGCTATACCAGTTTGTATATAGTAAATTCAAATCTACCGTTAATGATGATCGTGGTACATTACTATCAGTTATAGTCATCACGAATCATAGTTTATATAGTATGGTAATATCAAAATTGACTGATAATGACTTCTCTTGTTACGATGTTGTGTTTACGCCTACTGACGTGGATTGTGTCTGTTGGTACTCTAACAAATGCTATTGAAGTGTACAATTGTTGCATTGACACGGACAATGATATAACTTTCCGCTCCTCACTTTGGAACAATTCAGAATATGAATTTGATATGTATTACGGGCATCTGGAGTGCTTATTCTGTCAAAATGGAATAGTAACAGGAGAGCATTGTTTGAAAGCTGGACAGGTGGATCGGTTTTCAGTGAAAGCAAATAACACCGAGGATGAGTTGACGGTGACTCTCACTGTCAGAGATGCGCAGAAGGGAGACGAAGGTGTCTACATACTTCTCGTTGCTCAAGGCAAAGATGATGACAGGCATATTGACGTCGCAGACACTTATATTGATGTAATCACTCCGCCTGGACCGGTCGAATGTGAGGTCGTTTCATCTTCGTATTCTCTAGACTGGATGGAGGTACACTGCTCTGCTCCGCTTGGAGGGAATTCGGATCCTCAAGGATCTATCGGCTGCTTCCAAAATAACGTCCAGACGCCATTTTTGAGCCCACCTGTTTACTCCACGGATCACATTCAAGCTGTTTTCTGGATGGACGTCCAGTCTTCAATCAACTGCTGTTCCTTCGCCCCTCAGTGTGAGAAACGTCCTGAGCATTGCGTCGAATTCGTATATCAAAGTGAAAATTCGTCAGATTTGTTTGACGAGAATGATTCCGAGAAAAGAGAAGCAACAACTCTTCGTGAGTCAACGATTGGACAATCAGCTGTTGTTACTACGTTAGAATATGCCGAAAGCTATGGGGACACTCATCAAACTTGGGTTGTATTAATCTCATGTATTGCTTTAGTGTGTTTGGTAATTATTGCGGTAGTAGTTGTTGTTAGTTGGAGATATGTTCATAAGTACCGAGTAAAATACGAGTCATATCAAAGAGATCAGATAGTCTAGTGGGATTTTCTATTCAAAAAGAAATGCGATTGAAGACCGGCGCTCGGCGCAAATGGGGGTGGGGGGGGGGTGGGCATTCTCCTCCCTTTTTAAAAAAAAAAAAATAGGGTCTAAAAAAAATGATTTTTGTGTATTCGGAGAGCATTGCAACGAAAGAAAGAGGGAAGACAAAGGAAAGGGATGGGAAAAGAAATTGTTTATCCTTTCTACGACGATTTAAATTTTCATATTTTGTCCTAATCAATCGCGTTGATTTCTGCGCCTGATCCTGTGCTTCAGAGAATAACCTTTACGTAATAACGTTTATCTGCGGCACGCAGCACACGGTATATAATGCACGGAGTGCGCTTCTTGCTCAACAGGCTTATCATGGCTACAATAAAACACTATAGCCGTGCGAAAATGAAGTCTGAGTTTGGACTTCTCGGATTTGTGTATTTGATGGATAATTTCTGCATTGATCTTTTGAATATACTAAACTATATATGCATTGTTTTGCGAGCAAACTTTTGTATGCCACGATACAAGAAATGCGTTTAACTCATCAACGTTGACTGATAATCATGTACGCTAAATATTGATAAAGATTACTTGAAATCTGTTTTTTTTTTTGTATAGTGAGATATCTGATCATTTACCTAACTTACCTAATTTCATTATTGAATGGTGATTTAATCACAGAAACCTGGGATGATGTATTACCTTGTAAAGATATATTGCTTTTTTTTATGTTGATAAACATATCCGCAGTATTGAGAAGATATATAATAATAAAACAGCCTCCGTGGATGACAACGGGAATTTTTCTTTCAATTAAGAATTGAGAAATACATTATATAAGTATAGTTTACGACATCCCAATGATGAAAATGTTAGTATAATATATAGGTGTAGATTTTTACAGAAATTAAACGACTCAAATTACGAGGCTCTCCCGAAGAATGAATTTGAAAGTGTCAGTGTAAATGTGTCATCCACTTGGAAAGTTATTGTGGTCATGGGTAAGCAAAAGGAAGTGTCAACAATTCAAATTGTACATGAAGGACAAGAACTCTGTAATCCTGAATAATAAATGTAGCACATTATTTTAATTATTAGTTTGTTAACGTAGGTCCTATACGCAAGCCTTAAAGTTGATTCGACATAAACAAATTTTGCGCATTTTTCAGTTATGCAAATATTCCTTTAGAATTCCATTGGAAACCAACAGACCATAATGAAATCCTTGACATTGTTAAGTCTTTGAAAGTAAGCTACTCAAATGGTCATGATAAAAATGAGCACGTCTCTTTTAACACATTGTTGGTCAGCTGTTGGTAATATCACGACACGTCCTATATCCATTCTTCCTATAGTCTCTCTAAAGTCATAGAAGGAACTGTCTATCACAGGCTATTATGATTTTTTTTTCTTACTCTAAATGATGTACTGAGCCACAATCAATATGGTTTCAGGAAACTCCATTCCACGGATAAGGCATTAACCCAAATGTACAATTCTGTTGAATGCCTCAGCTGAGCAAAAACATGTTACCGGTGTGTTCATGGACCTTCATAAACAAGGCATTCGATAGTCTTGATCACACTATCCTTATACACAAATTAGAGTTCTATCATAGACTTGGTGTCATTTCGCTAGAAAGGTTGAAAGATTACTATTAATTGTCAAATAGAAAGCACTATGTCTGCTATGAATCAGTCAACTCTGAATTATTACCTTTACAATGTGGTGTCCCATAAGGCTTTATACTCGGCCCCTTATGACTATTCTTGGTGTACATCAATGATATTTCAAAACTCAGCTCTGTCACTACAATACGTTATATTTGCCGACGAGTGTGCCAGTGTATTCTGTTCCAATTCATATTTTACGAACAATAATACCGAGTTACCGAAATTGCCTATACATGGTCAAGAGCATTTGATTATCATTCAATTAAAAAAACAACAACTATTTTTTTTCCATTTTCATAATAGGGAGAATAATGCAGATAAATCACGCAACATCCCAATATTATGGTGGATGGTATGGTATTAGAACAAAAAGACAGCACTAGATTTCTTGGTATATGTACAACTCAAATTTTGAAATGGAACGATATGTGCAACATAATATCTCTGATAAAATTCCCCGTAGTGAAGATATACTTCATGGGCTATAAGGTGTTATTTTCCAATAAATATTTCATTCATGCTCTACGACTCCTCGATACTGTTGTGCATCGCATGTTACAACAATGTCTGGGCAATCTAAAAAAATGATAACATATTACTCTTACAAAAGAAAGCCTTACGTATATGCACTAACTCAGGTTTTCAGGATCATTCAGATCCCTTATTCGCAGAATTAAAAACACTGACCATGCTGAAGGCAACTGTTGTTTTGCTGTTTGTTTGGTTTCTTTTTTTTTTTGTGGGGGTGCAAAATTCACCCTTAACGTTTCGTTTGCATATACGATGTAAGTACGTATGTACGTAACGATGAATATGCTGTACATAAGCTTCCTTGTAAATATAAGCGCACTTGATCTTTATGCCTAACCATACTTACGAACGACCATGACCTGGCATACAAAGCTGTCCATTTGCACCTGGGAGAAAAAAAGAGCAGAAACGTGCCACGTTATGCTGGACTTTATAACAGAGGTGATATTTTGCGTGAACAATACGCAAACCTTTTCTTTCCTTTCTTCTATCCTATATATCTCTCTATGCAAGTCACTCTTCACTCCTTTTTTTTTTTTTTGGTGTTATGTATTAAGTATAAGGGCTGCAAGCAAATCAAGGTAGGCCTGCTCTTAAGTTCTAGCCCTTCTGTAATTAAAAGTTCTTTAAATAATATGTACTCACGTAAGCGTTATATCACATTGCTTTGTATTACTTTATATGGAAATAAAATCATTTGAATTGAATTGAATTGAAATGAATTCTGTATTTCTTATTGCACCTTGTATACACTTTTGTTGTGCAACAGTATGTGCAATGTGTACATGTAGGCCTATACAATGATAGTGCAGAAACCAATAAATCAACTAAAAAAAAAAAGTGCGATTCGCTCCCTCGCTCATTAATATCCCCGTCGAATATCTTCCTATTCTGCCCCCTGAAAATTTGAAATCCTTTTGTTTTGCATTCGGATAAAAGATTTTGCAAATAATACCTTGATCAGTAATCAAGAAATAGTAGTAAATAAACATCAAAGACTGTATCAACTTTTTATTTGGGCTTGTTCATTATATTGCTCGCATCTCGTTATCCTGGTGTGTGATGTGACACATGATATTACTGTATCATGAAATCAGTCACCACTCCATTATTTTACTACTCGAATCTAATAAGGATGATAAAAGTGCTCTTTGGCGGACCGTTAATGAAATACTGAAAAAGAAACCTACGGAAACCTACGGAATGTGACACGAAACCTACGAAACCTACGGAATGTGACACATGATATTACTGTATCATGAAATCAGTCACCACTCCATTATTTTACTACTCGAATCTAATAAGGATGATAAAAGTGCTCTTTGGCGGACCGTTAATGAAATACTGAAAAAGAAACCTACGGAATGTCCTGACAGCATTACTCACAACGATAATGTTATTACCAATCCTGATCAAATTGCAAATATTTTTAACAATTTTTTTTGTTAATGTCGGTCCTTCTTTGGCAGCATATATTCCCATAAACGATATAAAGATTGAAAGATTATTTATCTGAAAGTAATCAAAATTCTTTGTTTTTTACTCCAATTAATGAATCGGAAATTATTGATACTGTTCGATTTTTGAAATGTAGTAAATCCTGTGGGCCTGATAACTTAAGTGTGAACTTGTTGAAAAAAATAATTTACCCCCTAGCAGCCCCTCTCACCCATATATTCAATCTATCCCTACTCAACGGAAAGTATCCAGACTCCTTCAAAACGGCCAAAGTTATCCCCATTTATAAAAGAGAAGATCCCTTAATGGTGAAAAACTATAGACCCATTTCATTGTTACCTGCAATATCGAAAATTTTAGAAAAAGTAGTCTACAAGTGTCTCCACTCGTTCATGATTGAAAATGAAATATTAAATGCGAATCAGTTTGGTTTTAGGAAAGGATTTTCTACCGATTATGCTATAATTAAATCTGTTGATAATATTATTGATGCGCTTACTAAAAAGGAGCACATAATTGGAGTTTTTATGGATCTTAGTAAAGCGTTTGACACTATTAATCATGACATTTTACTTGAAAAATTACATAATTATGGCGTGAGAGGGATTACTCTGTCGTGGTTCAGAAGTTATTTAAGTCACCGAAAACAATATGTTGCATTTAAATCCACTCACTCAACATATTCTAACGTGTTATGCTGTGTCCCTCAGGGGTCTATCCTCGGGCCCCTACCCTTTTTGATTTATATTAATGATATTATTAACTCCTCTCCTCGTTTAAATTTCATCTTATTTGCAGACGACACCAATGTTTTTTATTCCCACAGGGACATTGTAACACTGGTTGATACATTAAATACGGAATTAAGCAATATCTCGAAATGGTTTAGAATAAGCTTTCATTGAATATTGATAAGACATGTTTTATACACTTTCATACGTTGCAATCCCAACCCACCCTTTCTCAAAGTATTTTTATTGATGATATAAACATTGCTGAGAAACATTCAATCAAGTTCCTAGGAGTGACCCTAGATAGCAATCTATCTTGGAATACTCATGTTCAGAATATTACAACAGCAATATCTAAAGCAACTGGTGTTTTAAGAAGAATAAAATATTTAATTAATGATCAAACTTTAATTATGTTATACAATACTTTATTTCTACCATATTATGTAATGTACTGTAATATTGTATGGGGCAACAGTAGCAAAACAAAATTGAATACAATTTTTCTTCTCCAGAAAAAGGCTCTTCGTATATGCACACATTCAAATTTTTTGGCTCACACTGATCCCATATTTTATCGCCTAAAAACTTTGAAAGCCCATGATATACATCTATACCTAACTGCCATATTTATGTATAAACACACTCGAAATTTATTACCATTTTTTCATAATACCCTAGTAACCAATGACCATATTCATTTATACCCTACTCGTCGTTCCCATGATTTTCATTTAAGTAATCCGAAGCTTTTACTTGCTCAAAAGTCAATTAGACATCAAGGTCCGGATACATGGAACACTCTTCCTGAGGAGTTGAAACAGTGTGCCTCCTTGTTTTCATTTAAAGCAAACTTAAAGAAGTATATTTTATTACAGTATACTTCAAATACGAACTAAAAACAAACAAATTATACAATTAATGTTGGTCTCCCGATAGCAACAACGCATATCGTCCCCTCTTTCAGTAAACCAATTTCATTATTCTAAATTCCAGCCTATCTGCCATTGTGCACCTTCAAGCACCTGCACACACATTCACCACCACCACCATCACACACTAGAGTTTATTTTCCCCTGCTACTTTCGCAGCAGAATTTATATCGTTACGAATCTAGTACGTCCTTATCTTTTCCTCGGGCCGGCCATCTTTTCAAGCAATGCTTATAATGGCGGCCCTCTGCATAATCGTTTCTTAACTATAAATGCTATTCTTATCACTGCTGCATAGACATGCATATTGTATATTATATTTCTTTCATATCGTTGTTTAAGCAAGTCAAAAGACTGTGTTAAATTTATTTTATATATTTCCTACATGTTCATGATTATGTACTTATATGTATCGTGGTTTATGCAAGTCAAACGACTCTGCGTTGAATTTACTTTGTATACTTCCTGCATCTTCATGATTATGTAACTTATGTATATTGATTTGCAGAAAATAAAGTATCTATCAAACAAACAAACAAACTACCTACTATTTTGTCAATGCCATATGAGCGATATTCACATCCACACGACTTAGTATAGGGCCTACACAGTGAAGGCACACGGGCGAAACAAGACGCGGCAGATTCCATGATTTTAATAGCAAAAAAAAAAAAAAAAAAGAAAATTCTCAATATTTTTTTTTTCTAATTTACTGATTGAAAATTTTCTTACAATTCCACCAGAAGTGGGCACCAGATCTTTGAATTTCAGTTCTAAAAATGCAAAAGCTCTCTTGTATGGGAGGGGGAAACACACTCCCCCTCACAGGCCACTCTCCTTTGACTGAACACCCAGTGAAGAAACACACGCGGAAAACAGGGATGAGTGTACCATATTTGCCATTCACATTGTCCTTAGATATTAACTTTTCTTACATTTTGATTGACATTTTCCGAATATGTTTTGCAAAAAGTATTCACCAGATCACTGAATTTCATTTCATTTATTTGTTTCCATATCCAAATAATTTAGAATTTCAATTCTCAAAAGGCATGCAAGCTCCCTCGTTGTTTGATTGCACATCTGAAGTTGCAAAACCTACCTCGTGTGGAAGAGGGTACCCCCTTCAACACCCTCTCCCTGTGGTCAATCTTCATTGGCTTAGTTCATGGTGAAGACAAGCGCTGAATTAGTGACAGATGCCACATTAGCCATTAATCTTAATTTGGGATTAACAGTTTTTCAAATATTCCCCCAAAGGTATTCACTAGATGTAGACAAGTAGAGTAGATCGCTGAATTCCAGTTCTAAAAATGCAAAATCTCCCTTGTGTCGGAGGGGGAGATTTCCCCTCCCACACCTTCCCCCTTCTGTCCATCTACGTATACATACACAGCGGAGACGCAGGCACGAAAAAGAGGTGACAGATTTCACATAAGCATGATAACAGACTTGCGTTGCCCTTGAATATTACTTTTTGTTGACAACTTTCCAAATCGTTCCACCAAAAAGTATGCACAAGACTTCGTATTTCTAAAAAAAAGAATAAAAAAAATAAAAAAAAATACCGAATCTCCCTAATGTGCGGGGGGGGGGGGGTAATTCCCCTCCACACCCTCCCTCGCTCGATCTCTTCGCTCCTCGCAAGAGTGTTCACCTCAAACATTACACAGGGCCTACTCTTGCCCCATAGAAAAATGTTCCTGCGTACGGCCATGCTTCCCCCCCCCCCTTTCCGTCTTGAAAACAGATCGATGTCTCTGTTCCCATTTATATTGCCAGTTGCCCCACTCACACTGAAAAAATGTTCCGCCGGCCCTGTGACTGTCAGAGACATTTTAGAGGAAAAGTTGGAAACCGGACTTTTTAATAATTCGAGTTCGCAGAATCCAAAATATCAAGTTCAAGTTCAAGTTGATTTTATTTCATTTCCAACAAAATGATTACGAATACAATAAAATGTTCGCATATACAGATAATGTCACGAAATTGGTACAACAACATGATGAACATAATAGCGTGTAATGAGACACAGGTAGATTATTGACAGAGATACAAATGAATGTTATTTCATTATGGTAAAGTCAGAAACAAAATTGATGGAAATGGAGGGTAGATAAAATGTGCCAGAAAATCAGTAGATTTATTGGTTTCCTTGGAAGATTAAGACATACTGTAAATAAATCAAAGTTGAATTTGATATACAACTCCATGATTCTTCCACATTTTGATTACGGAAAAGTCATCTGGTATTTCTGTCTACAAGGTTCTCTATCAGCCATTCAAAAGCTACAGAATAGAGCGGGCAGTATGATTATGAGAGTAATATTATTCATGATATTGTGGGCTGGGAATATCTTGAATACCGATATAAAAAGTATGAGTGTGATGATTTATAAGATATGGCAAAATTTTTGTCTCAAATTTCATGTCTGATAATATTTCTAGGAGATTTCTTAATTATTCACTTCGTTCAAATCAGAATTTGAATCTTCCAAAGCAAAATTCTAGTAACTGTGAAAGAACATATCCTACAGGGGAATATCAATGATTAATCAATTGCCCAATGAAATTCGTAATGCATTAACTTAAAGATCTTTTCAAATGTTATTATCTAATATTATTATCAAGATAGAGCATTATAGTAAAAAGAAAAAAAAAATCAATGAAGTACCAAATGTAAAAGCCGTTTTTTGTGGGGGGGGGGTGAGGGAGTATATGAGTCTTGCTTTTTTTTTTCTTTTTTTTTTTGTAGGTTTGTTCTCCTCCTCTTCCTTTCTTTCCCCTGCTCTGCTTTTCTTTGGAAGGACAGTCATATTTTGCAGATATGACTGAACGGACAATCCCCAGTTTCTTCATACTGTACGTATATTCAATTGTATGCAACTTGTGTGTATTTCTTTTTATCTGAAGACAGAAATAAAACGAACAAACTGCTCAAAAGCAGAGCTTGTAGTATGCAGTCCACTCAAATCCGGCTCCCGAGCGAAATTCTGAGTGTATATAGGGCCATCATAATCATTTGCATGAACAAAATAGCTGTCAAATTATCACCTTCTTTCATTTTTGCAGGCAATTTCTTCTTGTAAATTTATCGACAGAAATTACAAATTAAACCTGATTTCATTCCCAATGAGAAGGCGGGGCTGCAAAGAAGAAGAAGTGAAGAAGAAAAAAGAAAGGAAGAAGAAGAAAGAAAGAAGAAAGAGAAAAGGAGGAGGAAGGAGAAGAAGAAGACGAAGAAAAATAAGAAGAAGAAGTAGAAGAAGAAGGAGAATGAGGATGAGGAGGAGAAGGAGAGTAGGAAGAAGAAGAGGAGCACGGACTTTCGATGTCATCATTGAGTTTGTTGCATTGTCTGAGCTTGTCATGTGCAAATGATTAGGTTGCCCCTTATTTCGCATATTACACATGAGTATAAAACAAACAAACAAAAACAACTACAAAAAACTAAGGAGAACCTCTCCATAATCTCTCAATAAGTCAATAATAGTGGGAGATACTGTTCATTGATACATGCGTCGTTAAACCTACATGATACATATTATGTATCATGCAGGTTTAACGACGCGTATATATATATATATATATGTATATATATATATATATATATATATTATACGTACATAACAACACATGTATGAAAAAGGTCGTTTCATCTTCGTATTCTCCAGACTGGATTGAGGTACACTGCTCTGCTCCGCTTGGATTGGATTCGGATCCACAAGGATCTATCAGCTGTTTCCAAAATAACGTCAAGGCGCCATTTTTTTTTTTCAATTCAATTCAAATGATTTTATTTCCATATAAAGTAATACAAAGTAATATACATAACGTTTACATGAGTACATAACTTCAAGAGGAACTTTCAATCACGTAATTTTCAACAAAACATGAATACAAGTATCATAAAGATATCAACTCTGGTTTTGATGAATAAACAAGTAAGCAATACAATCTTAATTTATAACTTTACATGGAAAAGAGGAATTCACAAGAAAAGCATAGCTTGTAAAATTTGTGAATTACTCTAGAAGGTGAGGGCATCTCAAGATCCGTCAAGGACTCTATGAATAGAATTTTGATATCCTGATGTCAGGTGAAATTAAAAAAAAAGACTATGTCAAGGACAAGAATAAAAGCAGGGACGGAACAGACAGAAAATAAAACTAAAGATAGCCATGACAAAGAAAGGGAAGGATACAAAACAAGACAATGTCTACATTCAGTTATATGGAAAGGTCACCAAGGCATGAGGAAGAACTTCATTTTTTTTTTAAATTTAACTTAAAACACAAACTCTTTGATTATTTAAAAAATACTCATCATTAATTTTATTTCCCTTTTTTTTTTAAATGAAAATAGCAAAAAACATTTTTTATCCGTTTGTCTGCTTACGTGAGGATGACAAAAGAATTTTTTTCAGTTTTGATTTAAAGGAAGGAAAAGTCAGAGCATCTTTTCGAGTATTATCAAGGCTGTTCCAGAACCTCGGGCCAGTGAAAACGAATGTATTTTGGGCGAGAATTGTACGTAGTAATGGTAAATGATATTCACTGGAACGTCGAGTAGGATAATTGTGTACAGCATCATTGCGTCGAAAAATTTGATCAAATATTTGTGGTAAACTCTTATTATATTTGACCCAACTGAAATAGATATAAATCATTTATTTTTGATAATTTGTTATCACAAAACAAATTATCAGTATGAGCACAAGGATTTAAATTAGAGATTACTCTTAATGACCTTTTTTTTGCAATAATAAAATTTTTTCCAAGAGGAATTGATGCGTGTTGCCCCACACTAAGATCCTATAATTCAAATACGGCAAAATAAAACTGGAGTAAAGCATAGTTTTAATATAGAAGTTAGTAAAAAATATTTCAGTCTATTTATTATACCTATATTTCGTGAAATTGTTTTACATAGAACATTTATATGATCTCTCCATGTAAGTTTACTATCAACACAAATACCAAGAAATTTTATACTATTAGCTTGTTCAAGAAGAATATTATCGATAAATATGTCCCCAGGCAATGTTTCTATTAAATTACTGAAAATCATAAACTTAGATTTAGCAATATGAAGGGAAAGTTTATTAGCCTTGATCCAATGTGAGACTTCTATCAATTCTGAATTCAGGGTATGAAGAAGAGCATGAGGATCAGGGTGGGCGACAAAAGATTGGAATCATCTGCAAAAAGTATAAACGATGATAATTTCGATGATAAATTACAAAGAGCAGAGGGCCTAATAAACTACCTTGTGGAACACCACAATTTATATCTTGCATCTGAGAGTTTATATTGTTGAAAGTCACAAATTGTTTTCTGTTAGATAGGTAGCTCCTGAACCACTCCAAGGCCTTTCCACGAATTCCATAATGACATAATTTGCTGAGTAGTATTTCATGATTGATAGTGTCGAAGGCCTTGAAGAAGTCCAGGAAGATACCTACCATACGACAAAACCTATCTAATGCTTATGTTTTTGAGCCCACCTGTTTACTCCACGGATCACATTCAGGCTGTCTTCTGGATGAACGTCCGGTCTTCCATCAACTGTTGTTCCTTCGCCCCTCAGTGTGAGAAACGTCCTGAGCTTTGCCTCGAATTCATATATCAAAGTGAAAATTCATCAAATTTGTTTAACGAGAATTATTCCAAGCAAAGAGATGCGACAACACCTCGCGAGACAACGATTGAACAATCCCTTGCCAACACTACGTTAGAATACTAGTATGCAGATAGCTATGGGAACACTCATCAAACTTGTGCCGCATTAATCTCATGTATTGCTTTAACGTGTTTTGTAGCTCTTGCTGTCGTAGTTATTGTTAGTTGGAAATATGTTAACAAATATCAGAAAGTACCTGTCATATCAGAGAGAAAAGATAACAGAAACGTTTAAAATGTAATTACCACAACGTATGTTTATTTATTGCTTCTTCCTTTTCTTTTTTAATACAGTAAATAAAATACAACACTCTTAAGACTCTTATTGATAGTCAGGATATGAATTTTAAATACATACAATCTTTGGCTGAATTTGGTTTGGTGTAGTTTTATTTCTTTATTGTTTCTTCTAAAAAAAAGCCAACTAATGTGTGGTATATGTCAGGGTTCTTTGCAATTAAGATCTCAGTGGGCCAGGATGATCACACAAAAGTGGCCTAAATGATCGGACGACAATCGAACAACCAAATTCCATATTTACGTATATTTTCTCTTTTCATCTATGCTCTACTGTTAGGAGGAAATAGGCCAGTAGGCCATGACATTATAACACACAGTTTACACGGTATTCTTTTTCTGGAACCGGCTCAAATTTAACGTTATCAATATGCCCGCTTTTAAAGTGACTGCATCTGTTGTCACGACAGGCATAGAATTAACTAGAAAAGTGGTGATAGTATTGCACATGGTACAATTTACAAAGTACTTGCGATCTTCGGCAACTTAGAAAATTCAACATTATTATTAACTGAGCTATATGGATGTGATTTAAAAATGTTTAGCTGTCCACAATCACAAAGACCTGATTTTTTACGTACAGGAACCCTTACGGCACTTAAATAACATGTCAGTGTGATTACAGAATTCAATTCTAATTCTAATTCCAATTCCAAATCCAACTCCAATTCCATTTCCAATTCCAATTCCAATTCCCGGATGAAAAATTTTGTCTATTTTTTGTTCAACAATAGAGACTTGTTGTCACACTCATTTTGTGTCACTGTCAGGGTTTTGTCAGTGTTTTGTTCGTGCTCTTAAACCCACACTCTGAATCGATAACACTAAAGAACTCAGGATCAATCAGACTTTTTCTCTGCTTCGTGTAGTAAAGTCTTCCCATCAGAGTTTTGGAATAGTTTATTGTGTGACGTCAAAAACTCACCAGCCGTTTGCTATTACTTTTTTTTCTTCTAATCGCCCCTTCAAAGCTGATCAAATTTCAAGTGGATTTGCAGCTTCTCATCTTCTGTCGCTGAAAATTTCCTCTTTATCAACGTTTATTGTATGGATCTGTGTATTTCAAATATTATTTGTTGTTATTATAGGCATATATTACGCAAAATGTGATATTTCCGAGTATACTCATTGACTTATTATACTGTGTAGTATGATTTTTTAGTTTACTTATTTCATTGATATTTTGTATGAAACATGAATATTAATTTCTGTAACATATAAATTTAGCCTCCTATATCCATCTTCGACTAGACGTCCCTTATTCTTTTTTTTTTTATCTTTCAGATACGGGCATTCTTCTTTTTATACCTTCAGGGATATATTCTTTGTTTTGTGTTTGATTCTCTGGCATACTGCCATTATGGGTAAAACCATTATCACAAAAAAAAATCTGACAGTGCAATATTTAGTCCTATCCAGTGCTTTCATGTACTGCACTCATTATTTCTTTCTTTTGTCTTTTTTGTTTGTTTGTATTTGGTGTAAATAATTATACGATATAACTACTTGCCAACCTAAGTGAAAAATAAAAGGAGCTCACTCGCTACGCTCGCTTGCACTAACTCGTATGCTTTGTGATTTTTTTTTTCAGTTTGTCAGTACCAGCTAACACGTGGACGTTTTCTGAACGTTCTTGAAACGTTTCAAGTTCGTTATTTGGACGTTTTGTAAAAACGTTTTTGGAACGTCTTTTTGTAGAAGGTTTTCAACGTATTTAAAACGTTTCAAATGGACGTTATAAAAACGTTTTTTTTTTTAACGTTTAAAAAGCCAATAAAAAAACTTTCGGAATTTTTAAGGACCTGCAGAAAACCTTTTGGACGTCAGTAAAACCTTTTCAGAATATTCAAAACGTTCTGTGGACGTTCTGCGGACGTCAAGAAAACCTTTAAAAACAGTCTAGAACGTTCAAAAATGTTTAAAGAACGTTTAAGAAGTCTTATGATCCGTTTCAGAACGTTTAGAGAACCTCTCATATCCTTCTAGAACGTCCAGAAAACCTTTTCAGAACGTCTAATGTTTATTTTTTTTTATTGGGTATTTAAAAAAGATTATAGTTATGAGATTATACAGGCACAATCTGGGATTAATGTACCCTAATTCTAATCCTATATAATCCTATCCTAATTTGTTCCTAATGTCCTACACCTATACCTATACTACATCCTATTCCCTATTGTATCACGTTCTTTTATATACCAGCAAAACGTTGTAATGTATGAAGACATGATTACTAAAATTAGATCACACACAAATCATATTTTCTTATTTGAATATTCATAAGTAGGCATGGATATTCATGATAAAGGAACCAATGACGAACACGTAGCGGATCAAATAAAACGTTTTTTAAATGTTCATTAAAAACGAAGTCGACATAGTAGACCTAATAAAAACGTTTTGTGGACGTTGATAAAGGACGAAGACGTATAGCAGACATAATGAAAACGTTTTGTAACGTCCATTGACGTTTTTAAAACGTTTAAAAAAAAAGCAAACAAACTGCGCTTTAAGCGGTAAATGCTAAGTCCCAACTTTGACGTTGTATGTATGTTTTAAAAACGTACGTACGTTTTAAAAACGTCCATTTTATACCAAGACGTACGGAACCTCAAAAACCGTTCAGGAAACATCGTGAAAACGTTATGTGTTTCCTGTTTGTATATCACCATTCATAAATCCAGCCGGACCAGCCATCATGGTATTATCATAAGGTGAAAAACTACATGGATTATCAACCATCGCGCCGGAACACTTCTGGTTTTTTTTTTTTTTTTTTTTTTTTTTTTTTTTTTTGGGGGGAGGGGGCGCAAAATCTCAACGGGGGCACATTTATGTGACGATGTGAGATCCTCGGCGCGGGAGCGAAGCGAGCGAGCGGGGGGTGGGGGTGGAAAGGGGGATTCCCCCCCCCCCCCCCCACTGTAGGGAGCTTTTGTAAAACAGGGTACAAACGTCGCGTTTATAGACTATTTAAAAGCAAATTTCTAAGGAATTAAACACAGTGAAAAATAATCAGTGCGAAGGACTATGATCATAACATTAGGGAGTACATTAATAGTGTGATGGTGTGAGATCCTCGGCGAGGGAGCGAAGCGACCGAGTGGGGGGAGGGGGGACACCCCCTCCCACGGTAGGGACTTTTTGTAAAAACAGAGTATAAAAGTCGCGTTTATAGAACATTTAAAAGCAAATTTCTAAGGAATTAACATATTGAAAAAAATAAGTTGGAAGGACTATGATCTTAACATACGGGGTATATTATGTGATGGTGCGATCCTCGTCGAGGGAGCGAAGCTACCGAGCGGGGGAGGGACTTTTTGTAAAAACAGAGTATAAAAGTCGCTTTTATAGAGCAAATTTAAATCAAATTTCTGAGGAATTAAACAAAGTAAAAGAAATCACTGCGAAGGGCTATGATAATAACTTATATGAAAACTTTTCATTTTACTATAAGTACGGGCAGAACGAGCGAGCCACTTTCACTTTGCAATTTATATGAAATGTACTCATTAAAAGATTAAACGTGATCGCATCGTTCGAACAATAAAAAAAATATTCTTATACTGCTAGAAAGCAAAGAAGAAAATGAAAAATGTAAGGTTTACTAAAGGTATGTTTCAGCGGGCACACTCAAGGACACGAGGCTACCATCTATACATTACATGATACTCTTAAGTTAATAAATACAATAATGTATGTTGTTAGTGTAAATTTTTGCATTTTCAATTAAGAAATTACAACATTTAGACAAGAAATATGTCTTTATTGTTCATTTTGATCTTTAAATCAGTGATTAATTATTTGTTACAGGGGGCACTTTGGGGGGGGGGGGGCAAAAACTCGTTTTGCCCCCCCCCCCAACATTTTGTTTGGGGGGGGGGGACAAGTGCCACCCCTGCCCCCCCCCCCCCCCCCCGCTTCCGGCGCCCCTTGTTTCCAGACACAGAGTATATAAGTGGCTGCTAATTGGTATCGTAATTTTTAGTGGATAGGGACCGCGCTTTAAAAGTTATTTCTCCTAATCATAATTGTTGTCACAATAATCAATGATGAACCTTTCATTTTAACACATTTTTAGCACATGCCTTTCCTCTGCATAATCCACTCCAGCGGCGTCGATCCGTTTTCATGATTGGAGGGGGGGGGGCAAAACTTGAGGTGGAATATAATAGCATATTATGTGCGAAGGAGCGGAGCGACCGAGCGGGGGAGGGTGGTTTCGGGGGAGGGTATCCCCCTCCCATGACAGGGAGATTTTGCATCTTCAGACCTGAAATTCAACGTTCTAGTGCACACTTCGGGTGAAAATTTGGATTTTTTTTTTCCTATAAAAAAAGGAAAAAGATAACTGCTTGACTAAACTCATCTCAGCCGTTGTTTCTACGTGTGCAACATCACTGTGTAGGCATAGTAATACATGGAAGTTGACACGGGGAGGGTGTTGGAGGGGTAGCCCCTTCCCAGACGGCGGAGCTTTTGCATTTTTAGAATTGAAATAGAACAATCTGATGCACACTTCTTTGAAATACCCCGAAAAATTGTCAGTCCCCAAATGTGTCAAGTCTTGTTAATCTGTGGGTAGGAACCGAGCGGGGGAAACATAAATCAAAGAGGATGAGGGAACTTTTGAATATATTTGAATTCAAGTGACAGATATCAAACATGCTTTTTGATGAAATATTCTGAAATTTGTCAACCCCCCAAGTTTGCTAAGTGTATGGTTGGAGACCTAACGGGGGAGGGTGTGGGAGGAGTATCCCCCTCTCACGCGACGGAGCTTTTGCATTTTCAGAATTGAAATTCAATAATTCGTTGCACAGTGGGTGAAATACCAACGGATACAGTACTGTCTATAGATAGTAAATGCTGTAAAGGAAAATCAGTGCTGCCAGAGCCCGGGGTGCGATTTTGTTTGTTTGTTTGTTTGTTTGTTTGTTTGTTTGTTTTTTTGGCTCTGGTGCAAAATAAAAATAGAATAATGATGACAATAACAAAAAAGAACAATATAGGCCTATTTAGCGTCCGGCGTTGAGGTCACTCGCACACTGAAGTAGTATTATTAAGGGTCTGTAGGGGGTGCGTTCGCACCCAGCTCACCCCCACCCCCCCCCCCCCCCTGGTGACGCCCCTGGGCACTATCATACTAGTGGATGACATCATCGCACGAATCTTTACAGGCGATTGGACAAGGCGAGATAGGAAACATCATACCATTATCTCTATCTTGCAAGTGTTATGCACGTAATGCTCTCTTGCAGACATCCAAGGGTTCTGACTGCATATGGCGGCATTTTCGACATTTAGAGTTTATAATTTTCATAGGAAATTTTGATGAAAATCAATGTATAAATACCACATTGAAGGTAATTTAATCGGCCATCAACCTATTAGATCGATATAATGGAAAACTTCACGTATGAATGGAACACGTTTGTTTTTTAATCCAAGGCACAAGAGTAAAAATGGCAGAAACTGACATATTGCTTTTCATTTGCAAATGCCCTTTAAGATAACAATGATGATAAAAGACCAGTTTAAGACAATGAGAGACATGAATGAAACAGCTAAAATAAGTTTTGGTTCTATCTATTTCTTTATGACCTCAAATAAAATCAAAGTTAGAAACTTAAAGGGGGGAGTATGAATTTTCTGTCAATTCAAACTACAAATGACATAGGGAGTAGGGACGCAAAGATGATTAAATGAACAGAATATCTTTATTTCATTCATTCAGTTTAGTAATTCTAAAATTCATGAGAAATAATCAAGAACCAAATAATACGATTTTCCCACTTTGAGATATCAATTAAAAATCCCACCATTTCTGTTATTATTGCTTCTTCTCTCACATCATTTGAATTTGGATTTGACAGAAAATTCTCCATTTTCTCTATCAATTTTAGCCTTTATTGATCTTCTGGGCTTCAAAGGTATTATAGAGATCATAAGTATATATTTTTACACCTGAATTCATGTAATTTATTGTATTAATTTGTCTTTTTTTCTTATTGTTACATGGAAGAGCACTTGTGCATGAATGACAACTTCTTCCTTTTTGCATTTTTTACTTTCGTACCGTGGAAGAGAAAAAACAAAGGTGTTCACTCACGCATAAAGTTTCCCTTGTTATTGACGTACCAATTTGATAGCTAGTTAACCTTTCAAATGGTAGGCCCTACATAATACATTAACACTTAGCCAAAATTTCTATGAGAAATGTAAACTTGAAAAGTGTTTACTTTCTTCTCTTTATTTATTTTTTATTTTTTGCTGAGTGTATATTGATTTATGTGAAAAAAATTATGGAATTTAATGATTCAATCAATCGCCCGATTTGTATGCCAACATCATAAACAATCATGTTCACATTGCCAAAGACAGGTCCAACTGGACGGAATGCTGCAGGGACCTGGAATATCACTGTGAACGTCTAATCTTGAAAATGAAATAGCCATTACAATTATTTTCCTTTTTTTCCAAGTAATGGTGCAGACATATCGGATAATGTGTTTCGGTGTGACATATTGCCATGGGAATATAGTGTCATTGATATCCTGATTTCCTGCAGTATAGAAAGGTTTGCCTGCAGTCATTGGCAGTGTACATATTTACCCTAAAAATTTTTTACACATTGATGTTGCATGTTTTGTTTTTTGTCCTTTTTGATCACATATCACACAATTCATCATAGCTTGTCACCAGTGTAGGAATAGGATCAGGGGCGGATCTAGCTTTTTATAAAGGAGGGGGTTGGGGGCGGTATGCGAGGGAGCGTAGCGACCGGGCCCGAGCAAGCGGAGCGAGCGGGGGGGGGGGGGGGGAGGGAGGTGTCCCCCCTCCCACAGTAGGGAGAATTTTTGAAAATCTGTGTGTGAAAATGGCGTTTTCTTGCATCTATAAAACACCACTATTTTTGGTATAGAGGTCATTGCCATAAATAGACAAAAATAAAATTACAAGTTTGAAAAAAAAAAAGATAAGATTAAAAAAAAATGGTCCCCAGATTTTTTTTTTTTTTTTTTTTTTGGGGGGGGGGGGTATGCAACCCCCCCCCCCCTCTAGATCCGCTTCTGAGGATGAGAACGACGCAGATGGTACACGCACCAGACGGGAGTAAACACTACAAAGTTTGCTATATCAATCATGATAGGAATACCTACCGCCTGCCGCGCTTTTATTTTTTGCCAAACACGTCAGTGCACGCGTAGGGACTAATCAGGTGTTCCAGGGATGGAATTATGTATGATGTTTATCTCCGTTTGTATTAATTAGAGGTGCTACACAAGCTATACTTTATCTTTTGCAGCTACCGGATTGTTTGAGGTAAATCTAAATTTACCATTCGATGAATGCGGTATTACCATCAATTATCGTCATCACATTTCATATACGGTATAACATTTCAACTGTGATGATGACTTGTCTTGTTACAATATCTGGTCTACACCTTCTGACGTGCATCTTATCTGTTGGTTCTATAACACATGCTATCGACGTGAACAATTGTTGCGCTAACATGGACAATGACATAACTTTCCGCTCCTCACTTTGGAACAATTCAGAATATGATTATGACATGTATTACGGGCATCTGGAGTGCTTATTCTGCCAAAATGGAGAAGTAGTCGGGGAACATTGTTTGAAAGCTGGACAGGTGGATCGATTTAGAGTGAAAGCAAATAATACCAAGGATGAGTTGACGGTGACTCTTACTGTCAGAGATGCGCGGAAGGAAGACGAAGGTGTCTACATACTTCTCGTCGCTCAAGACAGAGATGGTGACAGGCATATTGACGTCACAGATACTTATATTGATGTAATCACTCCGCCTGGACCGGTCGAGTGTGAGGTCGTTTCATCTTCGTATTCTCCAGACTGGATGGAGGTACACTGCTCTGCTCCGCTTGGAGGGAATTCGGATCCACAAGGATCTATCAGCTGTTTCCAAAATAACGTCAAGGCGCCATATTTGAGCCTACCTGTTCATTCCACGGATAGCGTTCAAGCTGTCTTCTGGATGGACGTCCTGTCTCCTATCAATTGCTGTTCCTTCGCCCCTCAGTGTGAGAAACGCCCTGAGCTTTGCCTCGAATTCGTATATCCCAATAAAAATTCATCAAATGTGTTTGACGAGAATGATTCCGAGCAAAGAGAGGCAACAACTCTTCGCGAGTCAACGATTGGACAGTTCCCTTCCGTCACTGAAAGCTCTGGGGACATTCAACAAACTAGGGTTATATCAATTTCATGTATTGCTGTAGCCGCCGCGTGTTTGGTAACTCTTGCTGTCGTAGTTTTTGTCAGTCTGAAATATGCTAATAAGTACCGAGTAAGATACCAATCACAATTATCAAATACCTTGGCAATGTAAACACATCTGATGTGATTACTACAACGTTTGTTTCATTTATTCTTCAAATTCGTTTTTTTTTTTCTCAAATACATGTAGAATAAAACACACTTGAGACTCCGTGACAGATAACTGATGTTATGAATTGTAGATGTTTAAAATCTTAAGGTAAATTGGTTTCTTGTAGCTATAGTTTAGTTATTATTGCATCATATTTTTTTTTTTTTTGCCCAACTGTTTTCTGAATTTTGCAAAATACCTGTATCAATTATTGATCCTATTTCTATGACGTACCTATCGAGTTTGGATCAAAATCATGTAGACCTTTTGCTCAACGACACAGCTTAGGACGTAGCTTCCCTTCATCCGCGCCACGGCCGCTGGCAGATGTCTTCATGTCGGTCCGTCGTGGCCCCCTTGCTGGTCGCATGGAGGGGTCCATTATATTATTAGAACAGCCTAACTTTTATTAACCATTATTGCAAGGGCGGTGCCAGGAATTCCGTAAAGAGGGGAGGGGGGGGGGCAAAGCAGTTAAAAAAGGCTGCGCCTTGTGTATCCCGTCCTAGATCCGCCAATGACTTGTATTGTTTTTATTGTGGCTAACAACTATGCACGTACAGTTCAATCCTATGGTTGTAGAAACAAAAATTGGTATCATGCAGGAATGTTCTACTCGCCCTCCACTGGGCTAGTGACCAGTAATACCCTTTGATTGTTTGATGACAAGGATTGACTAGGTATAATGGAACTTGGTTCCCATCGAATTGCCATTGTCACTGTCATTGAATTGACATTGATCTGCACAGGAATGTCTCTAAATGCCTTGTCATCTGGAGCTGATTTGTTTGCCATTTCTCAATGGAAATTATCATTAGGCAAGAACATCCGAACTTTTTTAAGCTTGTAAAAAAAAAACTTTTTTGTCAAAGAAAATGAGAAGAAAGAGAATCTTTGTCTTTTTATTTTTAGTTGGATATATATGGTTGCCAACCGTATAAACTTTTTTTTTTTTTTAACCGAAATGTTTTGCTGTAACAACTATTATCCGGCAAACAATTGTTGCAAAACAACCGACCGTATACACTTTTATTGTTTATGTTTTCTTAAAAACCAAAACATTTTGCTGCAGCAACTGTTATCCGGAAAAAGGGGCGGGTGGGATGAAGGATATGGGATAATGGATGAATCACATTTATTTATCCTTCAATCATGTGTGATATTTTACTGGTTACAATAAACGTATACTGTTATTTTGAATGTAAGACGATGTTTAATTTTACATTGTTGTATATTCTATTCATCTAACATCATATTTAACTTTATATTTTGATTACTGTTTTAACTTATTAGTATTTTGTATTGTATTGTACTGTGTGTGTTTTTTATACTGAAAAAAAAAAACCTACTCTGTATAAAGAGCATGGAATGTAAGTACGAATAGATAAATAAATAAAATCTCTTTGCTTTGCAAACGATGTGTCAATCACAGAACCCATTCATTATTATGGGGGCATCCCACGAGACCGTCACCCACGAGTCATACGGTCCACGAGACCGACATCAATAATAGGTCCATGAGTCATACAGCCCATGAGTTATACGGCTCAGGAGTCACACAGCCCATGAGTTCGACACTACGCACAAAAGGCTCATGAGACCGACACTAAGCAAACATAGCCCACGAGCCCGACACTAAGCAATAAAGGCTCATGAGACCGACACTAAGCAAAGAAAGCCCACGAGACCGACAGTAGGCAAAAAAAGGCCCACGAGACCGACACTATTATAAGATAAAAAGGCTCACGAGACCGACACTATAAGCTAAAAAGGCTCACGAGACCGACACTAACCAAAGAAAGCCCACGAGACCGACAGTAGGCAAAGAAGGCCCACGAGACCGACAGGATAAACAGCGCCATCTACATGTCAATCACCTGTACAGGGTGTTCCATGAACGGAAAAATAACATACTGGCGGTTGTAATTTCGTCACGCTATCAATTGAAAGATGGTGACCATCTACATAATTATGAACTTCTACATACTTCGGGGGGAGGGGCAAGTGTGTCAGGGAGCGACTTTGTTATCAAGTAAAAAAAAAAAATAAAATTGTATTCCTCATGCCCTCCCCCCCCAAAAAAAAATAGAATTAGTATTCTTCATCCCCCCCCCAAAAAAAAAGAAGAGACCAAAAAAAAAAAAAAAACCCACAAATGAATTAAAAAGAGGGCAAGAACGATGTATGGATTAATTTTAGAGCTTTAATAATGCCATCGTGCTATTTTAATAGGCTTTCCCAGGTTTTAGCTAGAAGATGGACAGGATACTATTTTTCCCTCTTCTCTTTCCCGATTCACTAGTTACATTTTTGTACTTATTCTATTTTAGATATTCTACCCTCCAGCTTGGAAGTTTTGCAGTAAAATCTATTTGTAATTTTCTCTGTAACTGTAATGTAATGCTACTGATTAAAACGTTTTATATCGCAGGGATTCACCTCAATTTGTGGCTTGTGTTATTCTCCTCCAAACAATACATTATTTCGTGAAATACAATAGCTGTTTTCCTGGATGCATCTAATTTTTCCCGAATCCCTTATAGTACCTTAATAGACGATTACGTTATTTTTTCATCTTTAATTAATACTAATTCAACACCCTCGCAGGTTTACTGTGGAAAGATCTGTTACACACTTTTACTGTACTTTGTTCATTTTTTCACAAACAAACACCTATGCAAACACAATTAAAGATCCTGATCATTTCGGGGGGGGGGGGGGGGGGGGGCAACTGATGGGGTTACACCCTGCCGGAGATGGCAACTGTTCTTTTCCATCTCTCATATCTTCCTATGCTATTATCAGGACACCCTATACAATTCATTGGTCTATAGGTGGCGCTGTTCATCCTGTCGGTCTCGTGGGCTTTCTTTGCTTAGTGTCGGTCTCATGAACCTCTTTTGCGTAATGTCGATCTCGTGAGCCTTGTAAGTTGTATGCGTAGCGTCGGTCTCGTGGACCTTTTAAGTGTAGTGTCGGTCTCGTGGGCTCTGATTGCTTACTGTCGGTCTCATGAGCCTTTTGTGCGTAGTGTCGGTCTCGTGAGCCGTATAACTCCTGGGCTTATTTTACTTGATGTCGAACTCGTGGGCTTTATTTACTCAGTGTCGAACTCGTGGGCTGTATAACTGGTGGGCTGTATGACTTGTGAGCTGTATGACTCGTGGGCTGTATGACTTGTGAGCTGTATAACTTGTGGGCTGTATGACTCGTGGGTGTCGGTCTCGTGACGTGTACCCATTATTATTATGTGCTTATTAGCTTCCATTACAAACACTATAGGTGTTACAAATTCGTTTCCCACTTTAGATCCTTAATAGTTCGAAAACAATATAATTATCAGATAACACTGTCATTGATATGAGTGATAACTGAATGAGTGTATACAGTTTAGTTGGAGAGGATTTGAATATGAAAGCATAAATCAGATTTATTAAATCCATGATTAATTTTTAAGTTAGTTTCCCGATTTTGGTCAAATTTTAACCCCCTGTGCAAAACGTGAACTTTACACCAAAGTTGTGTCAAGGTGAGTGTGTGCTTACAATGGCCCTGAACAATGGACATGAATACCACTTTTTTAGAGCTCCGCTAACTAGACATCTGGGCCCCGTTTTATGATATAGTCCGGTTTCCAGAACCTTTGTCAACTGGAGTCCTAAGAATAGAACTAAAATCAGAGGCCGCTGCAAGATTAACGATACATTATCAAGGACACACGAAACAAAACAAGGACTGAACAAAAGCAATACAATACAATAAAAACAAAAACAAACGTGCAGGATAATGTCACAGGTTGCACAATTTTCATGATTCATTCATTATTATGTAACAAACATTTATTATTCATATTCGTGATTAACAGATTCCACGATTTATTGCCCCTTTGTACTTTATTAAGTTGGACTGATTGATTTTTCAGGGGATAAAATGGTCAAATTTTAACACTGTTTATTCTTAGCATTAAAAGAATGTTTCATGGCATGAGAAGAAAAATAATCATTGAATATATAAGGCAAGACATAGCAAACATATTTATACATAAAATACCAAGTTTAAATAAAATTCTGTCTCAAAATTTTAACGTGTGCAAAACCTTAAATAATGGAGGAGTGTGGGCAAGATTGGGGGAATTTGAACAGAGGCAAATGGCTTTCTTTAAGAAGATCGTTAGCCGGTCCAAAAATTTTCGCTAGCTAGTCCCTGACCAGATGAGATTACAATAGTCTAAGTACGACAAGACAAAAGCATTGTATAGCATGAACAGTGTATTTTTCGGGAATAACGAGCGAAGCTCGAACATCATACGATACAAGTGCAACACTAATTTTTTCATGGACATAATTCATCTGCGGTTATTCCATTGCTCCAGGACGACTTTTCGTCAATGTTCAATTTCGTCAAGAAATTGGTCTATAATTTTCTGTAAGAAATTCATTATTCTATACTTGTCATGCTTGTAGACCGGAATTACCTTTGCAAGTTTGAGGGAGTCTGGGACCTTACCTGAGCATAGCGATTGATTAAATATGAAAGCCAAGGGACGAGCAACATAAAGAATAATTTGTTTTACAAATTTAGAGCCAAGACAATCGTGACCACAAGAAATCTTACAGTCCATGTCTTTCATGATTTCAGCTATTTCCGACTCATCAGTAGGAAAGAAGAAAATAGAAATTGATGTTTTGGGGCTCAAATAATCTGTAAAGTGTTTCGGAAAACTTTGAATGTTCTTTGAAATTGAGAATCCTATACAGTGCTATATTCGAAAAATAATGGTTGAGAACATATGCTATTTCTTTATGACTTTCAATTTTTGGACAACAAAGTTCAAGAAAAGGTGGCATTCATTATTTGCTACTTTTCCCCAAAATCTAATTTACAATTTTTCATGTTTTACAGAGATTTGATCTATTTCTTTCATCAAGTTCGCAAAATAGAGTCGTTTCGATTCACGTAGAAACATATTCAATTTGTTTCTTTTTTTTTTGGGGGGGGGGGTCTTTTTGAGCGGTGAACGCTGAATAATGATTATGTTTATCACAAAACTCAGTAAGAGTCTCTTAAAAAACATCATACGAGAAGTCAGCATCACTCCCATTTTCAATAATGAGCAATTGACTGAGCATAATTCCCCAGTGAGCTTTTTCATATTAACATTGTCATAACGTGTATTTTGATCGTAACGTTCAGGACTATACTGTTGTTGTTTCTGTTTGTCAAATTTTGTAAATTGAAATTAGTAGGTGGTCAGAAACATCAGAAAAAGGGATCCCCGCTCTATGGAGTCACTGGTTTATCAACAATGTTGGTAAATATGTAAATAGGCTTATATGTTGTCAATACAAGAGTATGATCTCGCTGTTAACCGTGTAGGTTTTATGATAAATGGGTACAAACCATGCAAATACATTACGCTAATGAATTCGCTTGTACATGAACTCGCAGAGTACACGTATTTGAGAATGTCGTAGTTGAAATCCCCACCAATGTAACATAATTTGTTTTCGACGGCAATAGCTTTTAAAGACTTTTTTTTTTTTTTTTTTTTTTTTTTTTTAGAAAACTATCACTTGACTACTGAAATCACTGAGGTTTGAATTTGGAGCTCTGTACACCACACAGCACACCAATTACAGTATTCTTTGCGTGCTTCATATCAATTTCATTGAGCAATCAAAGGCATCTGTAGATTCGTTGCAAAACATCAAATCATCTCTTTCTTTAAAAACGTTACATATTTTCCCATAGAGACAAACCCCTCCTCCTCTTGTTCCTTCGCGTGATCTATGAAGCAAAGAGTAAACTGGCATGTTATAAAGGGAGGACACATTCGAGTTAGACCAAGTCCCAAAAGCACAAACGGCAAATTTAGGGCAAAGACTACTCAGATAGTTGGCTAAACATTCGCGCTTTGCATTCAAATGAAATAGCGAGAACACAGCCTCGTTTTGACATTTTTGAAATTGTTGTGATTGAAAATGTCATTGAAATAATAATTGCATGGACTTTCTAGATTACTGATCGAAACGTTATCATCACTAGGAATGCAAAACACGTCAAAACATGGGAATAAAGGCATGATTCAAGTGAGATATAACTGCTATAGAGTAGTCAAAGAAGAGAATAATTTTTGGTGAAAGTCATCATGTTCATGTTAAATGACAATTCGTTTGAGATACACAGAGGACAAATACAAGATTTTGGGGTTAAATATAGTGAACAGCTTAACATGTAGCATGTCTCATGATATTGCTTTCCGCACAATTCATATACACATAAATCTTGTCGATCTTATGGTGTTTAAACAAAAAGTACACTTCACACGGACATAAGATTTGTACAGTTACGTAACATGTAACAAAGTTGCTTGGAAGGATTAATACGGATATTACAAAATCAAGAGTTCACAAGTTCAGCTAACAAAAGGCGTAAGGAGCCGTTTGCGTTGCATTCTACAAAACCAGCTGGAAATTTAGCGTCCATAGCAACTACCTATAAACAGGTGCAGTCATTTTATGTATGTGTATGCTTACAATGTTCCGTCCAGTCGTCATGTGACACAATCGTGGACACATAGTTGGCAATTATCTGATCTTGATTTTGCTATCCTGTGTCCATACCTTGTTAATTGGTGGAGGAAATTATTTTTTGTTCTCACCTGTCTCAGCAGCTATTGTCTTTCGATGGTGAGATTTCCATGGATGAAGATGTGTGTGGACTTGAGCTTCGATCTTGCGGATACGCGATCTAGGACCATAGGTGGCAAACGTAGCGATGATGTGGCGAGGTAGAGCATGGTCATTCCTGTCTAGTCTCCCCTTCTCGCCAATCCTGTGAGACCTGTCGATGTCCTGAGGCTGGATTTCAACTCCCACTTGATCCTTTGCGAGTTTGCTGACCAGCTCATCTGTGCTTTCATGTGAGTTTTCCTTCATCCCATAGATAACAGGACAGTATTGTTTCAGTTCTCGACAGATTTTCGACAAGTCGTCTGTCGGTGAATGCCTGGATAATGGCTCCAACTTCTTCTTCTTGGTTATTCTTTCTCCGGTATTCGGAGATCAGCGGTTATCCGCGTAAAGCTGTGGGGTAATGCCCAGGCGAACAAGGTGAATTTCAAGAATGTATCGGAGGCAAAATGGGTCGTAATGTTGGCAGAAAGAGAGGTAGGTATTGATAGAAAGGGGAACAAGATGCTAGTGGTAAAGATGGAGATGTAATTTGCAGTGAATGCCTGGGTAACCTGGTCTGGAGGGTTGAGTGCAAGAAGTGCTAAACGAAAGCAGCTCTATTTGTAGGTTTGAAGGGCTGGACAGGAGGCAACAAAGTGGGTCATTTAAATAGGCATGCGCTGCAGCGCTCTGTCTACTTTGCCAGACGAAGGCCAGCAGAATTCGCGGCCGAAACGTCGTACGCACTTGTGTTTACCTCGCTTCGTGTGACAAACGATCACTTTATTTCTTTCAAAGTGGGTCATGTTCTCCTCCTCATCGCCACAGAGTCTACAGATGGGGGTGGAAGACTTGCCTATATGGTCATCAGGTGGTATTGCGTTGGGTAGGTGCTAGCTAGTTGCAAGCTGGGAACGTAGTCTTGAGGCATTACGGAGGTGTGGAGGCAGGGAAGATGGAAACAGACTAGTAGGGGTTGGAAGGCTGCGACATTGTTTCCATAAAGCAAGGGAGTGCCTTGTTTCTGTGGCAACACGAATCTCTACATTGTGATCGTGGATAGCCCGGCGATACAGCCTTCTTCAGCTGGGGTAGTCGAAGCTGGAGGTGCTTGAGAGGAGAGGGGGTAAATTGAGCTTGGCAAAGAGCTGCTTACAGTAGGGGATGGATGGGGTGTTCTTTGCTAGTGCGTGAAGGAGGATCCTGTGTTCGAATCTGTCCGAGGGCAGTGTGACTAGTTGTCATATTATGATGAGGCTACATAGTAAGGAGATCAGCTTGAATGGAGAGAGGAAGGATGCCTGTCAGAAGAAACACAGCTTGGGGAGGCCAAGGAGTTTCTTAAAGAGGAGAGCCTATGCGGAGTCAAGCTTTTCACGCGGACGTATGTTGAGCTTCACAACAATATCAATATCCGGGGGATACAGTATGCGGATCACAGCATTGCAATGATGGGGGCTAAAAGTTGTTCCGCGAGGCTGAACCTCCAATGAGGGAGAACAGTGTGTTATATCCCTCTGTGATAATGTTAGGAGTCGGGTCTTGAGGTTATGTGTTGATTTGGTAATGCCTAGGTGAGGGTGCTGGTTGACTTCCTGAATTTGTTCCTTGTTTAGATGCTAGGTGTGTGTATTGTTGCATTTGTGGCTGAAGACTAGGATGACAGTCTTCTTTGGATTGATCCTGTATTTCCAGGTGGTAGCTTAGGTTTGGGTGATGTTGGGCATCATTTGCAGCTCGATCCTCCGCTGATAAGGCAATCAGGGCAACGTCGTCTGCCAAGACAATTGCCCCAGCGTACAGGGGCGGATCCAGGAATTCTGTAAAGGGGGGCGTGACTAATATTTCTGGTGGCACTTCCGGGTCTCATGTCACTTTTTCTTTTTATTTCTTTTGTTTTTCACGAAAAATAAAGGGGGGGGGGCGTGCGCCGGTTGCGCCGCCTCTGGATCCGCCACTGGTACAGATTATGAAAGTGGCATCCCAGGTCGTCAGCTCTCAACATCTTTATAAGCCCATCTATGAAAACGTTGTAAAGGAAAGTGGAGAGGATTCCTCCTTGCCGAACTCCTTTCTGTAGTGGAAAAGTGGAGCTGACATCACCTTTCCACAGGACACGACCAGCTGATTCTTTGTACATTTCCGAGAGAGTGCTTTGAGCTTCAGATGGGATTGGTGTGGTGGAGAGCTTCTGGAGTAAACCAAAATGCCAGACACAGTCAAAGCTTTGGCTGCGTCTAGGAGTGCTAGGTATTTTGACTTTTTTTTGGAAGAGTCGAGTTCTATAGATCAGCTGGAGGGTGATTGATCATAGCAGGCAGGATATGATAGCATGGAATCCAAACTAGAGTTCATCTAGGATACTGGCTCCTGTCAGAGAGTCTTCTATCTTCGGCTTCAGAGCTGTTTCCAGTAGCCAAGACAGCGTTGGGATCAGCGAGATCCCTCTGTAACTGGATGAGTCATTAGCTGGTTTGTTTCCTCCTTTGTGCAGTGGGATGATAACAGCCTCTTTCAGATATACAGGAAGATGTGCGAGTCTGATGGAGTTCTGGAGCAGAAGGGGAAGCAGCTAGCCTGCGGAGGATCGGACCTGAGTGGACCAGGTGCTCGGTGGTAATGCTATCTAGGCCTGGAGCTTTGCCTGGCTTGAACTTCTGAATGGCATCGTCAACATGGCGTGAAGTGAGAGTGAGAGTGTCATCTCCTGTGCCTCTATATTATATACTGAGATATGTTGCATTATCGTGCTGAGCGCAGGACCATGGTTGAGTATCTGTGCCCTCCTTGGTGTGTAGGTGTAGGTGTAGGTGGAGATTGTGGAGCGCCAGTGTGTTATACTGCCCTCTTACGGGCAGTGTTTGAGAAGTATGTTACAATTGTTGTTGTACAACCTTCGGCCGCCAGTTTGTGTTGCGTGAGCATAATACAGTTTGCTTAAACCTTAATTATTGTGACTGGTTATCCATCTCCGAACAATGCCCATTTAATGGCGTGGTGGCAGCTACATGGGATCAAGTACCCTGCTCTTCCCTCATACCAGTGTTGCCTGAAAAGGGCTGTATGTCTCCCTACATTGATCTTGACCATGGCCAACAGAGTGTCCGGGTTACTCTTGTCAGCGGTTCTCCACAGAACTTGATTGGCTATTCAGTATCTAAGAGTACGTCTTGGAGGTGTTTTAACCGACTCTTCTGAGGCTTATCCAGTTGACCATTCTTCACCGTATGCAGTCGTTGGAGGGACGTGCCTTACACTTACCAGTGATGGAAAGGCATTTCTCCTTGAAGGGCTAGTTGTTGACTCTCCGGATGTTATAATTGAGGCAGGCATTCCGTTCATAGTGTACATTACACGACATAGCCATCCGTCCCGCGAAGCGTCGTAACACATTTGGCGATGGACCTTCGTATACCTATGGTCCTGATCCTACGCCAAAAACAGATATTCGGCTTTCCCGTACACCTCCGGTGTCTCTCAGCCTCCCCCGGTACAACCCACCTCCATCCATCCCTGATGATGTGGCCGAACCTTCACCAGCCAGCAACGGTCACCACCAAGGCATAGACCTAGGCCTACGCCCCCGTTCCCAGGATGCTGAGCCTGCACGCCTAGTGTCTAGCTCAGTCTGAGCTAGCCATCATTCCCACCCCTGAGATGAATGATACCATCCTCGATATCACCGATGCTGATTCCTCTGCCGCCCTAACCACACCTTGTCATCTCTCTGGCTGGCCAGCATGTCAGCCAATATCTTCAGATGTCAGCCAGTGTTCCTTGGACACCTCACCCACTGATGAGCTTCCTGTGGATGTTCTCAACATCATGTTCTCAACATCAGTGTTGGTAGCATCACCTCTCCCCATCAACACGGTGGTCCCCCAGACCATCCTCGCCTTATCGAGATCAATTACCCTCCTGGGCGCCCCCAAGGTGTATCCAGTGGACCCCGTGCCTTCACCAATACCTCCATTCCTGGAGGTAAATCTCGCTTTCCACGGCGTGAGAAGATTACTGCACGTCGTCTTCAGCTTAGCACACATGTGATGTCTCCAACCTTAGACATTACTCCCACTCCTCGACCAGGTCATTCCACGTGCTTGCACATAGGACCCCCTCCTGGTCATAAGCTAACTGATGACCTCCTCTTATGACCTCGGCTACTGGCTGTTTCTGGATTCTGATCAAAACTGTGTGCTCCATTCCTGCTTTGCCTTTATAAGCTCACCTAGTGTCTGTTTAGGATAAACGGACTGATTCCTGTGAAACAATACAGGATCTCCAGGGATATGGGATATTTTTTACCACAACGTAAAAATGTATGTAAAAACAGTTCTCAGAAGTAAGAGATTTGCAATGTACAAGTTTGTGATTTATATTATGTATTGTTTTACAACTCCAGTAATATTGCACACCTTAGTTGATAATTATGTTAGTTTAGATTGTTAGTTTTCAGACAATGAGTAAAGTTTTAGTTGTAATTTGGTAAGTTTGTATGAATTGTGTTTGTACTACAACCCTTGATATTTTAAACAGTGTTGGAAGTATAAAGTTTGTGTTTATTTTTGTTTGTTTGTTTTTGTGCATTGCATGGAATGAATCTATGCATATTACAGACTTGATGATATTCTTGCTATGGTTTTAAGTGTTTGCATTGATTCTGATACGATGTAATGTACAGAAATAGTACATGAATCCTGTTAACGGATGCCAGTAGTTAACATCGCGTAAGCCGCCAGGTGACTTGAACATAGCAAGTTTTGCAATTGCAATTGGTGTAGTGTTATGTACAGTCATTCCAAATCCCATCAGAAGAAAAGTGATTACAGCTGTATGTTATTTATGTACCGTGTTTTACAGTGTTGTAACAAAAGGGTGCGTGAGAGTGTGGAGATCATGGTACTTACGAGTTATGTACAGTAGTAATGTTTCATATTGTGAGAAAAGGTAGAGAGTGAGTGAGTGAGCAAGGTAGGTATGTATTTGATCATTTAATGGCGGAGCATCCATGTTGGCATCAGATGAGATGTCTTGGAAGTAGGCCTGCCAAACCTCCATGATGTTCTTACCATGAAAGGTGGTATCCTTTAAGTCAAGGAGAGGATGTCCTGTGTCAGAGATTTGCCACACCTATTCAGCTTTAACAGCTTGTAAAATATAATAAGGTGTCATTTATTTCATTGGCAAGCTCTAATTCCCCTTGTGTAGATAGCCTATGGATGCTTCTGATTGCCTGAGAGATCTTCTATAGGACCGCCTGGCCTCCAAATATGACTTCCACAGAGGGTGCCCATCTTTTGGTTTGCCGGCATGTAATTCCCATTTTTTCCAGCTTGACAGGGAGAGTGCGTATTATGCGCTCTTCACATTCTGAGTCCACTGCGGTTTAGCTTGCTTGCTGTCTTTGTGAATTCTGTGAGGAAGCTTATAAGTGACTGTTCTAGCATCTGCTCTTGAAGATGTACTGATAGACGATCTATGCCATACTGGTCAAGTGTCAGAGAGTGCAGGTCTCGAAATAGAGGGGTCGCTCCAGCAATAGATTCAATGTCCACTTTGGCGTCAAGTTCTGGTTGACCGCCCACGGGCAAGTCATCTGAGTCGCCGAGTACCTCCCCTGCAGGTCGGGCTTGCTTCTTTCCAGCTATACCGTTTGTGGGTTTCCACTGGTGTTGACCATTTTGGAAAATTGGAAAAGCAGTCGGAATGTCAAAAAAAAAAAAAACAACAACTTCCAGTCGAGACTGTCAAGTGTTTAACACTTTCCTGATTATGCAGACTCGGCTCTAGTAATGAATATAATGTACTCTTTCAAACTACAAATGCAACATTTTGGGTAGATTTCATGCAGAGTTCACAAGACGAGCAGCTTCGTGCAGCTTCGTTAAAACTGTTTGAATTGTATCCTCTCGGATCACCTATTGTATCTGTACGGATTCTTTCTTTCTTTCTTTCTTTATTTATTTATTTCTGGACAAAAGTTGTGCAGAGGTTAGCTCAGAAAGTGCATTGCGTATCAATGTCAAATTTATACCATATATGTATCGTGTCCCAAAGACGACAGATCTAGTAAAATCGTTGTGATCAGTCGACCGTGACGTCATTATGACGTCATTATATGAAAACACATTTTCATTCATATCTCATTATTGGAATGGAGTTTTTCAATGAAATTTACGTCACATATAGTTCAAGTTATGCGCATTCTATTCATATTCTCAAAATTTACATTTTCTCTTGATACGTGCGCGTACGCGCGCGTTGAAATATTTGTATGCTCAAATCGAGCTTAAATTTTTTTTGCACACGTTTCAGACCATTTGGAGCATTTTTTGAAAAATTGAAAAAATTGGACGGACGCGAACGCGCGCGCGCATATACGCTCGCACAGCTCATATGCAATAGAAATTTCCCATTTTTTCACACGGATCGGATGTCCGAAATGTCAAGGAATATTTCTACCAAGTTTTAAGTCGATCCGATTCAATATGACGTCATACGGGCCCGTCAAATTCAAAATTCCGCGCGTGCGTCAATGGGGATACACAGTGCAACTATGCCAAAAAACCGCCAATTTTAAATCGGATTTTACTCGTCAGGATGGACGGTGACCCCCCATTTTCTTGACATATTCTGAAAGCTGATGAGTTTTACATGTCATTTCATGGGTTGGCTATGCTGACAAAATGATTAAAAGATATCAAATTTCTTAATAAAGTAAAAAAAAACTAAATGTTCAAAATGACGTCATCAAATTTGAAGTTTACTCGAGCGCATCTCACTTACCCTTTGCCAATTTTCACCCAAATTTCAATATGTTGTACCTTATGAAATGCTCTTTCATAAATGTAATTACACAATTTTGATTAGATGACGACATCATCTCGAAAAAATGGATTGAAGGTAACCTTGTCAAATTTGACCAGTTTACGTGTAATCTCTATGGGAGTGCAATTTTTATGGAAATGAAAATTGACATGACTATCTTTATCGAACACTAACTCACTTATGCTTCTGTGAATTTCTCTAAGATTTTAATATGGTGTAGCTGTGACGTAGGGCTATCGGAAGTGAGCCTTTTGTTTTTCATACGATGTCGGAATCACGTCAAAAAACTTGGTTGAAATTCAAGTTTATCTTCGATGTATTGAAATATTTCTTTCTTTTTGCAACTTTATGTGTAATAACTCAAGAAAAACATATCCTATCACCACCATATTTTGCACATGTTTAGTTCATGTCACGAACATTATTTCATAAAATAACAACTACTTGATCAGACGCCATCTTGGGTATGTAAATTAGGGTCAAAGGTCATAGATGTTTCATCCTGTATCTTGGTGAATACATGTCCTATCTTTCCCATATTTTGCACACGTAAAGACCATGTTACAGGGATCATTTCATAAAATAACCACTTTTTGCTCAGATGCCATCTTGTCTGTGCAAAGTGGGGTCAAATGTCATTATGTACTTCTTTTTCTATCTTCGCTATGACGTGTTATCTCTATGGGAGGGAATTTTTTAGATGTGAAAATTGATATGACTCTCTTTATCGAGTACTATCTTACTTATGCTTCGGTGAATTTCTCTCAGATTTTAATATGTTGTAGCTGAGGCTTTGCAGTATCAGGATTCGAATCAATGATTAAAAAAAAAATCGGATCACCTTAATTTGTCAGTGATGACAAATTACAATCTCTAGTTTGAATGTGGAATGTGATTGAAGTAAATTGAATTAAATTAAATTGAATTGAATTGTCAATCGCAGAATATCATACTTACAGGTATACTTGCTGAATTACAATCGACGTTGTCTTAAGTGGACAGTATAGATATCATGATTTCTTTTTATCATTCCGATCTACATCTTGCTTCCTTCTTACTTCATTTATTCATGTTCGGTATTATTTTGTTGGATAATACTTTGTGTGTGTGTGTGTGTGTGTGTGTGTGTGTGTGTCAGTTTCGTGGGGCTTCTTGGCTTGTTTGCTCCAGTATTGTCTGTATTGGACAAGAAATGTTCCTGGTCCAGGCTTCTTGGCACCAGTTAAACAGATGTGTATTTCTTTTGCAATACAGTATCACAAGAGTAACCATAATATTTGAAATTGTACTCTGCAGCAAGGAGTGGTTCTGGTGAAAATGGTAAGATGCTGAGATATTTTAATCGAACGGCTTTAATTCGAAAACAGTTTGAGTTATGTATCGCATAATAAATTATGTGATAACATGAAACGCACGGAAGCTTTTCCATTGTGCCTTGTTTCAGAATTTAATATAGATGGTTATGAGTTAGTAACAAAGTAGTAAAGATGGTGGTTATTGCATGGTAGAGGTAGTTTTTATGCCGTGGTAATTTCGTTGATATAGATGGCGTTAAGTTAGGTCAGCTTCGGGGAATAGACACTCGGCACGGAGCAAAAGTTAAAGGGGAAACCCTAGCATATCATTGAGGGTGTACTCTCAGGCCACTTCGGACTGGCAAGTAGATCCGGTATGTAGGGTGGATGCTGGACAATCGTCGACTCAATCACGGGATGAACGCGCTGTATTCGCGACGAACGTCAGGACTGTTTCGCGTGCGATGACCTCTGCATCACATTGTCAGGTTTTGGTAATTTTGGAAGTTGGATATATTTGGGAGTTTAACTGCACCCGGATTGTATATTGTATTCAGGGATAGTTTAAGACGGAAGATGTTACTGTGAATGTGGTGTTGAAGGAGTGGGTGTGAATTTATGTTAGTAATACAGTGTCTATGACATGTTTCAACATCTGACATATTTTATTTTCCCTACTATTGTAAGGTAGCGACAATAAAAGGGATCGTATAGACAAGTTTTGGTTGAGACCTAACGTCAGGCTTATGACATTTTTTGGTAAGATAATGAAAAACCTCTTATGAAATATAAAAGAGCATGAAGTTCCAAGAAGGATTCAACGTTTATTTGATGAAAATTGGTCTTAAAATGACTGAAATAGCCAGAAAAAAGTGATCCCAAGAAAATTGACAGACCATGACTTTTTTAAAGATCTCTTTGCTTTACCTTGTTTTTTGATAACTCAATCATTTCAAAACCGATTTTCATCAAAGAATAAACTTTTGATTTCCCTTAGAATGATTATTATATGCTATTTAACATTTCATAGAGTGGTTTCTAAATATCTTGCAATATCTAAATATCTTGCAATATGTTACAAACTGAATCCTAACCTCAACCTGTAGTGCACAGTCCCTTTAAGTATTGATCGAGTATTGATCGAGTAGGCCCTGTAATCTAGATGAAAGATATGGATATGGCCTAGTCTGTGAGAAAGACGCAGCTGTTATTATTGCCGCCTGCCTGCCTTCCGTGTTTTTAGACGTTTCTACTGCTTACAAAACACTGTAAGGCTTACCAATGACTGGTGCACAAGGGACGGACTGTTGCATGGCGTTTTACGTACTTTAGAAATTGTGTAAGCAGTGGTGCTATATACACAAAGTATACTTCATCTCTATAGGAGCTACCAGGTTGTTTATGGTAAATCTACGGTTTGATGAATGCGGCATTACCATCAGTTATCGCCATCACGAATCATAGTTTACAGTGGTTTACAATAGGCCTAATGCGGTTACATTGAATTTGAGACGATGACTTCCCTTGTGAAGATGTTGCAAGGTCTACGCCTGCTGACGTGCATTGTGTCTGTTTGTACTCTGACAAATGCTATTGACGTGTACAATTGTTGCGCTGACACGGACAATGATGTAACTTTCCGCTCCTCACTGTGGAACAATTCAGAATATGAATATGACATGTATTACGGGCATCTGGAGTGCTTATTCTGTGAAAATGGAGTAGTAGTCGGGGAACATTGTTTGAAAGCTGGACAGGTGGATCGGTTTAAAGTGAAATCAAATAATACCAAGGATGAGTTGACGGTGACTTTAAGTGTCAGATACGTGCAGAAGGAAGATGAAGGTGTCTACATACTTCTCGTTGCTCAAGACAGAGATGGTGAAAGGCATATTGACGTCACAGATACTTATATTGATGTGATCACTCCACCTGGACCTGTCGAGTGTGAGGTCGTTTCATCTTCGTATTCTTCAGACTGGATGGAGGTACACTGCTCTGCTCCGCTTGGAATGGATTCAGATCCACAAGGCTCTATCAGCTGTTTCCAAAATAACGTCAAAGCGCCATTTTTGAGTCCACCTGTTCATTCCACGGATCACGTTCAAGCTATCTTCTGGATGGACGTCCAGTCTTCAATCAACTGCTGTTCCTTCGCCCATCAGTGTGAGAAACGTCCAGAGCTTTGCCTCGAATTCGTATATCCCAGTAAAAATTCATCAAATTTGTTTGACGAGAATGATTCCGAGCAAAGAGAAGCGACAACTCCTCGCGAGTCAACGATTCAACAATCCCTTGCCTTCACTACGATAGAATATGCCGAAAGCTATGGTGACAGTCATCAAACTTGCGTTATAGTAATTTCATGTATTGCTTTAACGTGTGTGGTAACTCTTGCTGTCGTAGTTATTGTTTGTTGGAAATATGTTAATAAATATCGAGTAAAGTACCTGTCATATCAAAGAGGGCAGATAATAGAAACGTTTAAAATGTAATTACCACAACGTATGTTTATTTTATGCTTTTCCTTTTATGACATGCACAAAATTAACTTCTGCATTATAACATGAGAAAAGCAGTGGTTGTATTATTAAGATCTCAGTGGGCCAGGATGATCATAAAAAGTGGCTTAAATGACCAGAAGACAATCGAACAACAACCAAATTCCATTTTTAAACCTATATTTCTCTTTTCATCTGTGCACGATACTGTTTGAAGGTAATAGGCAGTGACAGTAGAGCACAATGTTTACCCAATATTCTTCTTCGGGAACCTGCTCAAATAACGTTATCAAAGTGCCCGCTTTTAAAGTGACTGCATGCATCTGTTAT
Organism: Diadema setosum; assembly: GCF_964275005.1. Taxonomy (NCBI): domain Eukaryota; kingdom Metazoa; phylum Echinodermata; class Echinoidea; order Diadematoida; family Diadematidae; genus Diadema; species Diadema setosum. The sequence goes on along the minus strand of NC_092699.1, from coordinate 23,962,708 downwards.
CATGCGTTATCATGACATGCATAGAATTAACTTCTGCATTGTAACGTAGACCTACCAGAGAAAAGTAGTTTGAGAAAAGTAGATTGTATTGCACATGGTACAATATACAAAGCAGTGGCGGATCCAGAGGGGGGCGCAACCGGCGCACGCCCCCCCCCCCTTTATTTTTCGTTAAAAGCAAAAGAAATAAAAAGAAAAAAAAAAAGAAATGAAACCCGGAAGTGGCAACAGAAATATTAGTCACGCCCCCCCCCCCTTATAAAATTCCTGGATCCGCCCCTGCAAAGTACTTGTGATCTTCCGCAACTGAAATATTTATCTTCCCTTGAATAAGTTGTATGAAGCACTGGAGCAGCAAAAGTATGAAATAGAAAATGCAACATTATCATTAACTGAGCTATATGAATGTGATTTAAAAATGTTCAGCTGTCCACTCTCACAAAGATTTGAATGTTTACCTTGAGTACAGGAACCCCTACGGCACTTAACGACACGCAGAGTGATTGCAGCCTTCAATTCCAGTTCAAACTCCCGGATGAAAAACTGGTCAATTTTGTCTTCAAATAGAGATTTCTTGTCGCACTCACTTTGTGTCACCACATAACTGTCAGGGTTTTGTCAGTGATGTGCTCGTATACTCGTACTATAAATCCACACTCTGAATCGATAACACTAAAGAACTCAGCTGGAGTAATCATACTTTTTCTCTGCTTCATAGTAAAGTCTTCCCATCAGAGTTTTGGAATAGTTTGCTATGTGACGTCAAAGACTCAGCAGCCGTTTACTATCACTTTTTTCCGTTTATTCGCCCTTTCAAATCTGATCAAATTCCAAATGAGTTTTCAGCTTCTCATCTTCTCTCGCCGTAAATTTCCTCTTTATATCGTTTGAGTCTGTGTGTCTCAAATATCATTTGTTGGTATCATAGTTATATATTACGCAAAATATGAAATATCCAGGCATACTCATTGACTTATTATACTGTATAATATGACAGTTTTTGATTTAATATTTTCATTGACCTTTAGAATTTGTTTGAAACAGGAATACTAATTTCTGTAAATATTTATTTAGGCTTCTACATTTTTATTCGACTAGATGTCCCTTATTCTGTTTTATCTATGAGATACAGGCATTCTTCTCTTTATACATTCAGGGATACTAAACTCTCTGTTTTGTGTTTGATTCACCGGTATACTGCCATTATGGGTTAAGCCGTTATTACAAAAAAAAAAAACAAACAAAAAACTGACAGCGCAATATTTAGTCCTGGTGCTTTCATGTACTGTACTCAGTATCCGAATTCGCATTATCTATTTTTTTTTTTTGGTGTGTGTGTGTGTGTGTGTGTAAATAATTGCGATGTACAGTTGGCTTCCTTCCTTATCCACTTATCCATGTTCATTTTCATTTTGTTGTATAATTCATCGTTGTTGGGTTTTTTTTTTCTTATGTCATACGTTTCAGCAGCCCTTTGCTATCACCTTTTTCTTCTATTCGCTCCTTCAAATCTGGGGGGCATTTCATGAAAGAACTTGTCGGATAAAATATCTGACAAGTCAATTATATCCGACAAGTTTTGAGAAATTCTTTAGTCTGATTGGCTGATTTCTCTGAACTTGTCGGATATAATGGACTTGTCGGACATTTTATCCGACAAGTTACTTCATGAAATGCCCCCCTGATCAAATTTCAAATGAGTTTGCAGCTTCTCATTTTCTCTCGCTGTAAATTTCCTCTTTAGTGTACGAGTGTGTTTCAAATACCATTTGGTGGTATCATAGTCATATATCACGCAAAATATGATATTTCCAGGTATACTGATTGACTTATACTGTATAATATGACATTTTTTTTAGTTTACTGATTTCATTGACCTTTCGTTTGAAAGAGGAATAATAATTTCTGTAAATATCTATTTAGCCCCCTATATCCGTCTTCGATTAGATGTCCCTTATTCTGTTTTATCTATGAGATACAGGCATTCTTCTCTTTATACATTCAGGGATACTAAACTCTTTGTTTTGTGTTTGATTCACTGGTATACTGCCATTATGAGTTAAACCGTTATTACAAAAAAAAAAAAAAAAAAAACCCAAAACACTGACAGTGCAATATTTAGTCCTATCCGAGTGTTTTCATGTTCTGTACTCAGCATCCGAGTTCTCAGTGATTTCTTTGTTTTTGTGTTTGTGTAAATAATTCCGATGTACATTAGGCTTCTTTCCTAGTCCATTTATTCATGTTTATGTTTATTTTGTTGTATACTAAGTAATAAATCATACATACTCGAGCAGGACTCGAACCTACGACCTCCTGATCTCCGGACAGGCGTCACCTCCACTTATAGACCATCGAGTTTCCGCCCGACAGCAAGTGTTGGTTCTAATCCTTATAACATGCAGCGGGTACTTCGTGGATAATTATTCAAATTCATGAAATTCTTCTATCCTATCCGGATTAGAACCAACACTCACTTGCTGTCTGGCGGAAGCTCTGTGGTCTAGTGGAGATGACGCCTGCCCGGAGACCAGGAGGGCGTAGGTTGGAATCCTGCTCGAGTATGCACGCCCTAGTAGAGCAGATAAGCCGAAGAATTGTGCAAAATTTGACTAAAGCATGAAACTTTCACCATTGTTAGCACATGCTATAAGATTAATTTTAAGATCGGGAGGTAAGTCTGAATTGACCTCTGATGACCTCTAGAGGTCAATGACCTCAAAATCTAAGAAAATTGATGTTTTGCGTCATTGGTTAATGATAAACACAGTAATGATGAACTAAAACTTAATTTTTGTCACAGTGAAATTGTCTTTATGTTCCACAGAGCCCTGACAGGTTTCTATCTTTGACCTCTGATGACCTCCAGAGGTCAATGACCTCAAATGTCAGAAAATTGATATTTTAATGCGTCACTCGTAACAGAAAAACGATAATTATGTACTAAAAACATTTTTTTTTGTAAGAGGAATTGCCTCAATGTTCCACTGAGTCTTTCGAGTCAGATTTTTACCTTTGACCTCTGATGACCTCAGATGACGTATGATGAGGTCAATGACCTCAAAATGTCAGAACATTGATATTTGGTGCAACTGGTTGATAAACATGATTAATATGTCATATTCATTTGCATTACAATTTAATTGTTTTCCTATTCCACAGAGCAAGAGAAATTAGTCACGTGTCTCTACCGTTGACCTCTGAGGAAGGTGACAGGTCAATGACCTGAAAATATCAGAATATTGATACTTTATGTATGGGCCATTCTCCGATAAAGCGTGCAAAACTGCGATTTTCGTGTCGCCAGCATGTTTATACAGTTTAAATCGATATTTTGTCCCTCAGAAATCAATTTTTTTGCTTAAATTCGTCTGACGGGTCGGACCTGTAAAATAAATACCAATAAAGCTATTGGGACGTCCGGGATAATATTAGAATTACGATTCGAAGTTTGATGTAACCCTAAAAACCCCATGTCGCCAGGACAGGAAGTGTTCATGTAACAAGTTGTTACTTGTTAACATATCATTCAGATCAAACCTTTTGTACCTCATTACATTGCCCCTCGAGTGCCTGAATGAAAAATAATATTACATAACAATATGATGTTTTGAGATTTTTCTAAGAGATAATTTATATCATGTCGCCAAATCGCAGTCAGATACGTTACCCTTTTTTCAGACTCTTGAGAGAAGATCAAAGACATGCCGCATGGCAGTGTAATTTCATGTGTTAAACAAAGTCAACCTAACGCATACATGGAACCATGATTTATTCATTGAATCTCTTGTTACAAAATAAATATACTGATCCGAAGCCGCGAAAGCCTCATGTTACGATAAGCTGACATCAGATACGTTACTTAAACTTTGATTCATTTAGAAAAAAAGTATGCTGTAAATAAAAACGAAGCTCAGATACTTTTGAATACTTTAGGCAATGATTAATCACGCAACAAAATTTTTTTAGAAAATGAATATTTTAGTAGATAATAGTATGAGAACGGTAACGGCACGTCATATACGTTACCATCAAAAGTGTCAGATACGTTACCAACAAAATAAAAGGTTATCCGCGCCGCGCTTTTGCGCGCAGATTTAACCGGTTTACAACGGGCTCTCTTGTTATGACTTGCTAAAAGGATAGTTCTAAGAGGAAATATGAGTTTATTTGAAGAAAATCGGTTTTGAAGTGGCCGATGTCAAATATAAAGTAAAAGAATAAGTTTCAAACAAAATGTGGTGGCTCATCTCCTTTTATTTGGACATCTTTCTTGTACTTTATTTTGGACATCTCAGTCACTACGGGGCTGTTTTCATGAAGTAAATACTTAATTCTTCATATAGTTATTATGCTGTAAAGTATTTCGTGTAAGTGGATTTCAATTATCTTGCAAAAGGTTAAAACCTATACTCATCTAAACCAGAAATGTACTATCACTTATTGTGGCATTTACAAAAAGTGCCGTCAGACATGTTACAAATTCATTTTCTTTCTGCTTTGTTGTGTTTGTGTGTGTGCCTGTGTGTGTGTTATGTTCCACAATAACATAGAAAGACTTTAGAGGCTGAGTTTTGGTACCCACCTTTTTTTTTCAACTTCACAGCAAACGCAACTACATGAACGGTCTACCTTTCATTATTACCTTTCATTATAATGTTGCATCTTATTTACATAAAATGGGGTTAGTATTATGGTTAAAGTCAAGATCACTCCCTTCGTTGCAGGTTTATGTTCTGAAAATATCGATAGGAATAGATGTCTAACAATTTCTAACGTTTTGCATCAGGTTTTTGAATCATATGTTTGAGTGATCGGGGTTTGATGTAAATTGGTAGTTTATTATGTCAATAAACATAAGTACTTTGTCAGATACGTTACCATCGCTTATTGGTTCTTCAGACCTAATTTGTTACAGACAGGAACAAAGGAATTTGGATTTATATTTATCACTTGCTTATATCTTTTCCAATTTCATTCTTACCATCTTCCGTGTATCATAATAACAAAATTTCGGAATTATATCAGAAAAGAAGCATTGTGGAATTGTGCCTGCTTGACTCGTATTTTACGTACATCTCAAAGTTTTATTGAAGAATGATCTAATCTTCTATCGATGACGAGAACATTTTTTTAACGTTTAGAAGTGCTGTGTTTTAACGAAAATAATCATATTGTGATGTTCTTACAAGTTAAAATGAATATATTGGCATGATTGGTGTTGGGTTTAAAATTGTATACTAACGGAACGTCTGATGCGTCAGATACGTTACCACACACCGTTCTGCTTTCGATCCGAAATGTATTTAATCTGACAGAGATGTTACCTGGCATTTGCTATTTATGAGAGGTATAATACTTGTTCATAAAGTTGCACACATAATCAATGAGATTATTGTTGTAATTCAAATGCAGGTAAAAAGTTAGATTAGGGAAACATATTTCAAGCCAAATTATGTACATGTTCTTGATTTTTATTTAGCCTTCATTTTATAGATTACGATCATTCTTATTACAGATTAGATCAAAGCTGACTCCAAAATGTTTCAACGATGCTTGTAGATGTTTAAGCTTGTAGTTTTACATTATCATTGCCATTTTAAAGCAAGAAATAAGCAGACAATCAACAGTTTTGTGATGCTACCTCTGGTAACGTATCTGATATTTGGTTTTAATAATAGTGATTATGCAAAAAAAAAGGACTCTACGTTTGGAAATGTTTCTAGGAAAAGCATGGGCTCTCAAAAATCACCCATTGATTGTTTTGTATTCCTAAGGGATTGAAGTTTCTGAAATGATGAAAAATAAATGAAATCTCTGATGTTGATTTTTTGTCATTTCTACAACGGTAATTGCACGCTTTATCGGAGAATGGCCCGTATAGTCAATGGTCAACTTATACCGTTCACAATCATGCATTATGCTATTAGCATTTATGCTATAATAGAAGAATCTTGTCGTTCCATGGAACAATTAGCCTGTGCATTATATCCAACTTTGACCTCTCAGGACAATGAGAGGTCACTGAGCTTTTAGAATATCAGAATATGTGTAGGCTTACCTGTATTGATGTTTGGCTTCATTGGTTTAATCGTAAATGCTTAATCATGTACAAAGCACGCATGGACGTTTTGATCAAAGTATATGTATGCATATTCCACAGAGCATTGGTTTATAGTAACAGGTCTCTGGAATGTGAGAGGTCAATTACTTCAGAAATAAAGCTTAAGTTTCTTGAGTGATGGCAGTGACCTCAAATAGAAATGCTATGTTTGGGTTAGTTATGCAGACTAGCAAATATAGGCAAATATGGCCATTATCTCGACACTCGAGGAAAACAAGGCCCACGAGACTGATATACAGAGCGTTTAATCTATTCAGTGTAGGTCTCATAGATCTTTTCCCCCATGTGTCGGACTCATTATGGGACTGGTTTGCCTAAGTGTCAAGCTCATGGGCAATATTTGCATATGAAGTTTCTAGCTGGTGGGCCTGTATTGGCCAGTGTAAAGCTGGCGGGTTGTTACAGTATGACTGCGATGAATGACTCATGGTCCTGGAGTATACAGTCCACAGCTGCGACATCATGGACCATCTTGAAAACTTCGACATACTGTGAGGCTCAACATGCAATCCACATGAAGCAATCCTGTGTATTGCTATTGCAACTAGCTATTGCCAACCGAGACCTACCCAGGGAATAGATAAGCATTTATGGCAAACCATGGAGAAAGCGGATTGTGCAAAATATTTGGGAGTCTACTCCAATAGGAAGCTCAGCTGGAATCACTTCGCCACAGCAGCTTAAAAAGGCTATACTTCAACCAAAGACTCTCTCCAGACGAAGATATCATAAAGTTCAGGTGTTTTGCTACTCCATGCCGCTCAGGACTGTCCTGGAATATGCATGCATCATCTGGGATCCATTCACCCAGGGAAACATCATGAAGTTTGGAATGATCCAGAGAAGATATGCACTCTTTAGCTGCAATGACCATCACATGCAAAACAAGCAGTGTTACAGCCACACTTAAAAAAAAAAAACAAAACAAAACTACAAGTACAATGGCAATCCCTGTAATAAAGTACAGCACAGGCAAATTCAGCGATGATGTTCTGCATCAAGAACTCCACAACATCCACTCTGCAGGAAGTTGTGGCTCCATTGCCGCATTCTTCAAAAAGGGCCAATGACCAAAAATGTCAGGCATCATTTGCTAGAACACAAAGTAGGCCTACTCCCATAAAAGGTGGCCGCTACTCTAGGCCACTGTCTCTTGTATCTCTTTGAAACACTTCAGGAGAGAGATACTCAATATTTAGCTCTACTATTAAAGATACAGATGTCTCTCTTTTTGTTTTTGTTTTTGTTTGTTGTTTTTTGCTTCACATAGCTCTTTGGATACCTTCTTTAACCAATTAAGAAAAGGCTCCTTGGCAGATATAAGATTACACAGTATAATGAAGAAGAAGAAGAAGAAGAACAAGTAGAAGAAAGAGAATAGGAAACGAGATCTGCTGTCAATGATGCAGAGCCAATACCAATCAGTTCCATGGTAGATCTTAGTCGGCACTGCAAAGGTTCGGATGTCTCTGTTGGCAAAGGATATTACATTGTATTCTAAAGTTCCAAGTAAGTCCATGTCAGGCATGTCAGGTGGTTTACATTGTCTGGGCATAGAGGGTTCGGTTGGGTATATGAGGATATGATGCTTTGTTATAACAATTACGTCTGAGATATCTGTTTTTTATGTTTGTTTTGACCATCCGGCATGGATCTCCAACGAAAAAGAATGATGATGTGTTAGACCCAGCCACCACCGTGTTTTTTCAATAGATTTTGATATTACAGTGTAGTTGAGAAAAAAGTAACCACTCATTGTCCTAGCTGGAAGTCAAAATTGAACTGTGTGTGGAATACTCTGCATACAATTTTGGACACACACACACACACACACACACAATGCATTTTTTTTTTTGTGGTATAATCATTATTTCATAAGCAGCTGGCCATTACAAACCAGTGAGACCAGACATCAATATTCTTACATTTTGATGCATATCTTTCAATATCGTCCAGAGGTCAGAGGATCATCGCTAATGTTCATGTAATATGAATATACGCCTTTTGAATTGTTCACTTTTATTGCTATAGAAATACACAATATGTACATCATGTCAATCATTAAATAATGTATCAGTTTCATTTTCAGTCTTGGATTTTTTTTTTTCTATGTACAAATAAAATCATGGCAAAGTAAACAACTTTCAAATCAAAATATAAACTAGAGATTGTAATTTGTCATCACTGACAAATTAAGGTGATCCGATTTTTTTTTTTAATCAATGATTCGACTCCTGAATGCAATAGGCATGACCATACAAGTTTCATCTGTGTTTAGAGACATTGGCCGTGTGATGTTTATATTCTCATTTAGCAAAGGGAGTCATATCTGCCATGTTTGGTACCAAATTCTGTATACACTATAACGAAGAAACAGCAACAAGTACATATGACCTTTGACCCACCTTTGCACTCCCAAGATGGAATCTGATGAAATAGTGGTTATTTTGTGAAATGATTCTTGCGACATCGTCTATACGTGTGAAAAATATGGGAAAGATAGGACAGGTATTCACCAAGATACAAGATGAAACATTTATGACCTTTGACCCTAATTTACATACCCAAGATGTTGTCCGATCAAGTAGTTGTTATTTTATGAAATAATGTACGTGACATGAACTAAACATGTGCAAAATATGGGGGTGATAGCGCGTGTTTTTCTTGTGTTATTGCAAAGAAAGTTGCAGAAAGAAAGAAATATCTCAATACATAGAAGATAAGCTTTAATTTCAACCAAGTTTTTTAACGTGATCCTGATATCGTATGAAAAAACATAGGGCAAAATCACGATAGCGCAAAGTCTTAGCTACAACATTTTAAAATCTGGGAGAAATTCACTGAAGGGTAAGTGAGCTAGTGCTCGATAAAGACAATCATGTCAATTTTCACATTAAAAAAAGATTCCCTCCCATAGAGATAACACGTCATAACGAAGATACAGAAAGATTTACATATGACTTTTGACCCCACTTTGCACAGACAAGATGGTATCTGAGCAAAAAGTGGTTATTTTGTGAAATGATCCTTGTAACATGGACTTTGCGTGTGCAAAATATGGGAAAGATAGAACATGAATTCACCAAGATACAGGATGAAACATTTATGACCTTTGACCCTAATTTACATACCCAAGATGGCGTCTGAGCAAGTAGTTGTTATTTTATGAAATAATGTACGTGACATGAACTAAATATGTGCAAATTAAGGTGGTGATAGGGTATGTATTTCTTGAGTTATTGCAAAGAAAGTTGCAGAAAGAAAGAAATATTTCAATACATCGAAGATAAGCTTTAATTTCAACCAAGTTTTTGGACGTGATGCCGACTCCGTATGAAAAAACGAAGGGCACACTTACGATAGCCCAAAGTCTCAGCTACAACATACTAAAATATGGGAGAAATTCACCGAAGCATAAGTGAACTAGTGCTCGATAAAGATTGTCATGTCAGTTTTCATTTCAAGAAAAACTGCACTCCCATAGAGATAACACGTAAATTGGTCAAATTTGACAATGTTACTTTCAATCCCTTTTTACGAGATGATTCCGTCATCCAATCAAAATGTTGTTATTATATGACTGAAAGACCATTTAATAAGCTACAACATATTGAAATTTGGACGAAAATCAACTGAAGAATAAGTGAGATACGCTTGAGTGAACTTGAAATTTGATGACGTCATTTTGAAAATTTACTTTTTTTACTTTATTAAGAAATTTGATATCTTTTAATCATTTTTTCAGCATCGCCAACCCATGAAATGACATGTACAACTCATCAGCTTTCAGAATCTGTAAAGAAAATGGGGGGTCACCGTCCATCCTGACGAGTAAAATCGGATTTAAAATTGGCGATTTTTTGGCATAGTTGCATTGTATATCGCCATTGACGCGCGCGCGGAATTTCAACTTTGATTGGCCCGTATGACGTCATATTGTGTCGGATCGACTTGAAACTTGGTAGAAATATTCCTTGACATTTCAGACATTCGATCCGTGCGATAAAATGGGAAATTTCTATTGCATATGAGCTGTGCGTGCGTATATGCGCGCGTGCGTACGCGTCCGTCGATTTTTTTGGAAATGCTGTAAATGACCTAAAACGTGTGCAAAACAATTTTGAGGTTGATTAGAGCATGTTTAAATTTCAACGCGCGCGTACGCGCTCGTTTACTATGAACGTGACTAAATTTTATGAATTATATCAATAGACCTTGACTTGAACTATATGATATCTTAATTTCACTCAAAAATTTCGTTCCATTAATGAGATATTGATGTAAACGTGATTTCAGATAATGACGTCATAATGACGTCACGGTTAACTGATCACATTGATACACTAGATCTGTCGTCCTTAGGACATGATACATATATGGTATAAGTTTGAAAGTGATAGGTAGGGGACTTTTTGAGTTAACCGCTGAACAAGATTTGAGGAGAAAGAAATAAAGAAGAAGAAGAAGAAAGAATCCGTACAGATACAATAGGTGATCCGAGAGGATACTCGGATCACCTAACGAGAATACTAAAAAAGATATAGATGTAAGAATGTGCAAAGCAAATACCAGGCCTACATCGTATACAGGACTGGTGATGGAAATCACCTTATTGATAAACAATTTACCTGACTGGGATAGCGACCACTGAACATTATTGTTTCTTAAAACTCTCTCTTCTTTTCAACAAGTGGAATAAAACACATGCATATACCGGGGCATGAGTTTGGAGGAGGGGTGGGGTGGTGGCAGGGATAGTTGACCCCCACCCCATTAAATTCTGAGATGTGGACTATGTTTTGTTTTGTTGTTGTTTGTTTTTGTTTTTTGCTTTTTGCTTTTTAGACAGAAAACTGCCAAAGTTTTTCACTTTAGGTGTGCATCGGATTGTTGAAATTTAATTCTGAAATGCAAAATCTCCCTTCTGTGAGAGGGGATATCTCCTTTCAATAGACTCCTTCCCCCTGCTTGGTTCCTTCCACAGATATAACATACTTTGGGGAATGATAATTTCCCTAATTCTGTGAAAAAAAAAGTTTTTTTAAGAGATATTTTTATTTGAATTCTAAAGATGAAAAGGCTTTCCTATATATGCACGAATGTTCATTTTGGAGGGCAAGAGGCATTTGCCCCACCTCCCGAGAAAATATGGGAGGGGGAATGGTGGGGACATAAAACTTTACCTCCAAGTAATTCCTGAGATGCAGATTTTTTTTTTCACTTTTTTGACAGAAAATGAATTGTCACTGAACATTTCAGCTATAGTATGCACCAGATTAAAAGGCAAAATCTCCTTTGCATACCCCCTCCCCCACACTATCTTTCCATCCATATGGACTTAGTACACTTTGGCGATCCATAATTTTCCAAATATTCCCCAAAACGTATGCATCAGATTCTAAAAAAAAAATCAAAAACTTCGTCTTTGGGAGGGGGGTAGGTGAGACGCGCCCACACCCCATCAACTTCCATATAAGTGATGACGCACACGTTATACAAGAGCTACACTGAATCACTGATTTCAGGTCTAACCCCGCAAAAATCCAACCCCCACCCACACCCTCCCCTCCCCCTCCACTTCATTCCTTTGCACCATGAACTTATGCTTAAACATATTTTCCAAGTCCCCCCCCCCCCACGTGAAAACAGATCGACACCCCTTGCTCTGTGCACATGCCCGACTTAGATAATTACCTGAAAAGTTCTGCGGAATGAGTAGCCACTTTTTGGTAACAGAAATGCATGGTTTGTAAGCCCTACATTAGAAACAATTAACTATTAACTATCTCAATATCAATATTAATATCCTCACATTTCATCAGAGGTATTTGACCTTGTATGATTTTCATAGGTGAAAGTTAATGGCTCGTTAATAAGCAAGGCCTACGAGTGCTCTCTAGAACATCATCATGTTTACCATTGATGATGCCAAACTATTCTGATACTTTGAGGTCATCGACCATTCGAGATCATCAGAGGTCAAAGGCAGAAACTCGTCTGTGTGCCTTGGAATATGAAGACAATGTCATTGTGCACAGATATGCTTGTTTTGTATATCTTTACCATGTTTGACCTTTCACCAATGATGTCATAGTTCAATATTCTGATATTCTGAGGTCATTGACCTCTCAAGGTCATCAGAGGTCAAAGGTAGAAACCTGTCTGCTCTTTAGAATATGAAGACAATTTCATTGTAAGAAAAGATATGCTTGTTTTGTACATCTTAACAATGGTTACCATTAACCAATGACATCACAGATCAATATGATATTTTGAGGTCATTGACCTCTAAAGGTCATCAGAGGTCAAAGGTTAAAACCTGTCAATGCTCTGTGGAATCAGAAAATGGTTTCCCTGAAGTACAGATGCATGTTCAGTGAATCGTGACCATATTTCATTCACAAATGTCTAAAAACATCGATATTCTGATATTTAAAGTTCATTGACCTCTGGAGGTCATCAGAGGTCAAAGGTAAAAACCTGTCAGTGCTCTGTTGAATCTGGAAATGATTTCTCTGTGGTATAAATGCATGTTTAGTGCAGCATAACCACATATATCATTCACAAATGTCTAAAAACATCGATATTCTGATATCTAAAGTACATTTACCTCTGGAGGTCATCAGAGGTCAAATCAGACTTACCTCCCGATCTTAAAATGAATCTTATGGAATGTACTAACACTGGTGAAAGTTTCATGCTTTAGTCAAATTTTGCACAATTCACGTGATTTTGAGGGCTTAACTGCTCTACTACCCTTGATTTTTTTCTTTTAAATTATGGCTAATACTGAAACACTGATCAATTTAGTGCTTATTTACTTCGACGTATAGGGCAATTTGTCAATCAGTTGCAATACAGAGGCTTATGTGTGAAGTTCCTCTAGAGACTACGTTTTGGCCTATAATCTGACTCATTATGATCAACAATGGTGCAAAGAGCACCGATAGGAGATGAAGGTACATTGATGATCTCACACTTGTAGACATACGACACAAATCCCATGATGGTCAACTCCAGTCGCAGGTGGACACCTTGTCACAGTGGTGTTCCGTCAGTGGTATGACACCTAAGCCCGAGAAATGCAAGATTAAAGGGGTCGTACAGTTTTGGTTGAGACCTTATTTCAGGTTTCTAACATTTTTTGGTGAGATAATGAGAAACCTCTTATGAAATATGAAAGCGCATGTAATTCTTTGAGGAATTCAATGTTTATTTGATGAAAATTGGTTTTGAAATGGCTGAGATATCCAAAAAAAGAGCAATTCTTATAAAGTGTGGGACCCACACTTTATTACGATCTCTTTGTTTTACTTTGTTTTTGGATGTTTCAGTCATTCCAAACCCGATTTTCATCAAATAAACTTTGAATTCCTCTAAAAATGGTATGCTCTGTACTATACCACAAGTGTTTTCTTGGTATCTCGCAAAAAGTTAAAAGCGAAATTCTTATCTCCACCAATACTGTACCATCCCTTTAACGCCTGTTCGCTTCAAACGTAATGCTCCAGCTCCGCCTGTCATCATGCTTGAAAGCAAAGCAGTGGAAGCAGTGCCTGTCCTTCGACTGCTTAGTGTGACGACACAGGTCAACCTGAAGTGGGAAGCTCAGGGGGCATTCCATGAAACATTTGCTCTCAGCGAATCACATGCAAGGATTGCAGTAGCTTGTTACAGCTTGTCAGATATTATATATCCGACCATGCATGCTTCCTGAAATTCCTCCAGGTTGATCAGATGATCTCACAAGCTCCATCTCACCGCCTGTACATTCTTACCAAGCTGAAATCATTCGGAGTTTCTCGTGGTGATTTGGTGTTCATCATACATTCGCCCCTGGATGGAATTCTGTCCTCCAGTCTGGGGAAGCAGCATCACCGCACACCAGTCCAGCAGGATCGAGAGAGTTCAAAAGCGAGCTCTTCGTATGATCGCCTCTCCTGAGAAGCATCATATTATCATTATGAACTCTTATAGCGTTTTATGACATCCAAACCCTGGAGTCCCGTCGAACTAATCTCATCATAAGCTTTGGAAAATCTCTGTTACTCTCTGACAGACATAGAGGTTTCCTTCCCCCGAGTATTCTTTTGATATATCTACCTCAGTATTCTGTATGTCGAGCAGGACTCAGAAATGGACACCACTTAACCTCGCCTAAAACCATTTCAAAAAGATATGCGAATGGGCAATTGTGAATCTCTTGAAAACTTTGCTATTGCATCACTCATTTGCAATTTGCACAGTTAAAACGTCATTATTAAAGATCTTTTCGTGATTTGGTATAAATTTGTGTCACGAAACAGATATGAGGAATCAAGTATTCCTACATCGTGAAACTTTCAATGATGTCGCAAATAGATAACTCATTTGCAAACTGAACAGTTAAAACTTCATTCAGCCAGTACGTTTTTTTATTTGTCGTACTAGTATTTGTAATAGTACGTGTAAGAATAATATATATAATGTTAACGTAGTATGTGTATGTTATTATAATGATTGCATGTATGATTACGCTGATAACTATCTTAGTAAAGCGGTTATATGTTTCATTTGAATTTGATTTTTCTTTTGGAGGTGGGGATTCGATATGAAATCGTATTCAATGAATTCCAATACTTTATATATGCTACACACACGTGGAAATTCACTTGTCTATACTGTTATCTCTGTTATAATATGTGCATGTATAATGTTTACAAAAAAAAAAAGATGTTTACATTGCATGTATATCACCACATGTTATTATCTTTTAACTCTCTGAAGTGCAATGTTTAATAGCAATGTAAGATAATATGACATTATGAACTATATGTTTTGTGGGGATATTCATATATATATATATATATATTCAATTCAATTCAAAGGTTTTATTTTCACTTCTTTCAACAGAATGTACAAAAAATATAGATTCGACATGCGTTTGAAGGAATGATACATAGATAGCAAAGAATAACATTTGTCAATAATCGTTACAAAATTAGGCATTTTTCATACAGACATATTTATACATTCTGCGAAAAAGTGGAGGTACCCACTAAAAAGACTATGCTTGTACAACGTGGGCACCTCACGGGAGGAAAAAAAAAAGGTGAAAACTTAACTACAAGTGTGCGTCAGTGTACTACAGTCTCAACTTTCTGTATATATATATATATATATATATATATATATATACATGTATATGTAATTATGTTCGTTTCTCGTAACCATAATTTCTTTCTGTATTCATGGTAATATCAATCTGCAGTTTTGATGTCATGATCCTTTTTATTTGTTATGCTCCAATAATGTGGAAATTCATTCTGTCTTACCTTTTATTAATGTGTGTGTTTATGTTATATGTCTATATCGCCACTTAAGTATTCAGTCTCAACTTTCTGTATGTGCAATATTTAATAGTAATATAAGGTTATATGACATAATTATGACATTGATATTTAGTCTTTTCTTGGATGTATACCACATGCATATTTAGTTGTGTGTGATCTCTGTTGTCACGGTTTTTCTCTATACGAATGGCAGTATTAGTCTGCGGACCTACTGTTATTCTCTCTCTCTCTCTCTCTCTTTTGCAATAAAAACGAAATTGAATTGAACTGAACAGCTTATTTGACAATGCTGTTTCAATACAGAATGGAGGGTTAATTATGATATTGTCGTACATAATTGTACAAAGTTCCATGAAATCATTTCAGGAAATTGATATTTCTTTTTCAAATCTATGTTATAATAACAACTATACGTAAATGCAAGTGACGGACCTTGCCCCTCGACCAAGGTTTATAAGGCCAGCATTAGGATCGAACATTAGGACCCGGAATATCTCAGCACACTTAACGTAATACAATTATCAGGCAATATTAGTTTGGATTTTCTTATGTTTAACATGGCTTGGTAGCACCCCCACCTCACACATACACATGCACGTACACTCACTTTCTTCAAGTAATCTGTATTTTCTGATTCCACATAATGCATCAGATTGTCAAAAAATGTGGGAATATTTTGTAGATTAGGATTTCTGTCAAGAAACGCATTGCTTTTTCTCTATCACTTTCTCGTATTACCTCATTTGAATTATTGTGCAATAGCTTAAACAAACTCGGGTATGACCAATGCCAGGAGATCGTTTTATTGCAGGAAAAAAAAAAAAGGTCAGCATTATCTATCAATGTGATTTTCTTCCCCACACATCGCCCATATTCTTTAATATGAAGATTTTGAAATATAACAATATATTTTATTTTGTAAGTGCAATTTTCATGTATTTATGTACTAGGAACAACTTTTGATCAATAATGATTTCATTTGAGCGATAAGAGAGGATATGAAAATGAAAGAAGAGTTTACACTGGCCTATGCTATAACCTTGCCGTCATATAATAAGGTATTATATATCTTTGGACCCAACGTTTGGAATATTATTCCGGTTGAAAAGAGACAGAGTTCATAGTTGAATGTGTTCAAAAGAAAATAATAAATTTCAAAGAAAAGTATACTGAACTTTCATGATAAATCTACATTGCCGTCTTTATCATCGTCACTATTGCCCGATTATACCAGTTACGGTTGTGATGCGAGTGTCTCTAAGCTATGGTTTCTGAGACGTATTAGACCCACTTTGGATGTAAAGGAGAATCAGACTTTTTTCCTTTCTTTTTTCGTCGAACTGCAAACGACAATGATCGAGGATTGTTGTCTCTGTTGTATGTTCCTGTCTATTCTCTTACGTTGTCGGGTTGTTTCCCCTAAGAGTTAAATTACTAGTAGTATTTTCTCTATAAGTAGTCATTTTGCTGTACCACAATGTCCAAATTTCGTTTCAGTTTTCATTCATTTGTTTGTTCATTGTTTTGATTTGATTTGATTTGATTTGATTTTTTGTGAGTATCTGTCCGTCTGTCTCTTTGTGGGCTTCCAAACCTTTTGTTGTTGTTGTTATGTAGTCATTTTACTGTAGTGTCCACATTTCGCTTCAGTTTTTATTCATTTGTTTCTTCATTGTTTTGATTTGATTTGATTTGATTTTTTGTGAGTATTTGTCCGTCTGTCTCTTTGTGGGCTTCCAAACCTTTTGTTGTTGTTGATATTATATTATTGATGTTTCTACGGATTTTCTCCTTTTTTTGTCCAAGAGCGGCCTACACTTTACAAGCATTGGTGGGTTCCTCCCTTTTTCGTATACAGTACATACTGATTTGCACTTGGATTACTTCAGTTCCATTACAATGTATATTTACTGTAAAGTTTCAGTTACTGATGTTTAATCTGCTCGATCCACATTGTCTTCCTTACATTATATCTGTCACTAAAGAAAGTGAGATGTATATTATGCTATTTTTTTTCTGAAAACTGAAATAAATTTAAACTGGAACTTGAACTTGATTAATTGTCTTGAATGATAGGTCTGTATGTGTATGCGTGTGCATGTGTGTGCAAATTGTAGTTATAATGATTTAAATCAGCAATATTTTGATATCTTATGAAATCGCATGGGAACAAAACTTTTATAAAAGACATAGCCTTTCTATTTGTCTGTCTGACATGTCTGAATATTTTCAAATGTAATGTATATTTGTAATGGTATAATAATTCAAAATAAATACAGCTGCTAGGCTTGTGACCCTCACAAAAAGTTCTGACCACATTACGCTATAGTTCTCCAATTGCTCCACTGGCTTCCCATACATCAACGTTTCACTTTTAAAATATTTCGTATTGTTTATAAGATATGTAATAATCTTGCCTCATCTTATCTAACAGACTTGATCTCTTTCCGCTCCCCCACTTTAACCCGTTCTCTCCGTTCTTCCTCCACGCTCCGATTATCACATGGTCCCCGCACGTGTATCCATTATGGTGATAGGGCTTTTTCTGTTATTTCTCCATCTCTTTGGAACAAAATCACTCTCTATTATCATTCGTAATGCTGAAAGTGTTGATACGTTTAAATCATTGCTGAAAACTTATCTATTTGCTCAATCCTAATTTTTGTTGTTCTTGTTGTTGTTGTTGTTATTATTATTATATCACATGCATAGAATGCTGTATTCTACTTCAATGTTTTTTTTTTCGGATTAATGCGCTTAGAAACGTCAGTACTTAGCGATACATAAGTGTTAGTTATCATCATTATCATTATCATCATTATCATTTTACTAATACTTACTGTTGGGCTATTGTAATCATTCTTTTCTCTGTTATCGTATGATCCTGTCTATTTTCTGTATTGAAATGGGGGGTTTTGTTTTCTATTTTTACTGAAAGTGTTGAATTTACCGAAACTGATAAAAAAAATCAACTAATCACGATAAATAATAAATAGCGGAAAGTATTTCAAATAATTTTAGTATATTATAGGTTTTCCCGGTCAATTTCATACTTTTTTCATTCCAATTCATTAATGAGCATTCAAATTCACAGGGATGAGAATGAGAAATTACGAAACATTTGTTATATCTTTTATTAAATTTTGGGTCCTTTTTATCAGGAAATGTTAAAAGCGTGGCAAGAGTGGATAAATGTAGACATTTTGAAGATGATACGATAACCTTTTTTTAACAATAGAAATATCTGTACGTTATGAAAAATATAATTGAACAGGACTTATTAAATGGGGGGTTGTTCAAATAGATGATATAATGGATTCAATGAAATTAATATAAAATCATGTATTTATTGTAGGAATTTAGGTATCGAAAGTAAAGGATTACTGAAAATTAATGATATATTCAATGTTATTCCCAATGATTGGAAAAAGAGAGACCATGTGGAGGTTGATGTCCATAATTTCGGTATTAGATTTAAACTGAGGGTCAAGTAGGCACATTGTTCAATTAAACTCTAAGAAAATATATTATTAGTTTATTAGACAACTTCAGGAGGATTACAACTTACAAATACTAGATTGGTGTAATCAATATAACTTTTGTATTGAAGAAATTAAGGATTTTTTTTTTTTTTTTTTAATAGAAAAGACGTACAGCAATTTGTCGTAAGTACAGGTAATTTCAATATAGGTTATTACATGGTGCCTTGTTCATTAAAGGGCACCTCTGTAGATTTTGATTTTTATCTGATAAATCATGTTCTTAAAAGAAAAAAAAAAGAGGAGGAGACGTATCCACATATATTTGTGTTGTGGACAAATTCAAAGAACTTGGCAAGAAGCAGTAAATAGATTACATTTGAGGGAAATAGATATCAGTGACTGCATGGAATTTGATTTTTATGGGGAATTAAGGAAACTCTCATAGAATCAAAATATGCAATTCCATTATTTCCATTGTGAAATGTATCATATATTTTTCAGATCAAAAGAAATGCTTCCTTCAATGAAATTTTAATGATGGATATAGATTATAAAGATTAGGAAAACGAATTAGCGACTAAAACATGTAAAATATATACGGTTACATTTATTGAAATGGGAAGAGTTAGATATATAGGGAATGTAAGTGTAGTATTGTAATTTCATCGAACTCATTTCTATCATTATGTACGGCAAGCTGTAGGATGTAATTCTTATTGTTTGAGTGTTTGTTGTGGTTTGTATTTTTTCTACCTTCTTACACATCCATAACTAATGTTTTCTTGGCAGTATCAGCACTGTAACTTTGTGATTTAAATATTTGAGTGAGTGATAATGTAAGCGGGTTCACTGGACATGGGGTTGGGTGGGGGAGGGGGGGTGCCCAGTTCCCTTCTGTTTGATGCGTTTGCCTTTTCTTTATCCCTTTTATGTACAATATTATCTCTTTTTCATCCGTAACAGTGACAATGTTGAATTTATATTATAATGAAATTTGTATTATAACTTGCGATTATCTAATTTGTATATTACTGTATATAAGAAATAGAAAGAAAAATAAAAGATTGACACAAAAAAGGGTGTGATTGTATAGCTAGTTATTGGTCTACATCATTACATTCTTCTAGAAAGAAAGAGATCAAACAAGCAACGAAAACGAATGATACTGTTGTAACGATGATAGTAGACTTATAAAAATATATGTAATACGTCTTTATTTCCAAGATTCCAGAAATCACTTGACTTGACACTATATCACCTGATCATAATATATCTTAATATATCTCATGATATGAGTGTGTGTGTGTGTGTGTGTGTGCATGTGTGTGCCTGTAATTAATAGCTATATTTACTGATCTACATCACTGCATTCTATTGGATAGAAAGAGAAAGAGATAAACAGCCAATGATCAAAACGAATGATGCTGATGTCACGATAATCGTAGACTTACGAAAACGATGCCTTTTTATTTTCAAGGTTGCCAAAAATTTTGGCAACATATCAGTTAAAGTGTATACATGTAAGGTTATTAACATGTCATACATCTAGGCATAACATGGAATAATGGGAGAAACAAGACAAAAATATTTCTCTTTCTCTTGTAATTTGTTCCAATTATATGGTAAGTATATTATTATTTTACTCTTTTTTCACGAAAAAGGGGGTCTTTTGAAGATTTATCACTTTTTTCCCTCTCATTGGGATATATCATGCTACGTCATAGTTACTATATTCATAAAAAGGATAATATATATCTCAATACTTCTATTTATATACAAACAAGACACTTTGGAAACAAACAACAATGAATCGTCGTATAACAGAACTATCACTAAACGCCAATGTGTCATAATTTGCTCTTGAGCTTCAACGGTAGCGATTATGATGAGTAAGAAAACAATGATGATTATGATATTGATAGTAATGATATGTTAAAGTAAATAGAATGAGTAACGTAATTTTTTATATTGATAGGAAGAGTTAGACTCTACATATTGTTTTTATTTTGTAAAATAACACAGAAACAACACATAGAAATCGTACACAATAGGTAGTATTTCATAAATTCTATTCCATCTGCTGTCATACAAATCATTATACAAAAAATAAATCAATTAACGTAAACAAAAAAAAAAATAAATCAATTAACGTAAACTTCAATTTAAGTGAGGACTACGACATCGACTTCACGTAGTTTTTCATTATCTAATGCAAGTTTGACTTGCAAGATATGTTAATTATACCGTTAAAGATATTAGTAACCGGTATATTACAAAACGTAGAAGGATTTTTTTTTGGTACAATTTCATACGTAGCTACTTACCACAATATTAATCAGAATTATATCTAATACATCTTACACATTCACCAAATTTTAAGGTTTAGATTAATCTCGAATTTTTATAGAAATGAGACTGTTTGAAAAAACAACCTATACCCTGTATCACTAACATTACACATATTTTGTTGATGACTGCTGTGTGCGAGTATCACTTAAAGGACAAGTCCACCTTCACATACATAAGGATTGAGAGGATGCAGCAATCTTTAGTGAAACACATCAGTGAAAGTTTGAGGAAAATCGGACAATCTGTTCAGAAGTTATGTATTTTTAAGTATCCTCTGCGCAGCTACTGCTGGATGAGAAGACTACTACAGTGTAATGATGTCACATGCTAGCGTACAATGATATAAGGAAAATAAAAAGAGAATTTCACAAAAATTTACTTTTTGAATAAAGCGCACATTTCTTCGACTTGTTACTGACGTATGCTAAGGGTAATATTATTCCCCCTGCCTTCTGAAAGAGAGAAGGCGAGTGTTCTTTCATTGTGCGAGAAAAATGGAAATATGATGAATTTTCTTTCTTTCTTTATATCGTTGAACAAATGTGACATCACAAGCTATAGTAGTCTTTTCATCTAGCCGTGACTGAGCAGAAACTTCAAAAATTCATAACTTTTGTGTTCTACTAATATCGCTGCATTCACTGGTCCCACATGTCTATGAAGGTGAACAAGTTTGTCCTTTAAGATATGGCCAAATTCTCATTGATGCCTGACTGGTTAAATCATTATTCAGATTTAAAGAGAAATGAACTAGTCTGACAGGAAAGATTAGAATCTAACCAGTATAACAGTGACAAATTGATCAAAATCGAGAAAAAAAAATTCAGAAAAGTTATGAAATTGTGAAGTTTCGCTAATGTCTGCAGAACAGTTCTCGCACAGTTGATATGAATATGCAATTAAAAAGTGAGTTAATGATATCATCACCTCACACTTTTTCACTGTTCGCGTGCAAGAAAATGACAAAATTTCAATGGTTTTGTTATCAAAGTGAAAACATGATGTTAGTCCTGGTTGAATAACTTCAGAATAATTATGATTTGTTAGATATATCAGCATTTGAGATGGGGATTGCGTCTGAATGAAAAACTACAGGGATTCCAGAATTTTATGCACAAACAAAAGTATATGACACGTTCTAAGGGGATGGCATCACTTCGGTATTTACATAGTATGCAAATACCGAAGTGATATTATCCCCTTGTCATTCGCACTGACTGTTCAAGAGCTGCTCCCTGACAAATTAGCAAAACTTGAAGATTTCATAACTTCCTTATTTTACATCCGATTTGATCAAATTTTTATTTGTTTTGCTAAGAATATCTTACACTTTCTTTTCAGACTAACTTTTAATTGCAATGGAGTTCCCCTTTAATGATGCAAGCCTTATTCTACCCACTTCTTATATCTGACACAGTGACCGGCTCCGCATAAAATTGGACCATTAATATTTGAATTCTTTTATTCATTTTGTCCTTGAAATTTATCTAAATAACTGTGTCATTCCCGTTAAGTAAAACACAAATACCGGAATATAATCAATACTCTTATACTTCATATGAAACTAGAAAAGCTGCACATATTACTGACAATAGCGCCAGCCCAGACGACGATATAACTACGGTGAGTTCCGAACCTGTTACTGTCACCAGAGGACCAATGGTGATCGCTGCAAAGATCTGTGCTATGAATGCCATGGCAAACAGCATGGCCATGTCAGTTCCCTGGCCGCGGACCAAACCATTCTCAGGGTGGGTGAACTGCATTTCAGAGACGTGCGGTGAGGAATGAGGAAAATAAACAATTCTAGATGTAACTTAGAATGAGAGGAGATATTTTTGTGAATCAAAGCAACATTAAATATAAACAAATGATAAAACAGAATAAATTTTAAAAATAATTTCAAAAATCATTAAACGACCGGAATCTTTTGAATTAAACTTTAAACTGCATCATGAAACTAATATTGATAAAGACATCATGTTCTCTTTTTTGTTTTACCCCTCTCCCCATCAAAACACATACACACACGCACAGTAATGACAACAACGAAACGAAACAAATAAAACCCGATACACACAGCTTGATTTTACTCGTGCATTATTGTACGTCAGATTTGAATTCAGAAAGTGATTTTGTTAAGGGCATAATAACGTCGGTGGAGCATGATGCTCAAAGTTAGCAGATGACATTTAGTCAACACCCTTAACACATTATTGCAATTAACTCATGCCAAACGAAAGAGGAAAAACAAGAAACTTCAAATTATGACATTCACATGATTGTCAAGAACCAGATAGACGTGTTTTTTTCCAGTTTCTTTCTTTCGTTTAATCATCAAATTGCTCTTCTGGCTTCAATGTTACAATTTTTATACGACTAAGTTTTCTTTTTCAGTCATTTTCATTTCACCTATGATGAAATGAGGGAGAAAAACAATTTTTTTAAATCAATATCCAGACATCTGGAACGCCAATTGTCGTCAAACATGGCGGAATCTGGTCCGCGCAAACAGAATAATAATATGCTTCTATAGAGTACCTTTACCTCCTTAGCCCAACTTAGCAGACAACACTTAGTACGTTCTAGCACTCCAGGAATCGATCACCAGTACAACAGGTGTATATTTTCACGACGTACTAATCACCCGGACAGACGCGTCAGCAGCGTAACAGTGGAAATCACATTGATAACTAGACTTCGAAATTTGTCAAGACTGTCAAATTAGGTGATCCGTTCAATCCGTGATATATCAAGGGGCGGTGTGGTCATGTAATTTTCTAAATGTTAAAGGGATGGTACAGTTTCGGTTGAGGTAGGTATGGGGCTTGAGGTTTCCAACGCTTTTTGGATGGTGATTTTTAGAGATAATGAGAAACCTCTTATAAAATATGAAAGGACATATAATTCTATGAGTAATTCAAAGATTATTTGATGAAAATTGGTTTTAAAATGGCTGAGATATCCAAAACAAAGCAATCGTAATAAAAGTTTGGACCCACTTTTTATTAGGATAGCTTTGTTTTACTTTGCTTTTGGATATTTCAGCCACTTCAAAGCCGATTTTCATCAAAATAAGTTTGAATTCCTATTAGAATTGTACGTTTTTCAACATTTCATGAGGTGTTTTTAAATACCTCGCAAAAAGTTTACAGCTGAATTCTCAAGTCAACCAATAGGCCTACTATAACATCCATTTAATCAAAGAGTATATATATATATATATATATATATATATATATATATTGTATATATGTATGTATATATATATATATATATATATATATATATATATATATATGTATATAATCATTATATATATATATATATATTTTTTTTTTTTTTTTTTTTTTTTTGGCGGGGGGTGGGGGGGGGGGGGGGAATCAAGCAACCAGGATTCAAACTCGGTATCTTGTGGACGATATGCTACAGGTTTCGAATAATCACCTCTTTCGATCTGTGGTAAATAGCCAGGATGTCGTAAGGGACAGTCTGTATAGTGGTGAAAAGGAGGGCGAACGTAGAACACAGGGCGAGAGTCACGAGCGGGTAGTCCGTCAGTAGAGCCAAGCTGCCCACGCACACGGCGTAGATGAGCGGACAGGTGACGTACACAGCTTTGAGACTTACGTGTTGTGTGATCTTTATGAAACAAACTATGATTTAAAAGATAAAATTAAGGATATTATAATAAATTGCCTTCTTTACTCATATTTCAAGTCATTTATCGTCGTAACTAACGCACTACATGTATTTGATCTGTAAGTTATGCATTCACTGTTCATTATCTATTAATTCATGCAATTACAACTTGCATTCATCATCTTGTATAGTCTCAAATACTACACTATATTTTATCTAAAAATTGATAAGCGGTGTATCACAGGCACTTTGACATTCTTTTTTAATCTGTGAAAAAGAATTGCGCGGTTAATGAGTTTTGAGTGGATGAAATTTACAGTGACGAGTGACAAAGCATGCATGCAGTACACCCTAGTAGGGGTCCTATATGACATTGATTACTCACACCAGGGAGGTGTCTCTTTCCACCTCCCTGCTTACACACAATGCATTTTAAAACACTCATCAATAATATACAAATGAATGTCACGTGATTTCAATTTAACCAATCACAAACTATGTCTTGAATGCACAACTTTACCGTGAGAGATATAGCCTTGCCTAAAGACAGAATTAAAACAGAAACAAAGGATACAACCAAAAACAAAAAATGAGATTACCTGAAAGCAACGCAGAAGAGTAACCAAAGATACAGAGACCCCAACTGCCTAGTCTCGTTCCAGCCTCATAGGCCTCGAAGGCTGTGGTGTTCAACGGTGCGTCCGGGTTACCTGAAGTAAAAAAATCCCAATAGAGATGACTTTTGAGTTGTAATCTGTAAACATCTTTGTTGTTACAAGATAAAATTTCACTACGGAAATAAGCCTGCCCCCCCCCCCCTCCCCCAAAGGGAGAATCGTTGATGACATTAGTTGTGACAGAAAAAAAGAACACCAACGACAACAAGCACGAAACAAAATAAACAGCAGATGTCAGTCATGCGATGTCAGTGACTACCATCTGGAATGACATGATTTTTTTTTCAATTTATCTCTTAAATTTTGAAAGAACTGCCATTACACACTTTTTAAAGATATTATATAATCTAGGTTAAGCATTTACGTATCATGCCGCAATAAAACAATGGTCTTTGCAATGATCTGATATAGTTGAATTAGGAGACTATACTATACTAGAGGTTATGACGTATGTGTGGACAACAATTTAAAGAAAATGTAAAGGGAATTCCACAAAAATTCATTTTTCATGAATTGTATTTGTAAAGAAGAAAGTAGTCTCACCGCCAACTACAGCTTGGGCGAAGTAATCTGTGAAGTACAGGAGAATAACGCAGAAGGAAGAGAAGCCGAAGAAATGCGTCACGCACAGCCACACGAGCGCCCTAGGCATGCGCAAGATAGACCTGATGCGATCGCCAATACTGGGGACACTATCCAAGCTGTCACATGACTCGGCAGACACGAGCTCGGTCGTCCCGGTGTAGCTACAGCTGGCATCGCGCCCGTCGGTTGATCTACTACGACCAGTGAGAGATAAGAGATGGTTGATGAAATCTTGAAGGATTTTGCTGCAGAAATTAGCATATAATATGCAAATTAATGGTTCTTATATTGAGCTGTTTTTATTGCAACTGATCACTAGAGGAGACGCGTTGCCGCCACCGTCGCGATTTTCGCGACTCGATAGATCAAAAGAGGACTTGCGCTCTATACTACAAGGCGACTCCATGGCGACTTCCAAGACGTCCCCAAACAAGGTGACAACATAATCATTCTTCCGGAAGTCACGCGGACGTCGCTGTGACGTCTCTGGCACGTCTTCTCAGTGGTGGAGACGTCTTCGCGACGTTTCCACACCGTCGCCGGTCGGTCGCCATAGGTCTCCGCAAGGTCGCGGAAATGTCTCGGAGATGTCGCGGACAGCATCGGTTTCAGTGACTTCTTCCGCGACAAAGGAGACGTCACGAAGACGATGCGGAGACATCCCCGCGAACAAGTTGGGTATTGGAAGAAGTCTCGGAAAATACACACACACACACACACACACACACACACACACACAGAGACGCGTCGCGGAGACGTCTCCGCCAGCGAGACTCGAGTCGCCACCAGGTCGCCACCTTGTCCCCAAGCCAATGAGATACCCATCTTAATTAACACTGTTTATTCTGAGTCTGAATAGTAGCCATGATCAAAAAAAGAAAAAATAAATCATGTACACACATACTCGGGTGGAACTGGAACCCCAAACCTCCTGATTATTACAGACATTCGTCATGTTATCCACTAGACCAACGACTGAAATGGCAATGACAAAAATCAGTGTTTGTTACCGTCGATGAAGGGCAATTTGTCAATAATGATAATAATAATAATAATAATAATAATAATAATAATAATAATAAGGTCTTATTTACCCAGGGTAGCCTCTTCAGTGTTGCCACTGCTCTACCAGAGGGCCCTGCTATTATTATTACCCTAGCGTTGCCAGGTACCCATTTATACACCTGGGTCGAGAGGGACATTGTGGGTAAAAACATCTTGTCCAAGGATGTAAGCACTGGGCGGGATTCGAACTCGAGGTCCTCCGTTCGGGAGTCGGGAGTCTTATCCACTATGCCACAGCGCCCCCATTGTAATGATAAGGTGTTCTTTAGCCAGGGTAGCCTCTTCATTGTTGTCACTGCTCTACCAGAGGGCTCTGCCATTATCATCACCCTAGCGTTGCCAGCTACCCATTTATACACCTGGGTCGAGAGGAGCATAGTGGGTACAGAAAGCACTTGGTGGGAATCGAACTCTGGTCCTCAGATTGGGAGTCGGGAGACTTATCCACTATGCCACAGCGCCCCCACAATAAGTTGCAATAAAAAGAAAAAAAAAGATTGACTGAGAATCATTAATTTGCATAAATATACAGTACATACTGCTGTGAGGGATAAGACCCATCACTGGCTATCAGGCTGAAGCTCGGTAGTCTAGTGGATATGGACGCCTGCCTAGCATTCAGAAGGTCGTACAGGTTCGAGCCCTACCTGAGTATGAAGGGCATATTGTGCCAACGAATTTTTATCATGGCTTTTACTCGGAGACTCAATAATCGGTGTTTGTTTTTGTCGATGAAGGGCAATTTGTCAGGCAACTGAATCAAGAAATCATCTTATCAGTTTTATCACCATTGCATTGGCACATCCGACTTTCACTGCATATTTTTATATTGCACAAATATCGGATGGATCGAGATTGCACGTAGGCGAATTGTACCAGGTAAGTGGAGATACACTCGCCTTGTATCTTTAGGGCTTTTTTCCTACCCAAGCAAAAGTCATACAGAAAGGAGAAGAAGAAGAAAAAAAAAAAGAAGAAGGAAGAGGAGAAGAAGAAGCAGAAGAGAAGAAGAATGTACAAAGTCATAACGACATTTTTCAAAACTTCTTGAGAAAAGCGGGGCGGGATCACTTCAGGTTTTCAATGTGTTGGCAATATTGTAGAGTAATTCATCAATTTAGTCATCATGCAGTCATGCTTTTAAATATGGTTAAGGTATACGACATGACGGTAATAGGGGCTCATATTTGTGGAAGAGGATGCTTTTTTAACCCTATATGAAGCACTAAAAATGGACAGTATGATAAAACCATACGGCATAACAGGCCACTGGCTTGTAGTTTGGGAGTTAAATAGTCAAAGCAATCATCAGCACAATAGCAAGAAGGACAATAAACCATCACTGCATTTTGGGTTTAATAGGAGTTAGATTTCATTTGTTAATGGAACTTGAGCAATTAAGAAAGAAGCTACAATCCATCGCACATAAAGGAAAAAAAAATCTGAACTGGCCTATTAAATAGGCACCTCTGGGTTATTTCCTTATACATGTTATCGCTGCGTGCATGCATCGGCAACTTATAAAATGTACAGTCATGACTACCAACAGATATGCTATGTGCTGGTAGGCTTAGACGTAGAGTGATACTTCACTTAGTGCCTTTATCGCCAACTTTCGACAGTTTTACTGTCAGGGCTTTTGGTCACGGCGTTGGAAAAAAGCCCTGGCGAAGACCAGTAAAACAGTCGATAACTTGGCAGTAGAGGCAATAAACGTGAGCTATCTTGCTACGTCCGCTGGCTCCATCTTCACGTCACAATTGTATTCATAGAATATTATGCAGCGCCCATCACGTACACATTATATGAATATATATATATATATATATATATATATATATATATATATATATACATATATATATACACACATATATGTATACATATACATATATATATATATATATATATATATAACCCATACCAATATATTATCGAATAATGTCGACTATAAAAGTAATAGTGTATTTAATGATGATCCAGTTGGGTAGCAATGACACGGTGCTATAAATGTTGGAGAAAAAAAATGGCTAGGTACAAATTTGTGTAGGCCTAACCATAAGTATGCTAAGTGTCTTTTAATGCTATGGTGTTCATGACATCAAAGCATGTTACCACTAAACCGGTTAATATAAATCCGAACCCGCACCTACAGAACAACCTACGGGAACAAAACAAAGTTCAACGTGATAAGCGGGCATCAGCTTAATTTTGCTGGTATGTAGAAAAAAGAAGTGGTACTCAACAAGTGAATTAGAAACGAACTTCGCTTTTGGATCTGGGTTGCGTAATCCACGCGGCTTCTCTTACAAAGAAATATCCTCATTAGGCGAGGCGTTTTCACATCAGCCCGATGTTTCGAAATAGCGCGCTATTTTCTGACTTGGAAAATTTTCCCGATAGCGAAATAGCGCGCTATTTGATAATGTGAACACAAATTAGCGCGCTAATTGTATCGCTCTGATCGAGAAAATTTCTCGACTCCAACTCGGGAAATTTCTGAAATAGCGGGATAGTAGCGCGCTATTTGAGAAATTAGCGCGATGAATCCCATCATGCCTAGCGTGTGTGACCCGATCGATCGAGACACACTGCACACAAATTAATCATGAGGAATTTTTGAGAGGGCACACACATTACTGATGCTGTTTGCACATACTCAGCTGTCGAATTAGCTATTTTAAAATTTCTAACTATTCGGGCTACCCCTTCTTCGGGCTGATGGGAATAAGAAATGAAATAGCGCTCTAATTCGCAATCGCGGAAAATATTTCGAGCTTGGATTTTTATCGGGCTGATGTGAAAACGCCTACTCAATAATAGGTAAAAACCGTATCCCAAAGTTTTCAAACTGCAATATGCGTCTGAAAGGAGGCCAGGAGGAAATACAAATTTGTAAAAACATTGAAATGGATGCCAGCTAAAATGTCAACTGACGGACCATTCTGGTCACCTGGTCTACACGCAAGTTCATTCTTTGTTTGAACACGAATTCCATAAACTATCACGTCGGGAAAGCTTATGTATTATGCAGCTTTTATAACGAGTGAAGTACCTTAGCAACTGAGAAAAAAGAAAGATTATTTGTACCAATGTGTACATGAGCTAATTACGAACTAGCTTATTCACGAAAATAATCCCATCATCACTTGATCATCGTGTAAAAGCCAGGATCGATTATATTATTCATTCATTCATTCATTCATTCATTCATTCATTCATTCATTTCTTCATTGGTCTATGTCAGACATAGAAATTTGGCTTCCACTGGCATTACATTGCAACAAAATGATCATGACATTATGACTGATAATGCCGACTATTGTGTCATGATTATTGCATGTGCATAATGTGATTATATAAATACATATGATATGGACACACAAATATATTATAATGTATATTACGTACAATATCATAATTATGCTTACCCATAGTGATGACGAACACCGTTGCTATTTGCGTCATTCGGCAATAAAGGAATCTCCTCGAGATCGCCCTTGTCTTTCTCCCTTCCGCCTTCGGTCAGGGATTCTTCAGGAATACTGAACAACGTCAACGGCACGCACACGAGATAGATTAGGACGTTGAAGACGAAGATGACTTCGTAGTTGCCGCCGAAGGTCGTTCCAAGCCACGTCTGTTTCCAATTGATGCCGTTGACGAGGTAGGCCGTGCCACACCCAATACCTATATACACAAGTGTAGTGAAATAAATTGCCACAAAGATATTCTGTTTGAATTTAATCAATCTTCCTGCTTGACATCCTCTCCCCTCTCCATCGCTTCTTTTCCCTCTCATCTCAACTTATCTCTTCTATTCCCTCTATTTCCAATTCTCTCTTCCTGTCTGTTTCTCGTAAGAGGAGCTTCAACTTATTTTTTTTTTATTTAAACTAATTTTGGTATAATAACGTTTTTATGTTTTGTTATGTGTCCAATTATCTGGAGCCTAAAGTGATACAAGCTATATGCTTTTAATCTGGCTGTTACATTGTCGTACGTCAATTTGATGCTGAACTGTACGTTTTGTTTATTTTTACGTTATGTAAAACAAAATCTCATTGTAATGTAATAATCATTGTAAATTGAGATTTGCTTGTTTCTTCGTGTTCACATACACAAAGTGGAAATAAATTCACATTGATCGATTGATTAACTTATTAGTTAATTAATCAATTAATTAATTAATTAATTAATCAGTAAATGGTTTTATAAGACGTGCAGAAGTGTTGTATTCGGATGGAGGCTTTAATTGCTTGATACATGGACTAAAAGAAACAATAAAAGGCAGAGAGCAGGAGTAATCCCCCCCCCCCCGGCATATCACGTTATACCCAGCAGGAACATTACCCTGATGTTATGTACCATCGCTACCAAAGAGTAAAAGTTTTTTGCTTGTTGTTGGAATCCGTTTGTATAGTAATTATAGTATAGTAATTATGTCACAGATGCGTTACGAAAATTTTTTAAATTGTTCAAAAATAAATGTAAGTTTGTGTACTACCATATACTGTATGGGTATATTTTAATGCTTGCTAATATCGCTGAACGTTGATGGAATTGTCAACCGATGCCATACAGACGATCAAATCAAATCAAATCAAATCAAATCAAATCAAATCAAATCAGATCAAATCAGCATACAGTGAATTAATGTATTATGCAGTGTACACCGAAACTACAGGTGGAAATATACCTTCACAGACATTTGATACACACCTTTAGGTTATAGACGTAAAAGGCATGGGCGGATCAAATGAAGTACATGTGGTAAAATGACGACAGCAGCACCATATTATGTGACTTACGAGTAATAGCTACGATTTCATTTCGATCGAAACAAAAACAATTATGAAAACTCTCGAAAGGATGAGAGGCTGTGAGAAGTGATATGTAACCCACTAGACAACAGATGACGGTATACCCATGCCTACAGTCTAGAACATACTGTTGCTATTAAGAGTTCATTAACGTTTAAACAGCGTCAACGTCAAAGTGTAGAAGGGAACAATCGACAACCGCAAAACGTGACTATAATGTTACGATTTTCAAATAGAAAATAACGACAACATGAGACCTTTCGAATGGAAAATCAACAATGAGAACCTGTTAGAAGCAATCTGCGGGTGCACGTCACGAGTTCGACACCCACGAATCATAATTATAATAGTATACAGCCCACGAGTCATACAGTCCATGAGTAATACAGCCCACGAGTTGTAAACCCCACAAGTCATACAGTCCATGAAACAAATGAGTCCGACATAATGTAGGCAAACAAGGCCAATGATTTCGACATTAAGTAAACAAGGCCTATTCGACATTAAGTAAACAAGGCCCATGAGACCGACACAGCCCCGTGATCTAATGTCGAACTCGTGGGCCATTTTTACCCGGTGTCGAACACATTCCAGATGGTAACAGTGTTATTAGCGTTATCAACAACCCAGCATGAGAAAGCATCAAAAAGCTTAGCGAGATTCATAAATCTCTTGAGAAGTAAGAAACAAATAATGAGAGTTAGGTACGTCAATAACTTTCTGTAAGTATTTTTGTTTGCTTACACATGAAGTATGATACTGACATTACGACTTCATTCAGCCTCTCGAAACTTTGGTCTTTGTTATTCAAAATTTCGGAAAATTATAATTATCGCATGCAATTCGAATACGCAGTTTTGACCACTATAGCTTGGTGAATACAAGTACAGCCGAACCTGTCTGTAGCGGCCACTCAAGGGAGACGAAAAAACTTGCTGTTATCGACAGGGTCTTTAACATGGCTTTTCTTTTGGGGAAATTGTTTTTAGGAGCCGTACACAGCATATTGTCGCTATATTATGTGACAGGTGGCCGCTAAAGGCAGGTTTGACTGTGTCTCTAAAATGTCACAACTTACATGGTTCGGATCGATTATGGTTTGAAGAAACTTCAACAACAATTTGGCAACAATTCTGTATTTTGGGTTTCACATTATTGGCGTCAACTAGGAGTGTATACCTCTTTCACGTAAAAGACATGCATAGAGTTTGGAAATGTTCTGGCAGACAATAACCATTGATAACTGGTCGCGAACTTGTACACGAACACTGATGAATACGTCACAATAGACCCACCTCCGATGATCGATCTGATAAAAAGTCCGCGGCTGGTATCTGAAAACTCGGAGACATCCAACAGGTAGGCTCTCGACAGCGACTCGGTCAGGAAGGCACAGAGATCGACCAGGAAGATTCCGACCATCGCTGCGGTGAGCGCCCACTCCTCATCGTCTGGATGGATGACCACCAAGAGCAGAAAAAAAAAAGAGGAAGAAGACGATAGTTGTATGTTCGTTATTCCGAAGTTTCA
Organism: Diadema setosum; assembly: GCF_964275005.1. Taxonomy (NCBI): domain Eukaryota; kingdom Metazoa; phylum Echinodermata; class Echinoidea; order Diadematoida; family Diadematidae; genus Diadema; species Diadema setosum. The sequence goes on along the minus strand of NC_092699.1, from coordinate 23,929,099 downwards.
TTAATCTGAAAAGTGAAAACATGGCGTGTACTACCGAAGCTTTGGAATACATGTATTACGAACCTTATTTCGTTTTCGTATTCAACGGGGGGGGGGGGGGGGGGTGGATTTGGTATGAAAAGGAAATTATATGAGATAGTTCGTGCCAGTTCACAGTTTGTAACACAGTTAGTTTCGCTCGATTGATTAACTTGCATTTACGTCATACACGCACATAACGTGAGAGCTATTTTATAGTATGTAGACTACACAGCCTACTACAAAAATGAAAGAGAGACCTGAAATGCAATAATGCACGACGATTATGCGATTGCATTTGCTATCAACCTTAGATATCAATATCGATGAAATGATGAGAAATGCAAGGAATGCCATGAGAATGAGATTAAGGTTTTAAAACAGGTGCCTTATTTCTACAGAAAATGGGTCTTTCAATTTCAAGAGATTCACCTTGAGAATGTGAACCGCCATTTCCGCAAACTCGCAGTGGCAGCTACAGTACTGCCTTTCAAATTCATACAAGTAGAATAAATGAGAACAGCAACGGACACTTAAAGAAGACCTCCGGATGATTTATAGATTTTTCATTTTAACAACTATAAATCAGTTATACTGAGGACAGAGTTTCAGAATTTATGATAATTGGGATGAAGAATAAGAATATTTTCGAAATTTATAACAAAATTGCAATGAGCAAGGATGATGACATGGCAGAGTCACCATAAGAATGCATGAGTTAGGGCTCAAGGAAGCAGAACAAAAGAAGAAGGCATGCATAGATTATACACAGATGAACTCGCAAGCAAACAGTATTGTAATGGAATTACACTGCTACATTTCTGAAATATGTGAGCCTCCTATGTCATCATCCTTGTTCAGTGTAATTTGTATAAGGTTTTTCGAAGTACACGTATTGTTTTTCTGCTCAAGAACCACAATAAATTCCACAAATCTATTATGGAGCTGTTGATTATGTACTACATGATGTGAAATTATGAAAATCGTTTGGAATGCCCCTTTAACCCTCTGTGTGCCACATTAATTTCCATAGGTCAGGTAGGTACCTGTGTGAAACGTGTGGACATTAAACCCATTGCCACGGAGAGTGTTAAATGCTTTACAGTCGTTCATATTACGCCACCCACATATTGTAAAATTTTATTGACAACGGTCTCCCACGATCTCTTATTATACAACGTATTGCAAAGTCAGGCGGTATTCAAAATGCATGAAAATATTTAAGTAGTTATGTTAGTCATAATAGTACTCTAATAATTAAAATTTGATATTTGTATTTTTTTTTTAATATGAGCTCCCTCGTGGAGACTTTATGAGCTCCTTTGCGGAGACGTTATGAGCTCCCTCGTGGAGACATCATGGTAATACCTTTAAGATTTATTATGTTTGTATTATGTTAGTATTGTCTGGGGCAAATTATTTGTTGTATAGGGCCCCGATTTTTTTTCTCTCTCTTCTTTCTTTAAAACACAACAACACATGTTAGTCATTGCTTAACAAATATCTATGAATTGATAAATATATGTCACTTCTATGTGACACGGGACATAAGGTAATAAGTGCTATAAATTTTATCATGAGTGGCAGGTATACATACGCAGATATATCATGCCAGCATGCAAAATTATACACTCACACACCATTCCAATCTGAAATGACACATATATCATATTTGATATTGGACAATAAGAGGTTTACGTCAATTGATGATTATGTATGTTATGTGAGTCACAAGTCTCAAGGTACCGATAACAGCTTCATTATAATATATCACACGTTCAAATAATTTGCACTGCTTCATCAATTTTAAGTGTTAAATTATTGACATGAAGTAAACACAACAGTAATATTGATAAAGAGGAAAGCGGATAGTTATCCTTAATAGCGATTAGTGTAGTGTCATGCTTGTTATTTACATCGTAAATGACATCCGGGGTTCGTTCTATTCCTTGATATTTCATCTTCACTCAAGAAAAATAATGGTTCAAACACAACTTCAGCTATCATATCCGCTTCAAACCCCCACAAGCAAATGCACTCACACCTAGTGTATGATTATATGCAAAATATCACGAACACGAACATATCTTTTATTGACATTGAACATTCAAGATACGTTTTATTTTGTGATTGACTTAACGGTACAATGAACACATTTTTCACCTCTTCATTTAGGCCTGATGTAAAAGAAAAAAAAATCACTAACACTTATTTTCTTTGGATGGCATTCGATACATTTACTATACAGAGACACATATAGCAACGGCTATTGATTAACCTTTTAGCAGCCGTGTGATCTGCCTGCACCAAGGCATATCAACAATATATCTTAACATCTATTCCTGCGTTATGCTGCAAATTCTGTCTGTTCTCGTACACATGGCCAATTAGACAAAACCTTGGTGTCATTATCAAATTATAGCTACATTCGCAAATACCAAAATAGGTTTTCCAGTTCCACGTTCGGCCTTGCGTGTAATAGTGGACTGTATCGCAGTGCATGAGGGGGAAAGATACCAGATGTGTTAAAGAAAAACAAAAACCAAAAAAGTCATTGAAGTCAGTATGGGAACATTAATCCAAAGCAATAAAGGAAACTCGCATTTAATTTCACTCAGCAAAGGGCAAATATACCAAACAGGGCACAGAAGTCGGAAAACGGGTCACTTCTTTTCCATGTTGGACCTCCACTCCCCCCCCCCCCCCCTTCAGCTGCCCTTCAGTACTATCTCGGAGTTGTGATAGTAACTCTTTGGTAATATCAATGTTTCATGTAGATATACCCCCCCCCCCGAAAAAAAACCCCAACAACAACAGCATCCCGTGACGTTCTTAAATGAAACCTTCACCGTTTTTTCTTTATACTATAGTTAGTATCTACTGGAGCTAACATGAGTTAACTTTCGTTAACACGACAACCGATGGCTAGCGAAAATGGGAATGATTACATAAGAAATACAAATTAAAAAAAAAGTATACAAACTGTACCAGAATGCCTAGTACATAATTATGTAGGTAAGATTCTCACATTCTACATTAGATGGTATGCTTTATTCTCACCAATATTCTCCACGTTGAGATAGCACGCTGACCCCAGAAGGGTGAGAATGTTGAGGACCACCAAAAAGGGCCTCCGGCGTCCCCATTGGGCCGTACAGTTGTCACTAAACGAGCCCAGAACAGGTCCGAGTGTAGATCCCAGAATTGGACCCAGTAACCAGCATATTCCGTACAGGTAGAGAGGAACGCCCAGTTCTAGCAGGAGCGGCGAGCCGAGAGCTGTTTCGCAGCCGAAGGCGAACTCGATGGCAAACTGCTGGGAACCGTTGAGGAGCAGCTGGCAGAGAGTCCTCCTCGGTCGGCGTCGTTTCTTCGAGCTGCAGCGTTCTCCGTCGATGAAGGTGCCCACCTCCTCGTCCAGTCTCCCACACAACCTCGGCGACTGGTCCTTCCCGTTCTCCTCGACGACGAAATCACCCGTCACTATGTCCTCGCAAAGTCCATCCCCGCCGGTCCCATTAGGCTGCTCGACCGTCATGGCGGTGCTCTACCTCGGGTATCCCTTTGAAACCGAAAGCTCCGGAGTATAGGGGATGTGGACTTCACTGAAGCCCTAGTCCTCAGGGATAACCGACGAAAACTACAAAATCAAACCGATACAATTAAGAAGTTGTGAAGAAATTCTTTTTTAATGATTTTCCGTTCGACGAATAGCGTCTTTACAGCCATGTATACTTCGCCCTCCTCGTCTCAAAGCCTTCACTGATGAGGTTGCGCATGCATACGTGATATCTCATCAGAAGGACGAAAAGAAAGGATACCAGCATTACTTCGCTACTCGGATAACATTGACAAGAAGTCACTGACTCACGGGTAATATGATACAGTGACATGGGGGTGGGGGGGGGGGGGGGCACAATTTGCATTCCTCGGCATGTGGACCTATTATCCATTGGTATCGACCACTTAACCCCCCCCCCCCCAAAAAAAAAAAAAAAAAAAAAAGTAGCATATGGACCCTGCACGGACCGATTAAAGTTTCAAGTTTTCCTGCAAATCTTCATTATCGCATTTGAATATGCACTTATAAGTTCATATACCATGGAGCTTTTGGAGCTCCATGATATAACTTTTACCCATTCAAGTAACATTCAAACACATTTAATTTTCTACTATTTATTTCAAAGTTGTATAAAAGGAACGTTTATTTTTGTGTATGATAATAATATGGCTATTGTCAGCTATATAAAGCTGATGATCAGAATTTGAGCTTAACTTTAAACAAAATCTTATAGCAGGTGACTTTTTTTCGTCCATGCTCAAAGGCGTGATATGTTATTTTTTAATGAATTACAACTGTTTGAAATGAAAGAAAAAAATCGTGAGTGCGATACCACACCGTATTTAACTAAGTATGCTAAGCGTATAATGTATTCTATTTTGGTTTGATTTCACTCTAGCTACTTATTATCTAAAACGTCAATTCAAATGGCAAGTATAGTGTGAATTAAACCAAAAACGGAAAGGTAGTAAATTTAATTGAATATGCACGGTTTTCGTTCGGTGCACACTGCTATAGCTGCACTCTGGTACCTTTGATGAATCGTGCAAACAAGCGTGACAAATTAATGAGGGAAATATTGTTTGGGTTGTTACATGAGATCTCCCTTGACGTCACTATCGAGGATTCAACATAATTATTGGACTTCACACACACACAAGCAATTGAATGTTTCAATGACTTTCACAGAGGGAGAGCAGTCAACTTTGGTCAATTTAATGGTAACTTGTCTGAAGATTACAAGCAAAGTGTCACAGGAAAGTATACTTGTACTTAATCCTTGTAACGATTTTAATAAAGCTATAGATTTTGATTAGTGTTCACTTTGCCTATTACTTGTCAACTGCTTGTACGTATACGGGGATCGAGGATCTATGCATAATGCCTACATTTCAGCTCAAAGGGTCTGCCTTGCCTAGGAAAAAAAAAAAATAAAGAGGACCTCAAGTCACTCCAGTGGTCTCAAACAATGAATTGCTGTTAAATGTTGATAATGTCAGTTTAGGTATATTAGGTTGCCAGTCAAAATACGCCCCTATAAAGAGTTTCAGAAAGTAAATATCTCAAGGTCATTCATGATGAAAACCAAGCACGCATCATGGGCTCCAAAGCTTGAATGTATGACAGAAGCAAAACTCTCAAAGATGTGGATGTTTTTCATATAAGAAAATCAATTGATAAAAGGGTGTCTCTCTTATCATAATATACACAAAGTCCTTATGAAACCCCATTTGGATTATTGTAGGATGATCTGGTTCAAAAAAGATGTCAGGATACAGCAACTCTTGCTGGAATGGCAACTTCCCATATAGCAACAGCCAATCAGGAAGCTGGATTACTGTCATTACCATGACAGTTGCCATTCCAGCAAGCTGCTTTCATATTAACTTTTTATGAAATGGGGCCCTGGACGACCAGTCACATGAGTAAACTAATCGACAAGTCATTCAGAATAGATGCCTAAGGCTGGTCCAACATTGTCCAAGGTGTTGATACCCATGTGTCAATAGGGAAACATAAATTTGTATTCTTCTCGATAGAGGTTGGTCGGCTCAAGGAAAGAAGATGAGAACAAGCCTTACGCTAAGTATTCCAATTTTTGCATGACCTTGCCCCATCAACCCTGTCTTCCAGTGTTCTAATTGTTTACTACTTTATCATGTTAACTGACCTTTTTGAAACACACATTGATTGGTTACTATTAATCAGGCATCCAGACACTGTAAAGACGGTCGTCATTGTCAAATGCGACACAAAACGACAATTCCCGTACACTAACCTATTCACAGGGCTAATTTAGCAAACCTTGACTGGTCTTCAATATACAAAAGCAACAATGTTCATATTTTAGTATGTCTTTTTAAAAATCATATTATGACCATCTCCATAAAACAGACGAAAGTATTCACGGATACAAAGAGGATCACGCCAAAAACATATAGCTGATATTAAATATATATATATATGTATTTCTCTACGACTCATTAAAACTCGGCCGCTAAACCTCCTGCAAGCATACATTTTTCTGTATTGTGTGGACTGTTTTTTTTAAAGACAAATATATACATTATGAATATAACATTGACATGATTATAATTTTTACTTTGAAATGAGAAAATAATGTTCCCATATTTCTTGTATCATGTACACATTCAACAATATTCTCCGTTATGTTATATGATTTTAATGATTAAATGAAATGAAATGAAACATAGAATAAATGAAATATGTTCGATATCAACGTTCTGATGAAAAACTTCAATGAGAATTAAAATTTCAGATTGAACTTCGTTACATCAGAGTTTAGAACAAATACCCTCACACACACCTACGCACAGAAAAAAAAAAAACAAAACAAAACAGAAAGGAATAGAACTATTCCTACTCCGGAAGGAAAAACAACAACATCTTGCTACGTCGAGAGTTTATGATACGATTGTTCTTTATGAAATTGTGTATAATAATTAAAATCTAGTGTACTTATGAGGCAAATTTATGTGTGCTTATCACTCTCCCATAAAGGGGGGAAAGATGAAGAATATAACTACATAGATGCGGGTCGCAAAGCATGTCGACTCGATACGATAGAGAAAATCCATAAAGCTGCTGGTATGATGAGACGACATTCCAGCGCTGTCTTCATTGAGTCATTTTGCCTTGTCATCGTCAAAATGTTATGAGATACACCTTGGCTGTTTTCAGCTGCTCCTCTTTAAGATTATTCCATGTATTGCAAAGTCTGTGGTTGGGGAGGTCATTGCTGGCTAGTGCTAACTGTGAACTGGCTTATTGCGGTAGAGTCAATGTCTCATCTGTTTTCAATATAATTACAAGTATCAAGAAAATATGCGGAGTATTGAAAATCCGAAGCTTTAACTTCTAATTTAACCAACGCTTATGGTTTTAGGTTCAATTTATGGTGAATCGATCACCCTCGCCCCGCGCGCGCGTACACACACACACACACACACACACACTCATCAGGACAAAGTGGATTTGTATGTCAGAAAGGTGCGTTCTGAGAGCGGAGGGAGAAAGAAACAGTATCTAGGCCCTAAACCAAAGAGGTTCCAGAACCTCTCTGGTATTCTAAAGAATCTGTCTCATCGGCCTTGCCGCCAACCCTTGCCGCAAACTAGCCCGACCAGACGCTGTGCGATAAACAGCGACTGGGCTGTGTATAGTTAGCCGCAAACATGCAACAGTAACATTATGTAATTTTGCGGGCACCCGTGTGAAGAACATGCACATGACAAATGATAATTCAATTACAAGTGTATACAGAAAAAAACACATTTTCTCATGGTCGGCACACAGAGAGGTTCGCCCCACAACACCAGTCACAATTTGTGCTGGCACAAAATGGAGATTAACCAAATGCCCACGTTGTCCCTGATAAGTCGTGCACACAGTCTACGGGAATTTCAAAATCTCGTATTGAATGGGTTAAACGTATACCTGTAGATTGATGACCTTGTTAGTTTGACAGAAACCAAACCCTCACACTGCAAGTACTCAATAAAACATGAATAAAGTTTCTCGTAACGGTAGCGATGAACAGTGATGCATGGTTCTACGTTAGAACAATATCAATCAGGCAGCTCACCCCCATGCCGACACTACATATAGGCAGTGCACGCATGGTGCCTGAAAAGATTATCTGCCTCAAAATATTTCTTTATTTTTTATCTTACTGCAACATGAGTGACATTTATTCGGGGCTTGTTTCTTATCTATCGATTCATTAATCTATTCATTAATCTATAGCTGAAGTCTACTGATATTCATGCAATTATTCATTCATTTATCACTACAAGTGTATTAAATTTGTCAATGATTCATTCATTACATATCTACTTTACATTTGACCATCTTTTCCCATCATTTTGTATATTCATGTCAGGCCCGTAGCCAGGGGGGGGGGGGGGTGCGTCGGGTGCGTACGCACCCCCCCCCCCCCAAATTCTGAAAGGTCCACTTTTTCATAATAACGGTTTTAGCAATTCTCAAGATAACAATCCAAATAGATATAAAGACACATTATATGCTACGTAAATGTGGAAGAGTACGTTTAACAATGTTAAAAATAATTGTACGAAACCCTTTTGTTGTATGAACCATCGGATTGTCCCCATGCACACAAACACAAATGTTATGTATCAATCTGTGCGAGCTATTATTATATTGGCACTGCATGCCATGGCCCTTGGCGCGTGTGACCGGTGTTTTTTTTTTCCACTGGCCGCCCGAGTACGTGCGATTCGTGGATGACATTGATTATCCATTACAACTTTGACGTTGATAACGAGAGGGTGTGACCGATTGTGATAGATTTGTAAACTGAAATACAAAAATATTCGGCTCGCTCGCTGCGCTCGCTCGCCAAAATTTGTATTAAAAAAAAGAGAAGAAGATAAGAACAAAACGTGACGATGACGCGGACAAAATGATAATGTCTATTGTGTTCACTCATGTCATTTTATATTCAGCAGGAAAAAATGTTACACGGAGCAGCGACTGCAATTTCATTCGTTCTGAAGCGATCGCCGATTTTATCAAAGGAGGACGCCAACAGTTTCGAACATACGGGGGAGGGGGGCACCAAAAAAAAAAAAACACAAAAAAGATAAGAAAAAAAAAACGTAATGATGACGCAGAAATATACAAATTTCGGCTCACTCGCTCGTACTAATTTAGAGTATTTTTTCAAGTCCTCACTTTGTTGGTATAAATCGTTATCAATAACGTCGTCACTATAATTGTGAGATTTAATAAGCAAAAAATGACAAGAATTCCATGTTTTGTAAGCTGAAATACAAAAATTTTCGGCTCGCTCGCTGCGCTCGCTCGCCAAAATTTATATAAAAAAAGATAAGAACAATATACGTGATGATGACGAGGACATATACAAATTTCAGCTCACTCGCGCGTACTAATTTAGAGTATTTTTGAAAGTCCTCATTTTTTTGGTATAAATCGTTATCTATAAGGCCGTCACTATATCTTGATTAGAATTGTAAGATTTGGTAAGCAAAAAATGACAAGAATTCCATGTTTTGTAAGCTGAAATACAAAGATTTTCGGCTCGCTCGCTGCGCTCGCTCGCCAAAATCTATCAAAATTCATTACATTTAAATCACCCTCAAATGATCCCTTTTAAGTGCTTGAAAAAGCATCATGTGGACTTTATTTAAAGTCTCTACCGGGATGGGGTTGGGGGTGAACACTTTTTCAGAAATTAGGGGCGCAATTTTCGTGCTTGCCCCGGGCGCCGTTTTCCCTAGATACGCCACTGACCGTTTCAGGCTCTGTTCTGGATACGGCGGTAGAAACTCATTCTTTTTTGTTGTTTATTTTATCATTATTTACTAATCTCTTTTCTAACTTTCAGGTAGCGGATTTCTTTGCAGGCCAAATTCGGAAATGTGGTGTTGATTATTACTTATACATTTTCTCATGTTGTGACAGTTTGGTTCTCATTTTAAAGTGAGCCAAAACCTAAGAACATTTTCACTTATAATTTCCAAAGAGTATTATGCAGGCTCGCAAACTCATTTTAGTTGTATTTCATATAAATGTAATGGGTAAGAGGGTATGAGAGAGAATGGAAAGTGCTGAGCTATGAAGTAAAATGGTAAAGTAAAAAGTTTGTCAGATAGTATTACAAAAGAAACTCATTCTTTTTTGTTTGTTTATTTTATCATTATTTACTTATCTCTCTTCTAACTTAAAGGTAGTGGATCTCTTTGCAGCCCAAATTCGAAAATGCCTAGAGACAGCTAGTAACCAAATATGCTACTATAATTTAATAAATAAGAAATAACCATTCCAGCATGTATCTTAGTGTGCACAGTAAGACAGATCAAATCAAATAGGAAAACATCTGAGCACTAAGCCTGAGGTCTGAATTTGTACTCAACTTCTTCCAATGGCTAACGGATGTTTAATTTTTGAATTTCACTGACCTCCAAATTTCACAAAGAAAACCTTCTTAGCATGATGGTTAATATGACATTTGACTGATATTGGAGATGTTTGCGAATCGGATCTACTACCTTTAATATTATTAAATCTAAAATGATTATTTGAAAGTTCGGAAATGCTGGAAATATCCTACCACAAGGAGGCAAAATATAAATGGTTCACATTTACAATTCATTTTGTTTTAAAAATTTTCTTATTTATTTTCGTTTTTGACAAACTCGCATACCAACGGCTGATATACTGTATAGTAAAGTGAATGTTTCATCTTCCAAACAGCATCCAATGGGATGGAAAACTCCAACTGAAAGGTGGACACCGTGACCATACTCGCTAAAGAAAACGCGTAATAGGGGTCGTTTTTTCTCACGGATTAGATGGAAAGTGTGATGTACGAGTGTATATAATCAAAGGGTATCAAAAAGGCCGAAATTTGGGAAAATGGTATATTGTTCAATCATGATGAAGTACTTCTTTAGGGTGCAGGAAACATTTAAGGAATACTTGTTTTTAAGGCCCGAAAAAATCATATGATCATTACTCGTTTAGGGGCCATTTTGAAAGTCCATGTATGAGCATGGTGTCCACCTTTTAATTGTCGCTACCCCTCCCGGGACAGTATCAAAGGACCGTTTTGTTAATTAACGCAATCCCCCCTTCCTTTAAAAATCCTGGCTTCAGGCCTGCTAACGCGGGTATACAATAGAAAAAATAAAAGTTAAAACAACACCAGGAAAATCACTATTCTCAATTTTGCGGCGCGCTACGCGCGCAGAGTCTCGAACACAATTAAACTTTGCAACTTCCTGGCAAAATGAGTTTTTACTATTTCCTAGATGAAATACCGTAACGCGATTGCATGCAACAGACAAAAATACAAATTTCCTCGAGACTTTAAAACGTCATTAAAACAGTCAAAATTCACAATTTGCGGCGCGCTTCGCGCGCAAAGTCTTATACAACTTTTGTAGTTCGGTCGTCCAAAGAATATATATATATACATTATATATATATATATATATATATATATGTGTGTGTGTGTGTGTGTGTGTCATCATTGGTATTGGTACCGAAGGTCCGTTTTTTAGTGACCGCACCCCCCCCCCCCTTGAAAAATCCTGGCTACGGGCCTGCATGTACTCATTTGTTCATACTAAATCTTACAAATGACATTGCAGTTTCTGCGAGAAGAGGAAGTGAACCCGTTGCATTGAAGTCAGGGATGCCAAAGTCAGAGATTAGCTATCGTGACATTTTGCGGTGTGTTTGGTGTGGAGCGATGGCGACCAAGCTGTGAGAGGATGCTGTCCTACTTCCAGCGGTGAGGAGTTTTAGCATTTTTTTAAAAAAGAATATATGTCCAAATTCTGCAATCTGGTGCATGCTACCTATAATATTTTCATTGTTCTGACAAAAATAAAAAAAAAAAATCTTAAAAAGTGGTGTTTGGATTCCATGTTTGTTGTTTTTGTCTTTTGTTTTACATACACAATGTCATCACAAATGTCACTGAAGTCTTGAACAGTGTGAAAATCAAGCTTGCATTATGACACACCTTTGAAGTGCTGTTTCAGTTCATATCAACTACTCATTTTTAAAGATCATCTCTTCCAAATTTTCATCTATCGTCTATCTCGACATTTCATCAAATTTATTCATGTGATTGTTGTTACATAACTTTTATGTAATCATCTCTCTCACTTTTCTTTGCATGTGGTAGAATTTATCATTGTAAAATACCAATGAACAGTCGGCAAACATACACACAGACCTGAAAGACAACACACAGGATGATTTCTGAGGAAGAAGAGAACAGCAACATGATGAGCACATACATTTTTATTTCCTACAGAGCAAGCATTACAATGTACTTTGACAGTCACGTGCACAGTGACCCTCAGAGAACAGTGTACAGGTGGTGTCTAGTCAAAGCGAAACCATGAAACAAAATTTCATCTATATTGCTTTCAGATGTCTGAGTCTAATCATAGTTTCCCCCTCCCCAAATAAGGAACTTTAAATTTGAGACACGGACGTTAAGACGACTGCGTTGGCTTCAGATTACACATAGTAAAATTGTGCCCAAAATGATCATTGCCTTGAGTAGCTCTCTACGTCGTGAATTGAGCGGACGCAAAAGTAGCCCAAAACACGTGAAAATTCAAGACAATGACAGATTGATTTTGATAGCGATTTTGTTTATTTAGTCCTCCTTTTTTTTGTTCTTCCTCTGAACATCTGCGTCGCAAAAAACTAAAGCTCCCTAATAACAGAAGAGGAGGAAGAGAAATGTTATCCGAAATTCTTCAATCTCTCAACTTTCCATGTCTTGGAATTGATCTTAATTACTATAGACAAACCACATATCAGTTACTGTAATCATAATTATGAAAATGATATTGAATCTTATCAGAACAATCTCATACTATTCCTTTTTTTCATAAGTATACTGTACTTCTCTAATCTGTCATCCAGATTTACTCATCCATAAAGAATATTTACGTCGAAGTTAGCACACAACATGATCACACCTCAAGTGCAGCAGACGTCTTCCTTGTGATGGATGATACACAACAGATCACCTGCCAACCACTTGCTGGCCTTACAAATAAGAGGGTTGGCAGCACCATACATATATGCATATCAAGTAACCAACTGAATTCAGTCCATACAAATTCAGTCAAATGCCCAGTATTCTTATAAAAGGTTGTCCACTCCATTTAGACAAAAACATTTATACCATTTTTCTCTAAGCGTTGCTTTGCGGGAGTCTTGTGGGTTTAATGACCGATGGTCTAGATCTACACATATTCACCTCAAGGTCACTTGCCGCGAAACACACTTGAATATCGAATACATGATTACATGTATGTGGATGAAACTTCAGAGCTTCAGAGAAAATGAACTGCCATCATGGCACCATGGCTTCCAGTACTAGTATTGAGCAGGCACACATGGAAATTAGGCCAATTCCATGCTTGCCTTATGGTTCTGGTGTAAACTACCTTTGTGAATTCGTTGCAATGGGTCTCCATTTGTCTTGTCAATAATGAAAAAAAAATAACATACACAGACATAAAAATCAAGTTCATTAGACCATACTTTTTCATTACAATTCCAAATCTGACAATCAATTCTACACAAGTAACATTCAAAGTTTACACAAAGCAGCACAAATATGTGGCATGGTAGACATGATATTGTTTGAACTGGCAAAAAAGTAATGATGATTCACAAAGTTTGATTCTTAATCAAATGGTAACATGTGACCATATAAGTTTCTTCCTCTCTGTTATCTGTATGATTCCTAGAGGTGACATATTCATTTGCATATAAAATACATGGAGATCATTTGTTGCTACATCACACAAATTCTTCAGAAATTCTTGGAAATTCTTGGTGGTTGAAGGAGGCACAAAGTTTGACCACTCTGGTAAAGCTTATTTCAAATAATGCACACTACGTCAGACAAAGTCTGGACCATTCGATTCAAGGTATTGCCGGATATGCCCCTAAAGTATCTCACTTTTATTCAGCCTACTCACTTTGACAAGTCAAATCTGTTTATCTTTGATGCTCTCCACTTGCCTGGTGAAGTTCTGTGAAATCTTCAACCTCACCTTTGACCTCTGACATTAAACCCGTTGAGGACGAGTTCCGAGTATACTCGGGCAAGTGTCTATGAGAAAATGCATGTTGTAGCAAAATCAGCTCATTCTCAATGGGTAAAGTGACATTTCTGCACCTGCTAGGTAAAGTTTCATCAAGTGCTTCAACCTCACCTTTGACCTCTGACATTAAGTCACAGGTCAATTAATGTCACTTAAATCTTAAGTGGCATTTCTGCACTGACAGATACTTTCCTGTCAAGGTCTGCCATCTCAGTTTTCATCCTGAAATTAAAGTCTAGGCATTTCTGCACTTAGACAGGTCAAGTTTTGTCAAATTCTTCACTTTGACCTTTTATCTTTGACCTTGAAGACAGCAGGAAATTTTATTTTAAGATAATATCCTGTGACCATCTCACAGTAGTCAGTTTCATCAATCTTAAGACATCACACTCCTTATTTGGTTTAATGATACCTTGCTACACATCTTTCCAACTGAAAAACTTGACCTCTCTTCAAAATGCTCTTTGCATACAGTACTTCAGTCTTTCTGATCATCTTTTTTTTAATGAGAAAATCAACCCTGTCAAACAACTGACACTTCAGTCACATGAGAGAAGATGTCTTTTGTCAGACATTAACAGGAGCTTATTTCAGACAGTTTATAGGCATCCAGACATCTTCCTACTTCAGTCACCTGTGTTTCACTGCCATCATTACAAAATAACTTTTTTTCATGCTGGTAGATGCCTCCTTTAAGCATCATTCTTTCACACAACCAACATAAGACTGTACAACTGTCTTTGACAGGTTTGTATTCTCCTTAAATGGATGCATAGCGCTATGTTCACCGAGTTATTTTTAGAGCATCACATGTTTAGTGAAGGTCACCTGCCATACACCAGGTAGATCACTACAGCAAAATTGATTCCAAGACTGAAACCAAGGAGGCACGGCAGCAGGAAAGATGTCCAACCTATGAGGGGTGAGGGGGGAGAAGAGATGGGTGGGAAAAAAATGAGATAAACGAAGAAAATACATTATTATCACAAATCTGTAACGAAACTCGGAACATCCTCAAATTGGCAACACACACAAAGAACACACATAGCCACAATGCACTGACAGGTATGCCTCATTACTGGTACTTCATTGATTCAGCCAAGTCTCGTCAGCCTTCTAAAACAAGCCAGAAATATTGGGAGATTGGCCATATGTTGCCTGCTTGACCTTGACCTTCTAGTCTTTTAACTCTTCATGTGCCATGGTGTAAACCCCCTGCATGCCACATTATTCTGAGACACCAACATAGTCATGCTTTGGGAAAACATTCTGCTTTTCAAATCTATAAAATCTAACTTTCATAGATTTGTGTAACTATGGACATGTGATGAGCGAAAGTGTAGAGAAACTGCAAAGCTTTGCTTAGATCTAAATTGCGTGACAAATCTACAACTGTTTTTTTTTTTCATATGAACAGTAGATACATCATTGTAGAGCCATGACCGTTGCACACAAAACAGTGACAGAAATTTACTCGCAAATCAGGTAGGGAATAATTTACAGCAATAAATCAATGTACCCACCTATTTTGCTAGTCACTGACTACGCACGCCAAACGAGCAAGTTTTAACACAGAACCAAGTAGAGTGCACACCCCATCCCCCTGACTCCCCACCCTGACTCCCCCACTTGCGCCATCCGCGGGCGCCCTCTTCCTCTTTCTTTGCTCGCAGCCTAGACGTAGCAGCTAAGTTCTTTGGACGGGGAATTCATCCCCTTCCATCGTAACTTCAGAGTATCTCTATCATCTTTTTCTCTAGTGTTACAAACTTCATGGTGTTCTATATAATTTTGTAACCTTTTTTGATCTGAGAACCTAAATATTTCGAGGGATTTAGACGATTTATTGTACTATCGTAACCTCCTCGTTCAGTACCGACACGGTATAGTCCCGCGTACGTGTTTCACTGTGGGACTTTTGCATATCTAGCGCCATGCATGCGCCGGCTCCTGATCCTTTCTGCGTGACTGCAGACGTTCGTGTCGGGACGTGAGTGCATATCCTGTGGCCTAGCTAGCATCAGGGTAAGTCCTATAAGTTCTTATATCCTTGTTTCAAGATTACTTGACTTTAGATAAGAACAGTATATAAACCCAACCGCCTTTTTCAAGGCGTATGTTTCTAGGTCACAAATATTGGAAACATCATGAGCTCCTCTACGGAGACAGTTTCTTATGGTTCGGGTCGTCCATGGCGCCCATCGGCCGGGCCTTCGCCCGAGTCGGCTTCCCCAAGCCCTGTGGCTGTTCCGCCAGCCAACGACCAGGGTGCCCAGGCCATCCCAGGCAGGTTTCGCCCCGTCAATGGCTCCGGCCAGGGCGAGGGGTTCTGTCCCCCGCCCCCCTGGTTTGCGCAGCTGATCTTTCCTCCCAGCCAGCGGTGGTTTCTGCGTCACCTCTTGGGGAGCAAGCTCGGCGTGCAGCGCCGGGGGCTGGGCAATCTTTTGTGGTTGCCACGGACCGACGCGTGGCTCAGGACCCTGGGGAATTGTCCCCCCTCCCGCTTCTGACCCACAACCTCGACCCGCTACCAGCCCTGCCTTCCTCCCGCGGCTTAAAGCGGGTAGCAGATGCCTATCCTTCCTACGAGAGGATAAGAAAGCTAAGAAAAGGAAAAAGGACAAAAAGTCCAGCAAAGATCGCCCGACAGCTGTCCCTTCGGAAGGCAAACTTATGGGCATGCTTCAGGCATTTGCCGCCCACCAGGGCTGGTCTTTAACGACACCCACTGGGGCGAACGGCAACCCGCCTAGTACGGAAAGCCCTGCCACTGGGCCCACGGCTATCATATCGCCGCCAGCACCACCGCACAGGCCATCTCATCCTCCGGCGGCGCAGGGTGCGCCCCCCGGGAGGAGACGTACCGGGCTAGTACCACTCCCTTGTATGTGGACCCGCCTTTTGAGGTCATGGCCTTTCCCGACCGAGCATGGGACGACACTGATTTGGTGTCCTGCCTTTCAAGCAGCTCGAGGGCCCCATCTCCCAAACCCACGGAGGCCCAGGACCCCCCTACTCTTCAGCGGATGGGCACTGAAGCCCATACCTTGCTGCACAAATACCTGCCCGATACTTACAAACAGGCAGAGCAGGAGGAATCGCGGGCTTCACTGCTCTTTAGGCAACAAGCCCCGCCCACAGGCATTCCCCTGACTGCCGATTTCAAAGGAGAGTTTGACCGCATTGCCGGGCAACCCCCACAAAAATCCGGCACAGCCCTGGGCAAGGCCTTCACCTTCCAGGAGGAGGATTTTCAATCTTTCTTCTTAGCGGAGAAACTTTCCCCTGACACGCTAGCGGTAGGGGAATGTGTAGCCTCCCGCAACCCCTTGCGCTCCCGCTCATTCAGGGAGGAGGATGCCCGCTCGGCAGCCATGTCCACCATGGTACACTCGGGCATGCAGCTTTCGGCCTATATGGGTGCACTCATTGGGCTCAATGCCCGTGCACAGGAACTTGGGGTATCCAAAGGGGACAGAGCAGTCATAGATGACTCCTCTCCCTCACAGGACTGCAACGGTCCCAGTTATCTCAGGCCGCAGTATATACTACCCATCACCGCCGCGAGATGACTCTGCACAGTTTGGGTGTAAAGCAGGGGGATGTCCCCACCCTCACCCAGGGCCTCTCTTGCCGTGGCCCCCTTCTCTTTGCCGGACAATTTGCTCAGGTAATCGAGAGGGAGGTAGCCAGCCGCAAACAAGCAGCTGAGATAGCACAACAGTTAAAGTAGCCCAGACAGGGGCATACCCCCCGACCTCGGAAGGAGACCTTTCGTCCCCCGACTGCGGGAGGGCATACCGCGCAATCCCAGCGCCTTGTCACGGTGACGGTACCGGCACCCAGCTCCGCCCAATCAGCCCGACAAGATCGGTCACGTGGCGGACGAGCTGCTGGTGACAAACGGCGGGGTGATACCCGCAAGTCCGCCAAGACGCCGTTTTTGACGGGTTTCCCAGAGCGCTTGTCCCCCCCTGTGGGGGTAGGCATCTTCATTTCTTCCTATCAGCATGGAGAACCCTCACATCAGACGCCTACGTTCTCTCCATCGTGCGCGACAGCTTCTCCATTGCTCTAACCGGCCCGCTCCCGGGCGGAGCTATCAGAAGATGCACCCTACCTACAGGGGCCCCTACCCGCCAGCTGCTTGCGACAGAGATCACAGCCCTGCTGGTAAAAGGGGCCATAGAAAGGGTGAGAGATCATACCCATCTCTGCCTCTCCCCTGTATTCATAATTCCCAAGCGCTCGGGAAATTTCAGAATGATCCTCAATTTAAAGAGGATAAATACCTTCATTCCATCGGCATCCTTCCGCATGGAAACATTATCCATGATCCTTCCCCTTCTCAGACCCAACGATCTTGCGGTCTCATTGGATCAGAGAGATGCCTACCTCCATGTTCCCATTCATCCCAACTCTCGGGACCTCCTGGGATTTTCGGTAAACGGCAAGACTTACCGTTATCGGGCCCTGCCCTTCGGCCTGAAACCAGCCCCACGGGTGTTCACACGACTAGTGTCGGAGGTAGCAGCATACCTGAGAGGACGCAGGCTCCGCCTATTTTGCTACCTGGACGATTGGCTCCTCGTAGCAAACTCAGAGCATCTCCTTGCAGCCCAGGTCCTAATCCTGGTCCAGACTGTGCAGGCGCTGGGCTTCATAATAAACTGGGACAAGACAGAACTATCTCCGACTCATACCCCCACTTTTCTGGGAGCGGAGATAGACAAGCGAAACCAGCTCGCCCGTCCCAGCCCAGACAGGATTCAGAAAATCCGCCGGGCAGCAGCAACTTTGCGGAGGACTCGCAGGACCTCAGCCAGTAAGTTCCTCCAATTTGTGGGATACCTGGCCAGCCTGGTAGATGTCCTACCAGACTGCAGGCTGTTCATGAGGCCCTTTCAACACCACCTGCTGCGGCATTATCGTCCAAGCAGGGACCCTCTATCCAGCCAAATCCCAATTCCAGCGGGCATAAGGCTACTTTTAGCCAGATGGACGGACTTCAGCTTTCTCAGCCAGGGAAAACCCCTGCGGGTACCACAGCCGTCTGTCACTGTCACCACGGATGCATCCCTGCAGGGCTGGGGGGGGGGGGCACTGTCAGGGCAACATGGTAGCCGGGAGGTGGTCTCACAGAGCTGCTATAAGACACATCAATGTCCTGGAGTTTCAAGCAGTGCAGCTTTCATTACAGCAGTTCCTCCCCCTATTAAGGGGACGCACTGTACTGATACGCACAGACAATGTTACGGTAGCTGCATACATAAATAGGGAGGTACCCGCTCAATGAACCTCAGCAGTTTAGCGGCACAGTTTTGGAGATGGTGTCGCCACAGGGACATCACGCCGGTCGCCTCCTATCTCCCAGGACAGGACAACCTGATTGCAGATTTCCTTTCCCGGGGACGCTGTTTACCCTCCGAGTGGATGCTCCACCCAGAGGTCATGTCCCTCATCCAGAGGACGATGGGCCCTCTTCGAGTGGACTTATTTGCCTCGGTCCTCAACCATCAGCTCCCTCTTTATTGCTCCCAGGTACAGGACCCCGGAGCATGGGCCCTGGATGCCTTCTCTATCAGCTGGAGGGGAATCCAAGCTTATGCCTTTCCTCCGATAGCCCTAATTCCTCGCGTCCTACGGAAAATCAGGGAGGACAGAGCAGTGGTACTCCTGGTGGCCCCTTGTTGGCCCAGGAAACCATGGTTCCTGGAACTATTCGATCTCCTTGCAAGTCGTCCGACGAGTCTCCCCCTGCGACCAGATCTAGTGGTTCAACCGATCTTGGGAATCCTACATCAACGTACAGCCTCACTTCGTCTAACGGCTTGGCCGCTATCGGGGAATCGGCCAGACAATCGGGCCTTTCAGACCGGGCAGCAGAATTTGTCATGCACAGCCGCCGGGACTCCACTAGGGAGATCTACAATTCACGCCTTGCTGCCTTCTCGGAGTGGTGCGAGTCTAGGGGTGTAGAAACCCGTACAGCCCCTTTAGGATGCGTGGCTGACTTCCTTATCTCTCTCTTTGACAAGAAAAGGGCTCTCTCTACCATTAGGGGCTATTGTTCAGCCATCGCAGCAATACACTCGGGTTTTCCAGACGGGTCAAGAATTTCCTCTTCCCCATATCTTACTAAGTTGCTCCGCTCCTTTTTCTTGAAACGAACCCCCATGACCAAGTTGGTCCCCGCCTGGAGCTTGCCCCGCGTCTTAGATGCATTGGCCAGACCACCCTTCGAACCCATGGCCACATCTTCCTTACACCACCTTCGTATGAAGACAGCCTTTTTGTTAGCAACAGCTTCAGGCCAGAGGCGCAGCGCGCTTCATGCCCTCTGTCTTACCCCAGGTCATATCAGGTGGGAGAGGTGTGGGGTACGCCTCATCCCCAGGGCTACCTACATAGCTAAAAATCAAACGGCCTCCTCAGGTCCAGTGGAGATTTTTATTAGCCCACTCTCGGAACTGTCCTCTATCGCAGAAGACAAGGTTTGGTGTCTGGTCAGAGCCTTGAAATGGTACCTCGATAGGACCAAGAGTTTACGCAAGGACGACCAGTTATTCATTATTACACGCGAGCCCTACACACCAGCATCGCGAGATTCCATTTCCCGTTGGATTGTGGAAGCCATCCAGGCCGCTGGTACAGAAGCCTTACTACCAGGAGCTACCCCCCGGGCCCATGATACACGTGGCATTAGCACTTCCTGGGCACTTTTTCAAGGGGTGCCTCTAGGGGAGATCCAGAAAGCATACTGGCACTCTTCCAACTCGTTTATCTCCCACTACCTGCGGGACATCCCAGCCGGGGAGGAATCCTTTGCCTCTGCAGTGCTGACCGCCGCAGGAAGTGTTGCCTGACTCCTGGTGGACCCTTCCTCCCAGAGGGACATGCCCCCCAGACGTTATCAGTGTAAGTCTAGCAAAATAGGTGGGTACATTGATTTATTGCTGTAAATTATGAAAATCCAGGACTGATTTTCTTATTTACGAGATAAATCTATGGACCCACCTATGACCCACCCACCATCCCCGCTCCTCGACATGTCCCACTGCTTGGGACTCCCAAGGGCTGCGGCAGTGTTCGAGGAAGAGGGTGCCCGCGGACGGCGCAAGTGGGGGAGTCAGGGTGGGGAGTCAGGGGGGTGGGGTGTGCACTCTACTTAGTTCTGTGTTAAAACTTGCTCGTTTGGCGTGCGTAGTCAGTGACTAGCAAAATAGGTGGGTACATAGATTTATCTCGTAAATAAGAAAATCAGTCCTGGATTTTCATAACCCTCTTTATTAATCACCACATCAAAAATGCAAGCTACATGTGACAGGAATGTAATCACCAGAAATGCTTTCATTGTACAGTGGCATTTGGTAATTTATCAATCAGTTTGGGTGGGTTTGTGGGTTTGTGCGTTTGAGGAGAATATGCGAACTTGGCACGCTGTCGACTGAGTCGGGCGTGCAAATGTGGCACATAAAGAGTTAAGAGAGCACTGAATATCCAAACCCAGTCAAAGTGGTGTGATATGATTCCCATCTTGGTACGAATATTACCACATGAAACATAAGTTTGTGTGCCACTTTGTATCCACCAGTATTTACTACAGCCAACTTGAACTTGGAGTGACATTGCACTGTGAAATCCTATAGCAAAATTGACAAGGCATACCACGCCATGCCACCGAAGTATTAATCAAGCATGTATTAAAATCCTATATAGTGTTGGTAAGGCACATTCACGAAAGACCACTGTTTGCTTTTTATGTTTAACTGTGTCATCTCCCATTAGTTTCTTGCTTGTGTGGACACACAAAATCAAAAAGAAGCTATGAAAACTGGTCAAGTGCCACATGTTGAGGCAATAATATTTAATAGTGTCAATGCACACAAATCCATACAAGACAGGTACAAATAATTTCAAATCTTAAAAATGGCACACACTAATGATCATTGACAAGTACTGTCACTGCTTTCAGTCTTTCCACTTTCAGAGATTTTTTTATTTCATTTTATTTCCACATTAAAAACAACAATCATTACATTTCAAGTCATAGTATAAACATATTCATTGTGGGGGACCAATTAAAGCCTTTCAGGCTTGTTGGGAATAGGCCCCAAAGTAAATACAAGACTTTCTCAACTTGCAATATATAGGAACAAAATATATAGAACACAAATGGTACACAATCAAAGCAGGCTGAAGAAGGAAAAAAGAAAAGAGTAACATACTGGCAGAATAAACAAAACTATGTTGCTATTAAATATGGAAAGTGCGTGTAAAATTGTTTCTGAACTGCTGTAATGATTTGCAGTTTTTCAATCCTTTGGTAAAGTTTTTCACAGTATTTCCTCAGTCACCATTAAACATTCTGTGTGATACTTTTTGTCACACATGACCTGAGCCATGATTAAAATTCTGTGGTCTTTCAGCACAAGTTATACAACAAAGATGTACAGGAGGGTTTCCACTCAACAGTAGAAGGGGCCTACATTTCTTGGTGTCGAATCAGTTGTACATCCCCAAATCAATAATCTTATAAAAACTTTTGGTCTGTATTGATCGGAGAATTGCAATTGATCACAAGTTATGATCAATTGGAGCTTTCAAGGAGTTTGAAATCGTTTTCTATCACAAAGATGGGGCCCAGTGATGCCAATCCTATCAGATAAACAGTTGTGCAGTACTCTGAGAGCTGAAAAGGTGATATTTTTTCCCTATGGAAAAATCAGTATTTGTACCTTTCCTGCAATAGACATGTGTATTGATACAATTTGGAAAAACAGTATTTTTCATGAAGCCTTAGTATTTTTGGCCAAAATAAAACAACGACAACAACAACAAAAAAACTAGATATATTGTTACGGGGCCTGATATGCCTCCGCCATAATGCATGGTTCTCCTAATAGGTCTATAGTACAATGTCTTGACAATGTGTGATGACAGTTTCACACAAATGGCAAAATATTAAAATGACAGGTTTGCCACAAATGTGCTGAATGTTCACTTTCCTAGAACTAGGTTTAATTGGATGAATGATTAAAATGTCAGAGTGCAGGTATTTGGGGAACAGATGATTTTTACTTGACTTTTGACCCTTTTATAAGTTTATGCATTGAGTAATTTTCAAGGTATTGAGAAAAAGTATGATTTCAGTATCAAATGGGAAAATAGCATTATCTAAACCTGGCCTTTGACCTTTGACCTCACAGTTCCAAAGAGAATCACTGTTAGGTTGAACATGCATAAATATGTAAGTTTCATGATGATACCTTGAGTTACTTTTGAGATATGGAGGAAAAGGTGCAATTCAGCACTTTCACTTGACCTTTGAATCTTTGACCTTTTGGCAAGAAACTTCCCACAGAATATATATTGGGTAATACATGCATACATCAAGTTAAAACAAAAATAAAAACCTTCAGGCATATTGCATTTTAAGGAAAGTAGTGATATTTTGAGGAGTTGACCTTGACCTTTGACCCCTGACCTTTGACCCATGACCCAACTTCCCTA
Source organism: Diadema setosum (assembly GCF_964275005.1). Taxonomy (NCBI): domain Eukaryota; kingdom Metazoa; phylum Echinodermata; class Echinoidea; order Diadematoida; family Diadematidae; genus Diadema; species Diadema setosum. The sequence continues at coordinate 23,905,855 of NC_092699.1, read as the reverse complement.
GATAATCACTGCCCATCAGTACAAGCATATATACTAAGTTCCATGAAGATACCTTGAACCATTTGCGAGATATGGAGAAAAACATGAAATTTCAATTTTTTTCCACAAAATAACCTGTGACCTTTGACCTTTGACCCTGTGACCCTAAAATCCACACAAAGTATTATCCCCCAAGGATATACCCTCATACCAAGTTTGATGTAAAACCACCACACGGTTCTTGAGATATCGACAAAAACAAAACGGGACGGACGGACGGGCGGACGGACGGACGGACGGACGACCCAAAAAAACATAATGCCTCCGGCCACTTCATTGCGGAGGCATAAAAACAGTTGGCATCTCTGATACACACGTATTGCAAATATCAAAGAAAGCTCACCAAGGAAGGATGACTGGCAAATTTCCATGAGGTCTGCGGGAACAAAGACTACCAGACTGGTATGTTTTTGATCTTACCTTGCACAGGAGTCTTGTGCACCTTGACGGGTGATTGAAGTGAGTTTTCCTGTTTGCAGGCGCTCATTCCGAGCGGAAGAGAACTGTCGGAACTATCGTCTCCAAACGTCTGGATGCTGCTCCCTGTAGCAAGAAAGGAAAAACTCGTATAAATACCTACAGTGACATTTAATTGATTTAATGATGTAAAAAATTAAAGCTCATATGAACACAAAAATGTTGATCACTCATTCGATATTGCAAACAGATCTTTACATGATCTCAATATGTCTACAGTACATATTGCTAATGTGAGCAACAATTTCATATGATTGGCAAATAATATCTAGTAGACTTATACTAATTTTCATTACAATGCTATGAGCCACTTTCAAAATATGGAAAACAGGTGAAATTTTAGCATATTTACTTGACCTTTGTTTCCCATGGCCCAAAACCTATCCCTAAATAATTCCTGTGTGGTCATGCATGTACAAAATTGCATATACCAAGTTTAATTACACTAAGTGTATACTTACAATTCATTCCAGGATATGGAGAAAACAGTACAATTTTTGCATTAATTGGTGTAATTTTACCAACTGAACTTCACCTTTGTATCTTGACCTTTGACCTCTGACCCAAAACTTCCAAAGAGAATCCATGTCGGATTGTATGTATTAACTTTCATGAACATTCCGTTATTGTAGAGATGGAAGTGGAAATACTGAAATTTAAGCCTTTGACCTCGACTTTTGATCTTTGACCTTGAGCGAGTGTGCCCAAATGTTGATAGGCACTGTGAAAGCCAACTTTGTTATTGATCTCAGAACCCTGTCACACTCACCTCTTCCGCTCTCTGCTTGGGGCTCCCTTGAAGATAGAGTCTGGCCTTCTTGTGGCTTCAGTAACGTCATAAAGGCACCGCTGAAAGAGGATGCAAACGACGACTGCGATGCAGTTCGCTTCAGACTGGAGGGGTTAAAGGTCGCTGGTGATATGACCGGTCGGAACTGCCGAGAGGAGGGGCGCTCTTCAAAGAGAGGCGTGGTCGGCCGACTGGTTGGCGGGGTGTGAGCTGTCCATACATCTGCAAGGATAGAAGTCAAGCTACATTCAGACATGATACCTCTCTACATTGATTTAATTAATTAGGTCTAGGCATGAAAGATAATGAAGTATAATTTTCCCACTGGCAGATATATATATTTTGCAAATGGCTACATAGTATTATATTATTTGATTCATTTTTTCCTCGTGTATGTAATGATAGCACTAGGAATCACGTTCTGACATTACATACCAATATGCTGTTTATTTTTTATAATTTGTGACATGAAGAAAGAGCTTCAAAATCTTGTAAATGCTCAATCACATAAAATTGAAGATGATGGGCTACACTCATTTACATAACAAAAAAAAAAAAAAGAAGAAGAACACAGCAGCCACCTGAACTACAGAATCAATACCTATATCATCAATTACGAACAATCAGATGTTTGCTTGTTTTTTTTTTCAGGACTAAATGACTCAAGACATCAAACCACAGTTGAAGAATCTCTTTCAAGTTATTATATACCCTGGACAAAATGATTGAGATAATTTTTCCCCCCAAATTTCATTTTTTTTTTTAACCGTCCTTGTCATTACAGTAGAACAGATAAGAAACCTGATGCAAGTCTATAAATTTGATTCACTTTGGGACGGTAATGATTACAGCAGCTAAATCTCTATCAGAATCCCACCTCTGTTCCTCGGCTTGGTCGTGGGCGGAGGTCCAAGGCTCAGTCCCCCAATGTCCTGGTCCAGGAAAATGTGTTTGATCTCTTGGTTCTCAGCCCGCAGGCTTTGCGTAGGCGATGCCGAGTCAATCTCGATGGGTGCAGACTCTTCTTGTGTTTCTACCGGCTCCTCTTTTATCTCCTTCCGTGGCTGGGGTGGGGGCTTTGTTAGGCTCTTGATCCTGAATACACCATTTATAGATATACGTCATGTCAATCACTTGTTTGTCTAATAAGATATGGAATACCTTATGTGGGAAAGATGATCATCTAAGAAAATTTGAGGAAAATGATCATCATAAAATACATTGAAAACAGAGCAATGTGCTGTTTTTATAACCTTTCCACAACAGTTAAACTGGACTATCTCCCATTTGGGAGTAGGGAGTACTGTAGTACATGGGGGAGTACAGCTGGCTACAAGGATTTTGTAAATTGATTTACAGATAACAACATATATTTGTATATGCATAAAGAATTTCCATGAACGCAGAAATGAAATTAATTTTCCACATTTCAATAAGTACTGTAAAACATGAAATATTCGTGGCACGAAATTTTCGCGAATTGGAGCCGACGGCATTTTGCGTGGCATGAAATTTTCACGAATTGCCACTGGTGATCAATGCATATAGTGTAGACAAGAAATTTCGCATGCATTTTAATTTTGCGAATCTTGGCGCTTGCAAAATTCGCGAAATTAAAATGCAAGTGAACATTCCTCGTTTTACAGTATAAATATGGTTGAAGTATAAGCAAATTTATTGTGTAATATTGCCTATAAACTATCTGCTTTGCTTGCAGATGTTAACTATTTTTCATTTGCAGAGTCATCCAAAAGACCATTTCATGGGAACAGGAAGCTTTGAAACAGCATTAAATCAATAGGTATTAGTACTATAATACTGCCTGTTCAAATGATATCAAACTTATTTCTCATGTAACCACATACACAAGTTACAAAAAGTCCCTCTTTCTTCACAGAGTTTTTTTTCCCCTAATATCAACCAATTGGTTGCCAATCAAAGGAGCTTAGAGTCTCAACAAAGTGATTTCAGCAGCCCCTTTAAGTCTTCAAAATGCACCTACACCTTCAAAATATATTTACAGGCAATCAGAGCCCCATTTCATAAAAGATGTTAGGATAGCAACTCTTGCTGGAATGGCAATTTCCAATACCAACTGCCAATCAGGAAGCTGGATTTTTGTTGTTACCAGAACAATTGCCATTTAAGCAAGAATTGATATCATATCAACTTTTTATGAAATGGGGCCCAGATCTGAAGGTACCTACCTGTTGGTGACAGCCAACCTGGCTTTTCTTTGCCTGTAGAGGGCAGCATGCCTGACAGAGCTCAGCAGCAGCATGACAGACAGGAAGATGGGCAAGGCCTTGGAAGGCATCCAGGCCAGGATGGACCCTAACATCAGATGGATGGCACTGGATGAGGTTGATGTTTGTAGAGGTGGGATGGAGGACAGCATTGGGCCGGTTCCCATGTAAACCATCCACAGCAGTGGACAGACACAGTCCCAGTGCGTCAGCCTGTGATACAGAAAGGATAATTGTGACTGTCATCCGCCAATAGACTGATTCACTAATGTACGCAGTATTCAAATTCATGAATGATTCTACCATGGGGTCTTAATAGCAGCAAGCTTTTCCATTAACCTGCTCCTGATGAATAAACTTCAATGCTTGGAATCTACTTATCAGTTGTTGCTATGTCGGGCAAGCCTCCAGCAAGCTTTCTGGTTATCAGGAACAAACTTCATGAAAAAAAAAAATGTATAAAATCTGGATGTGTCAGTAAACAAGTATATTCACTTCACACATTAAACTCTGAAAGGTTAAAAGAAATGGTAAAACTTTCTGCTATGTTTGACTTGCATTGCCAATTTGGCAAAACATGATGCTAGCCATAGGCTTAGGTTTTTTTGTTTGTTTTTTAATGATTTTATTTTCCTTTAACCTTAAAAGGGCGGGGAGGGGGGGTTGAATCAACCCTCCCCCGGCCACAGAACAGGCCCAAAAGCCCAGCCTGGTAAGGATTAAGCCAACAAACACAGACACACAAACACACACATGCAATGACAAAGGGTAAGAACAGAAACCATAACAGTGGAAAATTTTTGCACAATTCACGCGACCAAAAATTGGCGCGAATATAAAAGCACACCAACATATTTGCTTGTTATCTGCACCACTCATAATGTCTTAACTCAAAATTGAAATTCATGAAATTCATCTTACTCAGCAGAGCACAAGAAATTACACATGAGCAAAAAAAAAAAAAAATCTTATTTCACAATACTGCATTCTTGTGAAAAGGACACACACAGGCCTTTTTTTTAAAATGATATACATCTGCTCCTCAATTTGACAAAGTGTTTCATACCCATAAAATGCAAGGCCTCACAGAAATAGCCTTTTTTGGTCACTTTGTCTGTACTAGTTTCTTTCTCAAAGACATTTTATTCAAAATGTTATAGGTTGTAACCAAACAGACATACTGTACCATTATATATATTTGTCTCACTCACTTGTATTTCCCAGCCACCAGGGATGAAGAAATACAACACACCAGGCCAAAGAGGGCGACATTCAAGGAACTAGCTCCAAGTTTGGCAAATGGTGCAGACACTGCAGAAACAAACAACAGTTTCACATTACACAGTGAATGTATAATGCACTTATACACACATAGGAAATGCACAGAACATCTAGATGAACCTAGGAGCCAAGGTGAATGCATAGTATAAACATAGAAGAGGGGTGTGATATAAACAGAACATCAGAACTATATTTTCATTCTTTAGAGTACATTTTTCTTTTTCTACTTTTTTCCATCTTGGGTTTCTTTTCCACAATTTGCAAAAGATGATTAATTGAAATGTTAAACGCTGCAGCAGAAATATGTTCCCTACAGGCTACACACAAGTTTTCCTAAACATAACATACCACAAAAAGAAACATAGTAACTTACCACTGAAAAGACTTGAGCCTTTACTCCCTTCACCTGGTATGACATCTTTCACTTCATAGATGAATATCACAGTTGCAGTGGCCATTGACAGAATTCTCAGCCATAAGACATATTTTATGTGTGGATTGTTCATAGGCAGTTCTCCCTGGAAAATACACAGGGAAAAAAATAAAGGAACAAAATTATGTAAGCCACAGAACTTTGACAAACAATGCCTTTCTGAATGAGTTCAATGTGAAATATTAGATAAGGAGAAAAAATTACATGAGGAGAGCAGTTTGAATCTGATTGATGACAATCTGGATGCCATTTCAAGTCAATCATTTGCAATTTTAATTTTTGTATCCTTTTCGCTTCTTTGTGAGGCACCTACCAGATGACTGCTCATATGCATGTAACAGTTTGAGAAAATTGTCAAAAAAAAAAAAAAAGAAATATATACAAATTTGTTTCTCGATGCTGGGGAGACAAGACCTCGTATCTACAAAATGTCAAATGTTCAGAAGAGTCAAAAACATGGCAGCCAAAGCACTATATCAAATGGGATAGTCTTTCCTTTGACAAGCCATGGTGGCTTAATTTTTTTGGGGTAAGACAGCTAGGATTTGGACAGGAAATCACTTAACTGATTCTCTGATCATTAATGCAAAAAAAAGTCATTTTCACCAAAATTTAAGATACAAGGTCTTGTCACCCCAGCAACATATCCTTGGCATCGGATTCTACTCCCTGTGGCTCAAAGTGTATTTTTGTATATCAAAACAAATATCATATGCAATTCTCATTGCAGACTTGATCAGGAACAAAATCTCTGCTCAACAAGATGCTGATTCGATCCTGATCCAAGTTACATTGTTTGAATGTATACCATTCACGCTTGGGATGGGATTGGGTGATAAGCTGTAAAACATACATACCAAGATTTGTTCACACATACTGTACATGTACCTTCACATTTCTCATGACAGCCTGATCCAGCCTCTGCCCCAGCTGTTTTGTCATGATCTCTGCATCCTGCCTGTTGAGCTCATTTCTGACATCCCAGTCACAGGCTGGACAGAGTCTATATGCATCTTCCAAATAGTTTGCATACTCACTCACTTCAGCGTCAAATCTCTCCTGCCAACATAAAACATAAGATGATTTGAAATATCACAAAAACAGTTTGTACCAAGTACTGGTGAAGATACTGAAAATTATGTGAATCACAGATGAAGAAATGGGAGGGGGAAATGGTCATTTTGCCTCTGACAAAGGTTCTGCTAGGATCTAAAGCTCACGCCCCTCCACTGGTTTGATACTATTGGATAGGCAGTTTTCAGCAGCTTTTCTGCTTTATCTAGATGAAGAAATCATTGGCACAAAGACTCACATATATTCTGCTAGATAGTGAAGAAGGTCTTGATTGCAAAATCATTATTAATAGATAGCACAATTTAAAATTATCAGCCCTCTTTCCTGATTTCTGATAATATCTGTTTCATTTTGTCTGCTGCATAAAATGAGAAACTCGTATCTATTTCATAACTGTAATGTCATTAAACTCAGCTACAACATCTAAAAATGCTCCTACTAATATAACTGAACCAAAAATCAGAGCATTAGTTGTCAGGCCTGAAAGCTGGCACACTTTCCATGAAATGAACAAAATATCACAATCAAAGATTACTATAAAATCAAACATCCAGGAGTTTGACAAGATTCTCACCTCACTGGAGGGAACAAATGTAGCAAGCTGTTGAATTTTGAGTTCTTGATTGGTTTGGCATACACTGCAGAAGCGGCTTACAGTCTGTGCCGTCTCCTGCTCTCCAGCCTCTTGGGCCCTGGGCCTACCCACATTCAACTCCTCACAGAAGTGGGCTGGAATGGACTTGTTGTAGCCTCCATCCTGCATGGGGAGAGAACACAAACAAACCAGTCAACCAGAGAATATACATCATCAAATCAAACATCCATTCGGTATTTCAAGGCTTTACTTTATAAGACAATATGACATATAACCTTCCACATTTATATTTCTCTCATTTTTGTTGTTTGTGCCCAGATTCAATTCATTGAAAATATATTCTCATCAGGTTGTACTCAACATAATAGAAGATATGAACAGAAACTTATCGTCTCCAGGGAAAGTATTTCTTGCAGTTTAATGCATTACCTAGTGTCCTTCATACAATGTGTAAGTTCTGTGAGCTATGTGTCAAATGTATTACCTGGAGATCTGTCTATTGTTTTACTCTCTTTCTGTGTATGAGGGGAAAATGATTCATAAATACAAGTCTGTTCATATATATAGCTAAAAACAAATTTGCACTTTTTTGAATATTTTTAGTTTTGGGTGATAAGACACACTGGGATTGTCAAATAGAAATGAAGTACTGAAAGTTCAGATCATCACTCGTCAAAGGAATTTTATCAAGGGTGTACACAACATGGTTTTTAAAAGCAACATCAAAACTCAAACGCAGTTCGCAGGATACCTTCATGAAAACCTTGGTTGGTGTTGAATGAATGGAAATTTAAATAGTGTCCACGTGCAATGTCACACCAGCACTGTCTGTGGTGGATGAGTTGGCCCAGTTTTATTTAATGAAATGTTTTCCTTACAAACAAAATAACTTTGCAAAGAAGAAGATCCATCAAAAATATGTACATACAAAATTGTAAATTTCCATGACTTTTCATGATATATTTAGAATTGCAGCATTTTCCATGACTTTTCCTGGTCTGGAAAATCAAACAAAATTCCATGACTTTTCCAGGTTTTCAACGACCATGGGAACCCTGCTTTACACACCTCAGTGAAGCCATTGTACTGCTCACACTCCAGGCAGTCAAAGGAGTCCTTCTCTCTGACAGGTACCCAGAGAGCAGCTTGGCAGAACCAGCATTCTACTTTGGTCAGCACCCCTCTCTGTCGCCTGTAGCACACCCAATATGAAATGAATAAAACAAACATAATAATCATACAAAACAAACAAAAATTTGTAGACTAACATGTGTTGCTCTGTAAAAAAAAAAAAATAAATAAAAAAATAAATAAAGAAAAAAAATCAGGTAATTTCTAACTGGGGACTTCAAGTATGCCAAACAAAAGATAATATATGCACTGATATAGCAATGCACCTGGCTCATTGCATAACCCATTGAGAGTGCTTTTGTTCTTCTTTGGAAGCCCCTAGTAATATAATTACAGTCCTTTGAAGTATTAAAGATCCATCTATATCAGAGTATACAACTGTCAAAAATGCTTGAGGCTGTGTTTAAAAGCTTTGTTTATATACTCCATAGTACTCACTACACGGCGCGGTACACACTTCCACTGGAATTTATCCAATATACAAACTGTAACATGTTTTGAATACACTGATGTGAATACAGCAGCATACTCATGAACTACAGGTGTAGTAGTAGGCCTCCAGCAATCCTCATTACTGAGCTCACTCCCAAAATGTGCATTCTAAAGAAGAGATAGGATCTACAACAGCCCAAACGAAAATTGGACCACTTGCTATAAATTATTAGACCGGATATCTACTGGTATGTAGAAACCTATTTGTAAATATAGACTCTCCCCGACTGCTTTTGCACACGGTCAAACTTTGGCATCCTAGAGAGGTCGAACCCTGGTGTGCGTGCGGGTGCTGATATTTATGTGTAGAAAATAGTCATCATTCTATGAAAGACGGTGCAGGAATGACTCGATGAGCTGAGGAATGACAAACAAACAAAACAAAACAAACAAAAAAGAGTAGCAAGGGAGGGAGAAAGTAACAGTAAGTTTAGTCTGATACGTCACACAGAGCCTTATTAGAGTGTTAGTGTTAAAGCTATAAAGGGATCAGGAGTTCACCTTTTTCTCTGGTGGTTTCGAATCCACCATATCAGCACCACAGTCACAGACAAGGCGATGAATGCAAGAAATGGTAGTAATGCTGCAAGCCTTCCTTGGTCTTTGAAATAACCTAGAGTATCGGTAGCTTCGGCCGTCATAGCAGGCTCCATCTATCCGGGCGATGAGGCCTGTATTTAGTCAGCCTCTCCTCTGGGCTCTAGATTAGTTAGGGAGACGTTGTACGTGAGTCGAAACGTTCGAAGTGCCGCAGCCAGTCCCAATCAGTCACGTCGCGTCGGCCGTTGGCTGGGAACCCAAAACCGAACCGGGCTTTCCAGGCCTGGCTCCCCGACTGCTGAGGCGTCGGGACACCACCGCTCTGCCGGCTGCCTGGATCCTTGCTGAACGTTGATGGAGGAAGTTACCTTTACCTCACTTGACTAGCAGGTATAGTACCACCACACTACCAATAGAATTGCCATGAAAGTCCAGGAAGTATTCTGGAACTCACTATGGATACCAGTAAACTCGTGTAGCAGTGAAATTCTAGTCACAAAATCAGCAGAAAAAGTAACAGTAAGACGGGAAAAGCTTACTCGCTCGAGCTGGCTCATGCATTGTATTGCATTCATCTCATCTCATCACAACACACGTGTGTGTATATTGACGCGCGCGAGTGTGCTTTGATTATACGATTTATGGCCATCTTATGACAATGAAACCGCCAGCTCGTTACAAAGTTCGCGCACAATGTTAGATCCCTGCACAAAGTAGGTTCGGTGGGCGTTCGGTGGAGCCTTATCGGCTTGAAAAGATAAGCTCTCGGAGTGAAAGAAGCCCAATAACAAGGTAAAAATCGATTTTACTCGCCAGCGCGCGCGTTGTGTGAACCGAAGTGTCAGGTGATAATCCTCGGCCGCGACTCGCGTTAACTTGCAGGAGCAGCGATGTTTTGATGTGAACTCTGCTCTGGATGCTGGAGCTGGATGCATGGTAAAAAGAGTTATAGTTCAGCTTGATTTCTCGAATTTCTACAACTAGATTTTTTGGCAATGCAATTTATGTTGTTGTTTTTGCTTTAATAATTTGCTAATGTATGAACGTGATGAAAGCTAGGCATGAAGAAAGCCTTGAAGTTGTGAAATGAAGGTGAGCTAGAGTTGTCATTTGTGAATTGTGTTGACCCTCGGCCTCGCATCGTTCCTGGTAAATCTGGTATGACCATCCACATCTGGCAGTGGATGACTCGATCGTGATCGTGGGCTTGTGGTGGGAATGAATTTGCAGTTTGTCAGGTGGTCATGTTACACTATTTACTGTGTCAAACTATTTACTCATTGATGAATCCACCTTCCACATATTATTTTATTGATTTTCAACAGCAGCTGCCAAAGCTAATTAGCTTTAAAGTAGATAACTTCGGTGTTGTCTTAGTACTCTTACTTTTGTCTTTGCAGCTAGTACAGCATCAAGTGTTGGCAGTGAGCAGTGTTACCAGTCACAGTGAATTGGGTTTGGATAATTGATGTACCATACAGAAGATGGAGAAACTTGAGGCAAATTCTGACGGACCAAAGTGGCACCCGCTGATGGCGGCTGCAGCCGATGATGACAGCGAAGCGTCGTCAAGCGGGATCTTCTCCCAGGAGGAAACCGCGACGAGTCCTGCGAGTGGTGCCAGCGGAGGTGACGATGATTACCAAGCCCATCTCCAACAGAGAATGGAGAAATATATCATGGAAGATGCAGATGAGCAAGACAGTAGAACCGCTGGTCCCGCTCAAACTGCTGGCTCAAAAGCAAATACAGGACAGACAGACGTGCCAAAAGAAAACAGCGAGAAAGGTGGTGAGCCCGACATGAAGAAAACCCATTCAGCTGACAGGAATGCAATGCCCCTTGCAGAAGATCAGCCAAAAGAGCCCCTGAATGAGTCCCTCAGCGATGTCGCCAAGTTTGCCTACTCTTCTCTCATCGCCGTCTGCCTGCCAAATCTGTTTGAAAACCAGTGCAACAAGTAAATATTTTTTTTTTTTGGCCTTTTTATGCAATGGTAATAATGATTGTTCCAGTCAGTCAATCCAAATCTAACCCAATATTTTGACAGTCAATTTAGCTTAGTTATAGGTTTGTGTGTGTGTGTGTGAACAGCAATGGAGAAATGATTTGGAACCAGTTCAATATCTCATGTCCCTGTAGCAACTTTCTAGCATACATGATATTTATCATGATGATGTTTTGAAAGACATTGGTGCTCCTGATAATAAGAATGACGATGTATGGGATTTTGCATGTATTGTAATCAAGCTTTCTTCAGGTTTAAATTTTGCCAGGTTCTTGATGTTTTTATGCAAAGCTTTGATGCTTGATATTCATTGATGCAACGCTTCACACCTGGCACTGGTTCACTGGTCCCTGACCAGTAAAATTCACTGTCAGACCAGTAACTTTTTTTCAGGAATAGACCATTGAAAAATGGAAAAAACTGGGTACCTGTTGGTCTGACAGACAGGTCCAACCAGGCAGTAGAAAAAATGGGTTAGTGTGCAGCCCTGCTTTAATGAAGTCAATATTGGCCAAAAGGAGTACCAGAGTTTTCACATCTTGTACAATCTGTTTTGTATTAGATGATTTAATATCTGTGAAATCATCAGTCTGACTATTTGAATTCAAAGCCAGTAGATGAGATGATGGACCATGCACACACACATGAACACACACAGGAAAAGAAAAAAATCTGCTCTTCAACCTTTATTCGCCTGATTTTAAAGTAAAATATCTTTGCAGAGCATCTCGTCAATGGATGTCATAAAAGTTTTAATTTTAATGTGTGACATGTTTCTTTGATGTTTTTATGCCTCCGCCACGAAGTGGTGCCGGAGGCATTATGTTTTCGGGTTGTCCGTCCGTCCGTCCGTCCGTCCGTCCGTCCTTCCGTCCTTCCGTCCGTCCGTAATGAATTTTGTAGACAAGGTAACTATCGAAACCTGTTGAGGTATCCTAATGAAACTTGGCATGTATGTGTATTAGGGGGTGAAGTTCTGCCTATCAACTTTTGGGTGCACATGCTCAAGGTCAAAGGTCAAAAGGTCAAGGTCAAATACATAAAATTTCACTATTTCCAACATATCTATTGAATGCCTGAAGATATTTTCTTGAAACTTAGTGTATACATGTATTACCCAATTAAGATTCTCTGGTGAAAGTTTGGGTCATGAGGTCAAAGGTCAAAGGTCAAAAGGTCAGGGTCAAATACATAAAATTTCACTATTTCCACCATATCTATTGAATGCCTGAAGATATTTTCTTGAAACTTAGTGTATACATGTATTACCCAATTAAGATTCTCTGGTGAAAGTTTGGGTCATGAGGTCAAAGGTCAAAAGTTCAAAAGTTCAAAAGGTCAAGTAAAAATATTAAAACTTCTTCTTTTTCTCCGTACCTTGGAAAATTGTTCAAGGTATCTTCATGGAACATAGTATATACATGTACTGACTGGAAGTGATTATCTAGAGAATGTAGGGTTCATAGGGTCAAAGGTCAGGGGTCAAAGGTCAAGTGCAAGACTTCAAAATTTTACTATTACCCTCATATTTATGCAATGCCAGCAGGGTTATTTTTTTTACACTTGGTGTATGCATGTGTAACCTAATAGAAATTCTCTGGAAAGTTTTTTTTTTTTCTCTCTCTTTTTGCCTCAAAGGTCAAAAGGTCAAAGATCAAGTGAAAGTGCTGAACTAACTTTTTCCTCCATATCTCGGAAGTGGCTCAAGTTACCTTGAAACTTAGTACATATTATGCATGTTCTACCTGAAAGTAATTATCTTATGAATTTTAGGGTCAAGGGCCAGATGAAAATGGTAACAATTTACTATTCAATTCAGAAATTGCACTTTTTCTCCACACCTGTACCTTGAAATTACTCAATGCCTAAATGTATGAATGGGTCAAAGTCAAGTTAAAGTCCTTAAATCCCTAGATACATGCTCTCTTATTCATCCAATTAAACCTACGTCAAGGAAGGTGAACATTCAACACATTTGTGACAAACTTGTCATTCCAATATTTTGCCAATTTTGTGGAAATGTAATCACACAGTGTCCACATGTACTATCTAGACCTATTGGGAAAATCATGCATTATGGCGGAGGCATACCAGTCGCCAAAGCGACATTTCTAGTTGTTTGTGTATTGTGTTTTTTGCAGACAGTGGAACCTGAAGATGGTGAAAGAATTAAGCAAGTACCTGAAGCTGCCGAAGCAGTCACAGCAGACTCTAAACATCATGGTTGAGGACCCTTACCACCATGATATGTCCAATGCAGATGTTTTCACAGAGTGCCTTGTGGAGGATCCCTCTCTCTTAAGACCAGATATCATCCCAAAGGTGGGTGGAGTCCAAAATAATTTGCTTACATCTCATTTACAGGAAGGTTGTACTCTTTTTTTGAGAGGAACTTTATTTGAACAAAAAAGAAATCAATATACAGTTGAACCTCTCGTATCCGGACAAGTCGGGACCGGGGCTCATCCGGATAAGGGATTTGGCCGGATATGGGAGACTCAATGCTTTATACATGTACATACCGTATAATAGAGCTCTATGGTATATACATACACATACACATGTACTGATGTAGCCCATTGTAGTACCACATGTAGTAATGTGTATACTGCGACCTTTTCACTGTTACACTCAGTAACAGACCCCAAAATAGAGGTTCGTGTTTGCAAGCGGAAATCATTTTCTTTTATAAATTCTTGGGATGATTTACCTAAATAATCATTAAGAATATCAAGTATATGTAATTCATGTGTGTTTCCTCCCGTAATTATTAAAAAAAGATAAAAAAAATCACGGCGAGATTGTGTCCGGATAATAGAGAGATCCGGATAAAGGGAGGCCGGATAATAGAGGTTCAACTGTACATGTATTGAACATATATCATGAGTTCCAATTTGAGAAAAGTTGAAGGAATTATGATTTTCTCTGTAAATTGGTAACCCTGGAATTTCATCCTGTTTCATCCAGCATTGGACTTTAGGCAATATTTCCAGTGCCATACTAATCACATTGAAAAGTGAAGAGTCAATCGAGAGATGTGCTAGCATTGGAGCCAGAATGTGCTGAGTAATTCATTGACATCTAAACAGGAAAGAAGGAAAGAAACAGTCCAAAAAGCTAATTTATGCAGGTCTGTGCCATATAAGGTGGAAATAGTGCAAAAAAAAAAAAAAAAAAAAACATGGTCTGTTAGAGTTGATATGAGGGTAGAGTAATAATGCAGTTAGCACATCTAAATAACTTTCATACAGAGCATTTACGTTAAACATGAGTATTGTACACATTTGTCAAAAATGCCAAAAGAAAATCTCCCTCTAATCCTTCATTTTGCCATCATAATTATTTCTCTCAGTATTTGACCTCATTCGAAATTCCAATTTGCTACGTAAGTATCAACATCCTAAAGATGTTATTCTCATTGTATAATACTTGTGCTTACAATTGTATTATGGCTTATTTGGATATAGTATATAGATATATTTACAGTGAGAGTAGTGTGTTGACCTTTTCAGTTTATATGCTGTGGTTACTTATGCAATATCTATAGTACCGTATACAAAATGTAGAGTCAGCCAAAGTTGAAGATGAGGCAAGAAAAAAAAAATAATCAGTTTATAATAACAGTAAAATGGAAAAAAAAAAGAAGCAACACAATTACAAAGCTGCATTGGCATACTCAGACCAACCTTTCTTAAGAATTTATAAAGGAAATGCATTTTTGGTAAGACAATCGTAATCTAGAGCAATTATGCAGAATGTTACAATCACTATCCTCGCTGTGTCAGTGTGCATGCAAATATTATGTGTGTGTACGAGTATGTGGATGAAATACGTAGGGCCTATGTGTGCATCACCGTATTCCCTGTGTGCTTGCGTGTAAGTTTGTGCTTACAAGACATTTTACCAAGCTCTGTCAGTATTAATTTTAGACCTACAGAATGACCAACTTTCCATACTGTTCCATTTACTTCAGAACTTTGATTTTAGGTGGTCTTAGTATGATATCATGGCAGTGTGCATATTCTTTGTATATAATTACTGAAACCAAAACTTTTGATCTGATCGTTATCTTATGTTTTTTGTTTTCCTGTGGCAAAATGTAATAGCCATCATGGAGCCATCAAAATTTAAGATATTGCAGAATGAGTTATCAGATTACCATATGAAACTGATTTATGGAGGAAGTACACAATAATAGACAGTGTCATAAACTGGGATTCAATATCCATTATTATCTGTGCTTCAATTGCACTTCACTTGTCTGGTCAATTTATTCTGTAAGTTCAGGCCCATTGTCATAGACATCCAATACTGGTCAGAGATCGGTCACACACTGGAATGCAATCATGTGACTAATACAGTGAGGATCAAACTCATTATTGTAAGCAGTGACTTCACATCAGATGATCAGTTCCAAAACTGACTGGCTGCCAATGGGGCTTGAATGAAATAATGTAGATGATATTCAATATAACAAATATTGCCTTGTCTATCATTGCGATATAACACTTCCCCCTACAGTCTTTTGGGAGTTGTATTTCCTCTCAAGACAATATTTTCCCTCAGTGCCTAGCACTTCAAGAAAATATAATCTCTTGGGGTAAATATAACTCCTTCTTGGCCGTCAAGTCTTTGGTTATGAATATTTAATTACGCCTCTGAGAAAGTAATATGGTATGTCATGATATTCCCCTCACCCCTCCCTCACCCATCACTAGTTTCTGGCTCTTTATCCTTGTGGTATTGAACAGCTCCCTTGACTGATAGAATTGTAGTCAGATATGATACCTATCTATAATAATAAGCTGTCTTTGATGTAGCCCGTGTGTTTTGGTATGTAGAGTGTATGTTTTAATTGTATTGAAATGCAGTATGTGAATCTCTGTATTCCAGGAATTGGTCCTCAGTGTGTGTTTCTGTCCTTGACCATTAAGTTTGAGCCATCTCCTTTTCCCATTTTTCATTATTATCTTCTAGTGTAGTATTTGTTTTAGCAATGTTGGTATATTTGCCTTTGTGTTTCTTATAAGTTGTTGATATTTTATAATATATATTATATATATATATATATTATATATATAACTTATAAGTTATTTCTTATAAAGCGCTATGTCCAGTTACAAACTACTCAAAGAGCTTTCTGCTCTCTCTTAAGAAAATAGAAAAGGTACAAATAAATAATACATTACAATACAGAGCAATACCATACAAAACAATACAATATTACTATCAAATGTTATGAATTCCTTATTATTATCATTATTATTATTGTTGTTGTTATTATTCATGTTAATGTATTTATGACTATCATCATCGCCATTATCATCAACAGTAGTGTTTAGTCAATCATAGTACTTTTTGCACCACAACTTAGTGACAATGCTTTGTATTTTAACCTGCTGATGACAAGTCCCGAGTATACTCTGGCAGGTATCTATGGGAAATACATTATATACCAAAATAAGCCCATTTTCAATGGGTTAAGCATGTATGCCATGGCTGAAACAATAATAATATACAAACCAAAGACTGATTGTTGCCTTATCTCGACTCTCCTGCAGGACATGATCACACGAGCCCTGCACAACGGGACCTACGATGCCAGGATGCGAGTGCTAGTGAAGGAGGTTGCTAGGCGACTGAAAGTTCCGTGGGAGACGATCAGGGCGTTTGAGAGGGGCATCATCGACATGTATGAGCAGGAGGAGCACCAGCTATCTGAGTGAGCACAAGATTAGAAGTCTCCATCTTTCCTGCCTCTAAATGGGATTCTGTAAAACCAGAAACAGTGATTCTCAGCATGAAACTGTTGCTACTTGGAGCCAACAGCATTTTTCACAGCATGAAAATTTTGCAAATTTGAGACTGGCATTCAATGTACTGTGTAGACAAAAACTTTCATTTTACTTAAATTGGGAATCTTGGCTCCTCGCCAAATTTATGAAAGTTTTATGCACATGAAAATGTTGGGTTTTACAGTAGCCTGCCTAGTGCTTTCTTTTTAAAACCCTTTGTGGGCCCAGTCACTTAGATGTATCATGCCAAGCTTTTTCATTCATTGACATTCATTAAACCATCAAAACTTGACCTAGATGTGAAGTGAGGAAGCCCACTCAGGGTGTAGCAGCATGCCTCAGGCTGTGGTGACAATAGAGAGATTAGGGGGATTTAGGTAATCTCTATTCATTGACAATGAGCTGTAGTTTCCAGACTTCTTTGCCAATATGCAATGAAAGTGTTCCAGCCTGATGAGGGCTAATAGGCAAACAGAGCACAATGAGGATTAATCTTGTGAACCACTTTATCAGCCAATTCTCTGATTTTGTGTTTGTTTGTTTTTTTCCAGGGAAGAGAGGCGGGAGAAAGAAAAGAAGGCCAAGATCCGGAAAGCCAAGAGGGTGCTCATGATTGGAGCAGCAACAATTGGAGGAGGAGCCATCATAGGTACATAGCCCTTTCTGTGCCAGTGAGACAAATGTGTACAAATTTCACACACAAACCTGTGGACAGGAAATTATTGTGGCATGCAGAGGGTTAAGCTGCAACTCCACCTGTACCTTATCACATATCAATAATCTATACCTCAGTAATCTAATATTCACACTAGTGTAGATATGTATGACCTGTTATTTGAAGGACTCCACCCATTCCCCTTCACGCACTGACGCTAAGATATTGCTCTGTTATGAAGCAACCAGTAGGCCTACCTTTGTGGTTAGGTTTCGATGCTTCTGTTCATGTTGAAGGGCTTGGGTCTGTTGAATTCCGAAGTGTAATGCTCGAATGTTATTTTGAATGCTTAGTTATAATGTTACTTCACACCTTCAGCACAAACAGATTTAATACTCACTCTACTGTGAATAAAATGTTGTGAATAGGGTGTCTGTACATTGGGTCTCAGACACAAAAGTTTTATTCACATCAATATAACTCCGTGAAATGGTCCACCTCACCTCCAACTGAATCTCATGAAAGGCCAGTGCAGCTGAATATGGGCTATCCAGCCATTTTTTTTTTCACCAGATGTAAAATAAAACAATTATTTTTTTAATAGTATATAATCCAGGTGTGAGTTTCTTCAATTTGTCTCCCTCTACAAATCAAATTTGTTAAGATCGCAACTGCTGATCTGTAAATTAACAAACATGTCGGAAGAAAGGAACCAGTGCTCGAACCTGTCATCTACTGAGCACTTTCCGGGCAGAGACACTACCACCAGGCTGTCCCCGGATGCCGGCAGTGACACGACGAACATGGAACAAATACTCAAGCTCCTCAATTCTGACATTGTATTAAACATTGTATGATAAGTAGTCCAAGGTGGACAAGGAATATTAAATGAAAGAAAGATGAAACTCACACCTGAACCTGCACCCCTCTGTATAATATCTTTCTTTCATTCAATATACGTGACCGTGCACCTCAAAATGAACATAAAGTCGCACACACTGATTTTGCGTGGGGACTGAAAATAAGTGAAATGGTCAACCTAGCCGAACTAGACTTTTGCATACTTTCTGAAAGAGCGGGTCTTCTTGTACATTATGCTGAAATTTGGTATCATAAAACGGGCAGGAAAGTGTGTTTTTTTAGCAGTTTATCTCGAACATTTTTGGTAGAATAGTGTGATTAGGTGTGTGTTTAGAATCCCTTTTTCATTTCTGAAAAACCTTGTCCACACTCTTCACTTTCAACTCTAATAACTTTTGAAAGGATAGTGCTACTGCTTTGAAAGTTGGCATTGATTATGGACAGAATGTGTTAATGAAGCATGCTTAATTTCAGTTTAATCTGATTATCCCTTCATTGTTGTTACTCTGGTGGTTTACTTCCTGTTTTTGTCCCATTCATCGCACAGCCAGCACAGTTTGGCAAAGATTAAGCGCTTGAATAGACACTGTACTCTAGAGCCTCTTTTCTCAGTACACACTTTTCCTGAGTTTGTGCTTTCTTTCCAATATTTAGATAGGTTAGGAGAGTCCATTTGATTTGAGTTATACATCATTTTAAAGCTTAAAGTCTGCTCTTTCAGAATATGGTCTTAACTAAAAATTCATGTCTGGTGACTTTTTGTTTGTTTTGAGGTGCAGGGTCACATATTGTTTGTTTGTAGAACAAGAAGGATAACTAGAGATTGTAATTTGTCATCACTGACAAATTAAGGTGATCCGATTTTTTTTTTTTACTCAATGATTCAAGTCCTGATCGCAATAGGCATGACCATGCAGGTTTCTTCTGTGTTCAGAGACATTGGCCGTGTGATGTTTGGATTCTCATTTAGAAAAGGGAGTCGTATCTGCCATCTTTGGTACCAACTCTGTATACACTATAACGAAGATACAGCAACAAGTACATATGACCTTTGACCCCACTTTGCACAACCTAGATGGCATCTGAGCAAAAAGTGGTTATTTTGTGAAATGATTCTTGTAACATGATCTTTGCGTGTGCAAAATATGGGAAAGATAAGACATGTATTCACCAAGATTCAGGATGAAACATTTGTGACCTTTGACCCTAATTTACATACCCAAGATGTTGTCCGATCAAGTAGTTGTTATTTTATGAAATAATCTATGTGACATGAACTAAACATGTGCAAAATATGGGGGTGATAGGGGCTGTTTTTCTTGAGTTATGCAAAGAAAGTTGCAGAAACATAGAAATATCTCAGCACATCGAAGATAAGCTTTAATTTCAACCAAGTATTTTAACATGATCCCGACATCATATGAAAAAAGCAAAGGGCACGTAACGATAGCGCAAAGTCTGAGTTACAACATATTAAAATCTGAGAAAAATTCACCGAAGGGTAAGTGAGCTAGTGCTCGATAAAGACAATCGTGTCAATATTAACATCTAGAAAAATTCCCTCCCATAGAGATAACACGTCATAACGAAGATACAGAAAAAAGTACATATGACCTTTCACCCCACTTTGCACAGACAAGATGGCATCTGAGCAAAAAGTGGTTATTTCAATTCAATTTCAATTTATTTGGCACAAAATAAATCAAAAGTACATTATGTACACAGTAAAAACAAAAACAATGTGTATAAACATACATGCACATATTTGGAAATTAATGCCGGGACCCCTTTGAAGCATCTGGTGCTTGTTGTTGGGGCCCAAAACAAAATTATACAAAATACAGTTGCTTAATAGCATATTGTGCAAAAATGAAAATGAAAAAAAAAATATATATATACAAAAAGATACTTATCAGCCCTAAACTATGCACACACACACACACACACACACATCACATTCTTATCACTCGCACCCATGCAGCGCACACCCAACACACTCATTCAGTAGCAATGTCAGGATCAAAGAAGTGAACAGTGGAAGAAATTTGGTAGCAAGCAGTCTACTCAGACATGGATAACAGTTTCTTAAAAGTATGTTGTTTGAATAATGTTCTGAAGCGAGAAAGTGTAGTGCTGGATTTGAGATCTGGACTGATTGAATTCCATTCATTTACACCTGTAAAACGAATTGAATGGGTTCTAACTGTTAAACGGGCTAATGGCTTTCTCAGACTATATCTTTCACGAGTAGAATAATCATGAAAACACAAATTAGATTTAAACATATCATGAAACAAAACTGGGAGAATACCTTTATGATACTTAAACATAAACACTAATATATTGAATCGAACAAGTTCATAAATGGGTAGAATTTTTAACTTGACAAAAAGTGGTAAACTTGAACTGCGAGAATTGCTCTTAGAAATCAATCTGATCGCACGCTTTTGTAACATATATAATTTCTCAACATGAGTTTTATATGTCTTACCCCATATTTCATTACAATAATTAAAATGCGGTAATATTATTGCATTGTATATATAAAATAAAATTTTTCTAGGTACAAAACTTACCAATTTAGATAACACTCCAACACATTTTGATATTCTCGAAGATATGTTTTCTAAGTGGTGCTTCCACTCAAGAGATTCATGAATAGAAATACCAAGAAAATTTATAATTTGAGTTCTTTCAATAATTACATTTTCAATCTTAATCAAATCAGAATTTACAGAAATTTTCTTTCCCTTAGAATGAAATAAAACATATTTTGTTTTTGTAAAATTCAAAAATAACTTATTACATTTAAACCATTCATTCAACATTTGTAATTCATTATTCAGGGTAAATATAAGTGTGTTTACATTTCTGTGAGAATATGACACTACAGTGTCATCAGCAAAAAGAGAAAATTTCAATATTTCTGAACAATTTACAATATCATTAACATATATCAAAAATAACAGTGGCCCCAGCACAGAGCCCTGAGGTACACCGATGTTTACCTCTCCTTGCATGGATTCGACACCATCAACCACCACATATTGTTTTCTATTTAACAAGTAATTAGAAAACCATTGTAGGGGTAAACCCCTTATTCCATATGACCAAAGCTTTGATAAAAGGATATGGTGGTTGATGGTGTCAAAAGCTTTTGAAAGATCCATGAACACTCCACAACAAATATTACCTTTATCAATTTCTTGTAAAATATAATCAGTAAAATATATTAAATTCAATGAGGTGGAATGATTTTTCCGAAAACCAAACTGTTCAGGAATTAAAATATTCTCCTTGGTAAGATAATCATAAAGCCTATCATACATAAGTCTTTCAAGTAGCTTAGCAAAGATAGAAAGGAGAGCAACGGGTCTATAATTTTCAATATTCTGCGGATTATCTTTTTTAAATAAAGGAACTATTTTAGCAAGTTTGAATTCATTTGGCACAATACCAGTGCTCAATGACATATTAAAAATATTACATAATGGATCAGCAATATACTGAATACAATCTTTAATGACTCGAGGAGATATATCATCTGGCCCACTGGCTTTTGATGTCTGAATTAACGAAGATATTTTTATAATTTCATAAGGAGATGATGGTTTTACAAAAAAAGATTTAGCGTTTTGACATGACATAAACTCTTGAAATGAATGATATGGGGTAGAAATCGACTTTGACAGTTTTTCGCCAATATTAATAAAATAAGAATTAAATTGATTAGCTATCTCCTGTTTTGAAGAAAACCTTGAATTTTCAAAGCACATACTTTTGGGCATAACATTGAGTTTTTTCCTACCTAAGATTTCATTGATTTGTCTCCATGTTTTTTTGAGATCACCCTGCATTGACAAAAAAATTTCATTGTAATGCTTATATTTTGAACAACGAATAATATTTGTGAGTTTATTTTTATACTTCTTATAACTAGATATATGTTTAGCATCAGGATATTTGAGACTTGCCTTATATAATCTATTCTTAAGTTTTATGGATTTGAGTATGCCTTGAGTAATCCAAGGTTTCCTGCATTTGTTTTTCTTTTCACGAATAATCTTTAAAGGAAAACATTCACAGTATGTCATATCAAATTTTTCAATAAACTTACTATAACTATCATTTACATCTGAACACTCATTAACAAAACACCAATCAATACACTTTAATCTGTTTTTAAACAACAACAAATTTTCTTCATTAATAATTCTTTTCTTCACACATTTTTTCTTTACTGATTTATACTTGCATTGTCGACCTTTCAATATGACATATATTGGAAAGTGATCAGAAAAATCATCATATATAATTCCATTAGAAATATTCTTATTAATAGTGTTAGTATAAATGTTATCAATTAAAGACGCTCTGGTTGATGAAATACGAGTCGGTTTTGATATCAAAGGAAACACATTGAAAGAAAACAACATATCCAAAAAGTTGTTTGTTTTGCTATGACTTCCATAATTCAATAAATCAATATTAAAATCGCCCATCAAATAAAATTCCTTCTTTTCACTTTCCAATTTTTCTACAATATCATTCAATTTAGAAGTGAAATCCACAATATCTGTACTTGGAGGACGATAAATACATGCTACAATAAAGGAGTTATTATGTTGAGTAAGTTCAATAAAAAGCATTTCATAATTGTCTGCAATACATGACAAATCATTTCGTATAACATATTGATATTCATCTTTTACATACAAGGCAACTCCACCACCAACTTTATCTGGAGGTCTACACATAGAAACAAGAGAATAATTATCAATATCATACATATTATAGTTTGTTTTTGAAGAAAACCAGGTTTCAGATACTGCCATAATGCTAAAACTGAAGTCTAGTGTAGCAAGAAGGGTATTAAATTGATCAAAGTTTTTATGCAGACTTCTTGCATTGACATGAAAAAAAGACAGGTCAGTGTTAATATGTGCATGCTTGGCATGAAAGTCCTCACTGAACATATATTTACAATCAACATCAGGAAAATTGGAAATAATTTCTTGACTATCATCAATATTGAGTGATTGGTGATTAACTGAATTCATATCGAAGGGATTGATCTTTAATGATTCAATTTTATTTATATTGATTTCTTTTGTTAAATTGAAATAACTATAAATTGTCAACAGAAATTCATTGTCATCTGAAATGTGATTGAATGGCAGTGCATCTGAAGCACAGTTTAAACAAAGCCATGACTGAGTAGAAGAAGAAACATTGCTACTTTCACACTCACACATTCACACACAAGCAGACACAATTACTATTCAAAAGTCACAAAAAATGATAATTTAAGTCTACTAGAACATTAATATCGTAACAAAATAATGAGTGGAAGTAAAAGAACACTACCTGGATATCGTTATTCGTTGCAAAGAACAAGATAATGAAGTACAAAAGGTGACAATATCAACATATAAACAAGGTACATAGTATTAACCAATGTTCAGTGGAGTTTCAAGAGATCTTCCGTTGTGTGTATCTGTCTCTTCACAGTTTTGTTGTTTCCAGACTTCACAGAGACGATGATTCTACCATCTGTAGACCAGGCCGATTGCACTCTGCTTTCGTCTTTTTTGCTCTCTTTCATAGCTTCCCAGAGGAGATTTCTGTTGGTGGATGTCAAGTCCTCGTAGATGCTGATTCCAGTTTTCTTTTCTTTCAGTTTCCTTCTGTTTACCAACAGGTTCTGGCGCTGTCTGTATGAGGTGAGTTTCACAATGATGGGTCGTGGTTTGTGCGAAGATGGGGTAGATCCTGCTGGAGGTTCTGGACGATGGCCGATGCGGTGGCTCCTGTCTATGTCCTCCATCTTGAGGTTGGTGCCGAGGTGGTTGTTGGCGATGTCACATACAAGTTTGTTGGTGTCCTCTCTTTCTCTTTCAGGCACACCGAAGATCCGGACGCAGTTTCTTCTGGAATACTGTTCCTGATGATTGAGTGCTGATTCCAGCTTCTTGTTTTTTTCCTGGAGAATTTCATGTTTTTCCTGTAGTTTCACGTATGCTTTTTCCATTCTCTCCACTTTGCTTTCCAGATCCAAGATAGCTCCATCTTGTTTGTCAAGACGGACAAACAGCTGATCCAGTTTCATGTCAAAGGCTTCAAAGAGAAGCGATCTCAGAGCACAGATTACCTCATCATCCATGAGGGCTTCTTTTACCATGTTCTTTGTAGCTCTTGTTCCCACAGCCATCGTGTACACAAAAGCAAGTAGTGACAGAGAACTTTGGATGAATAGAGATTCCAACAGGCTAATAAGCTCAGTAATCCTGCCTTTCAGAAGGAATTACAGGGAACAATACTGAGGGACTGAGAAGAGTGCAAGGCAATGTCAGAGACCAAAGTTGTAGTTGATGAACACCAGCATGAGGATGATAGTATGGGACTGTGAGTAGATTACCTTGTCAACAGAGTGATTTCCAGCAGATCATGAAAGTCAGTTTATCTTTGAAGATTGTCACCAGAAATGTTCCAGGTAGTTGCAGGATGAGCTAGAGATATCTACATGTCTCTCCACATCAGGATTTATGACAAAATGTTCCAATGCAGAAAATAAGGTCACGTAAACTGGAGAGAGTTGACAAGAGTGTCACACACCAGGTGCCACCATAGAAACTAAAAGTGGTTATTTAGTGAAATGATTCTTGTAACATGGTCTTTACGTGTGCAAAATATGGGAAAGATAGGACATGTATTCACCAAGATACAGGATGATACATTTATGACCTTTGACCCTAATTTACATACCCAAGATGGCGTCTGATCATGTAGTTGTTATTTTGTGAAATAATGTTCGTGACATGAACTAAACATGTGCAAAATATGGTGGTGATAGGGTATGTTTTTCTTGAGTTATTGCACATAAAGTTGTAAAAAGAAAGAAATATTACAATACATCGAAGATAAGCTTTAATTTCAACCAATTTTTTTGACGTGATCCCGACAACGTATGAAAAAATGAATGGCACACTTACGATAGCCCTATGTCTCAGCTACAACATATCAAAATCTTAGAGAAATTCACCGAAGCATAAGTGAGCTAGTGCTCGATAAAGATAGTCATGTCAATTTTCATTTCCCTAAAAATTGCACTCCCATAGAGATTACACGTAAACTGGTCAAATTTGACAAGGTTACCTTCAATCCATTTTTTCGAGGTGATGTCGTCATCTAATCAAAATTGTGTAATTACATTTATGAAAGAGCATTTCATAAGCTACAACATATTGAAATTTAGGTGAAAATTGGCAAAGGATAAGTGAGATACGCTCGAGCAAACTTGAAATTTGATGACGTCATTTTGAAAATTTACTTTTTTTACTTTATTAAGAAATTTGATATCTTTTCATCATTTTGTCAGCATAGCCAGCCCATGAAATGACATGTACAACTCATCAGCTTTCAGAATATGTCAAGAAAATGGGGGGTCACCGTCCATCCTGACGAGTAAAATCCGATTTAAAATTGGCGGTTTTTTGGCATAGTTGCACTGTGTATCCCCATTGACGCACGCGCGGAATTTTGAATTTGAGGGGCCCGTATGACGTCATATTGAATCGGATCGACTTGAAACTTGGCATAAATATTCCTTGACATTTCGGACATCCGATCCATGTGAAAAAATTGAAAATTTCTATTCCATATGAGCTGTGCGTGCGAATATGTGCGCGCGCGTACGCGTCCGTCCAATTTTTTCAATTTTTCAAAAAATGCTCCAAATGGTCTGAAACGTGTGCAAAAAAATTTTGAGCTCGATTTGAGCATACAAATATTTCAACGCGCGCGTACGCGCACGTTTTGAGATAAAAATGAATTTTGAGAATATGAGTAGAATTCGCATGACTTGAAATATATGTGAAGTAAATTTCATTGAAATATTCTGTTCCATTAATGAGATATGCATGAAAATGTGTTTTCATATAATGACGTCATAGTGACGTCACGGTCAACTGATCACTATGATTTTACTTGCGCTGTCGTCTTTGCGACATGATACATATATGGTATAAGTTTGACATTGAGAGGCAATACACTTTCTGAGCTAACCTCTGCACAACTTTTGAGGAGAAATAAAGAAACAAAGAAAGAAGAAAGATTCAGTACAGATACAGAAGGTGATCCGAGAGGATACTCGGATCACCTAATGATTTTGTCCTTGCAGTATGTCTTAGCATGCGATGATTTTTTAGAATACCCATCCCTACTTTTTTACCCTGTGCACCTCAATTCAGGACTGACAGGAGGATTGGCTGCACCCCTCATAGCCTCAGCTGGTGCTGCCCTGCTGGGGACCAGCATCGGGTTCTTTGGGACCGTGGCTGGAGCTGCCGTCATCGGCTCCATAATAGGGGCGGCTGGAGCTGGACTGTCAGGTGAACATTCTTCCTGACCCCCTTTTGAGGCACTTTGAAGTTTGGAACAGAAATTTATCAGAATATCTCGTTCTTTTTCTCCTTCAATACTTACCATTCAAAAACAGTAATTACAAGAAGATTTGTGTAGTGAGGAAAATGTATGCTTAGGTATGCAGTCACATATTTATTTTGTTAAAATTATACTTGAATAATAATGTTGTAATTATTTTGTTTATCAGTGATAAATAGATATTAGAAGATAGATAGAAAGGCAAATTCATTGGTAGATAGATGGTTAAACATATCAGGAACTGGAGGGGGTGAGTGTCAAAGGTCAATGGTAACCCACCCCAATTTTTTTTTTTCATTTTTGTTCAAGAGCTAAAAGCATGGGCCTTGCATATGAATAGATAAAAATATGGATAGAAAGATAACTAGATATACAGATGATCCCCAGCACGCCATCAGCAGAAGAAGTCAGGAAGAAGATAGTGCAGAGAACGAAACAAACAGGAGTTTGTGTCCTTAACCTTGACACTGCCATCAGCAACCAGATTTCATGAAATGTTCAAGTTGATGGTGCTGTACAACATTGGTAATGAGAAGGTTAACTTAAAAACTGTAACCCTCGCTTGTACGTGCTCCTGAGTTCCCCCAATCATTAATGGCTGTGTTTGTTTTTTTTATATTTTTGTTTGACTTCGGGACAGGATACAAGATGAATAAAAGGGTTGGTGCTGTGGAGGAGTTTGAATTCATGCCCCTGAACGAGGGAAAAGATCTGCACGTTACCATCGCTGTCTCTGGCTGGCTCACCAAGGATAGACTAGGTCAGTTTCTCTTCTCGATTGGTCACTGTCATCTTTGTCATAACTTGATTTGGTCAGGTGATTGATGCTTGCGTTCATTTCTGTGATACAGATAAAACATTGTTGTCATGTCCTGATAGACCCAACACCTGAACGTCATATTGACAGATCCTTACACTGTACTTAGAAAGACAGACAATCACAAATCAAACCTAGAATTCCCAAAATACTGAGAAATAAATAGCAAAAAAAAAAAAAGAAAAAGATCTGCATTTCTTTTCATGGTCAGAGGCTGGTGGTATTGAGAGCATAGTTTTTTGGGCCTTTTGTTGAATAAGAAGATGACAACAATGTAAAGTGTTCAAATTATTCTAGAAATTATATCTTACACATATATTATGTTTGCCTCGTACATTGTCCTCTTAAAGGTAGGGAATCCCATTTGCATGCCTTAAATGAAGAGTTGTATAAATACAGTGGTATGTTGAAGAGAGTATCATTTTAGAAACTCCCATAAAGTATTGAAAGTGGAAGGTAACATTTAGTACATTTTTATTGACCATTAGATTTTGAATTGAATTTTTTTCGGGGCTCACCGTAAATTCCAGTACATTACTAGGCTACCTTTGCAGACCCATGCACTGCATGTGTGTCCATCATGTATATTTTGTGAAGAAAGTTCATCAAAACTTACAAACATTTCTATAATATACATTCTTGCCACACACTCTATATGTTATTACATCAGCTCTTATACTTTTAGATTTGTGTTTATAGATAAAAAATACAGAAGACTGCAACAAAATGGCTTAAGTGTGGCTGACGCACAGAACTACTGAGTAGTTGAGTTTTGTGCATTATTCAAATTGTAGATAACTGTTGGCTTCCAAATTTCTCAGCAGTGGCCTAAACAAGTCCCCTGAGGTTCATATTTAATGTTTTGCTGCATTTTGGGAGGTCTGTAAAAGGTATCCCCTACCTTTAAAGGTGCATGGTCCCGGTGTTTTAGTCAAATGCGTACGCGGGCGCACAGCGCAAGTTTCCAATAGAGACCTGTGCAATCGACTCCTCTTTGGTGCTTACGCTTTGGCCCACTTCCCCGAGTCCGAAGAAGTCCGATCCACTGTAGTCAACTGTAGTCAGTGGTCCGATCACAGTTCGGCTCATGATTCGGCTGAGGGGGATGACAGCTTTAGCAAACTTCGTTTGTGATGTCATAATAAGAAGCACATATGCACGCACCCTGGCATTACTACAGACTGCGTGATGCGCAGAGAAGACAACAAAGGCAACGTTACTTATCAACACCATGCGCTTTACTCTTGATGACAGCTCAACTTCGGCAATCTTCGTATCAATGCTAACGGTGATCGACAGTATCATCAACAGCGCCCTCTACACTACCGGGACTATGCACTTTTAAGTATTTCTGCAGAGAAAAATATGACCAACTTGTTAGTCTACACACACAAGTGTCCATGAACTCATAAGAATTTGCTTGTGCATGTAGTAAGAGTAACCCATGGTTAGGGATCATGTGGAGGCCAGAATCTGGCCTTGTTTAAAGAAGATGAGATATTTCATTTACAGTCTTTTCATAATTTTCAAAATGAATGCTCGAATTTCTGATGACTTTTGTCCTTGTTCATAGTATCCACAGTATGATTTTGTGCAGCTGCTTCTTCTCCTTTACTGCAAGACATTTATCGTTTTACTTCTATTACGAATGAATTACCTCAGTCAGTAGAAAAATCAGATAGCATTTAAGCTCATAGATGTTACCTCTGGATTATCTTATGGTGTGTCATTTGCATAGATAACTTTTCCTCTCCTTGGTAATATACCTTCACGATGTCTCATTTGCATAGATAACTTGTCTTCTGTAATCTGGGTATCTACCAATGGATAACCTTCTATGATGATTGTATCTAATTTGCATAGATAACTTTTCTTCTCCTAGGTAACCTACTAAAGATTACCTTCATGGTGTCTCATTTGCATAAGTAATTTCTCTTCGTCTGGGTAACTGTGACCAATGGATTTACCTTCTATGATTGTATCTCATTTGCATAGATAACTTCTCGGCTCCCTGGTACTCCCTGGCCAGTTGCCAGGAGATCTACTGCCTGAAGTGGGAGTCTAAATACCTGTTGGACCTGGGCCAGGCCATGGAGTACATCTTAGACTCTGTCATGACCATGGCTGCTAAGGAGGCTCTCAAGTACACAGTCCTTTCAGGTAGTCAGCCTTGAGATGGCAAAACAATGTATGTCGAAAAATTCATGAAAATTGACTTAGTCACATATTTCAGCTTATTTTAGTGTAATTTAGCTCTTGACCAAATCTTGAAATCAGAACTCATTCTGTTACTGAGATGCGACGCTCCCTCCTGTTGGAAGTCGTTCAAGTTTTGTTGGCAAAACAATGTAAGTAGCGATACGCTTGCCCCTGCTCAGCACACGACAGGCATAGACTTCAACGTGATCTTGAGGTACTTTCCACCTTGTCTAAAGTCTGACTAGTGTCTTTCAATGTGAAGAAATGTGCAGTACTTACCATTACAAGAAAACGTAGACCCAAATTGTACAATTATACACTGTGCAATGAATCCATCCCTAGAGTTGACAGCTACAAATACCTTGGAATTACAGTCATCAAAGACCTCTGATGGAATGAACACTGCCAGCTAAAGGCCAACAATGCCATGCCAGCAAGACTCTTGGCCTGCTGCGCAGAACTCTTGCACCATGTCCAAAGACGGTAAAAGAAATTGCATACAAAGCCCTGGTTCTTCCCAAACTTGAATACAGTTCAGAAGCTTGGAATCCCTACACATCACAGTGTGTAGATAACCTTGAATGAATCCAGAGAGCAGCTGCATGTTTTGTTACCCGGGTCTACCGAACAACCACATCATCTTCGAGTCTTGTGAGTCAGCTTAGATGGGATCTTTTGCACACACGTCGCCTCCTTGCACAATCCACCATGTTCTTCAAAATACGAAAGCAACTTGTAAATATCTTCATCCCAGCTTTCATAACACCAGTCCCATACATCAGCAGAAATGACCACAGCCTCAAGCTTATGGTATATGTGGCCCCCATAGACCCCTGCAAGTTTTCTTTTTATCCTCGAGCCATCCGTATATGGAACTGTCTACCACCTCAAGCAGTATTAACAGCACAAACCCTTGCTGCTTTCTGGGAGGCTGCACTTCCAGCTATTAGACGGATGAAGCCTCCCGTTGGTGACAGGATGCTGTAATTCAAGGGCATCTTTTACTTGCACATACATCACATTTTACATATCTTGGTATAACACGTGCAGCATCACATACTGCCACTGCACCAACTTGCATCCCAGTCTAGCTGTGTTTGCAGCTGCTATAGGGATAACTCCATCAAGACAAGACTCAAGATCCCCAAAACAAGTTCATTGTTACGAAAATATTGATGTCCAACCTGAAATATCATTAAGTTCAAAATGGTGGCAGAGGTGCTATGGAGAAGGTTTTAATACTACGTGTAAGATAGCAAAGCTGATTTAGTAGAGTTTCCTTTCGGCTACCCCCCCCCCCCCCCTTTTCCAGTGCTCCTCAGGACTTGAACGTAGCAGTACTCGTGTTAAAGGACAAGTTCACCTTCATAAACATAGGGATTGAGAGAATGCAGCAATATTAGTAGAACACACCAGTGAAAGTTTGAGGAAAATTGGACAATCGCTGCAAAAGTTATGAATTTTTAAAATTTTTGTGTGGGAACCGCTGGATGAGGAGACTACTAAGGCTTGTGAGGTCATATGAGTACAACAGTATAAAGAAAATGTAAAGAAAATTCAACATATTTTCACTTTTTTTGCGTAATAAAAGAGCACTTGACTTGCCTCTTTCTAAAGGCAATGGGAATAATATTACCCATAACATATGTCAGTAACGAGTCAAGGTAATGTGTACTTTTTTCAAAAAATGAAATTTTGTAAAATTCTCTTTATATTTTTCTTATATTGTTGTACGCATGTGACATCATACACTGCAGTAGTCTTCTCATCAAGCGGTGACTGCACAAAAACTTCAAAAATTCATAACTTTTGAACGGATTGTCCAATTTTCCTCAAACTTTCAATGATGTGTTCTACTAATGTTGCTACATTCTCTCAATCCTTATGTTAATGAAGGTGAACTTGTCCTTTAAGGTCTGTGTCCCACAACCTGTAGCTATCCTACATGAAGTTCTCTGCATTACACTCTTTGGCCTGAATTCACGAAGGTGGTACAAATGAAACCATGGTTTAAACCATGGACAAAAACCATGGAGCGCCAAGTGTCGCATGGAATATTTCGTTATGAAATTGGTCATTTCATCGACAAAATGATCGTTTCGTTAACAAAATATTCATTTCGTGGACAAAATGTTCATTAAGTTACAAAATGTTGTCATTTCGTTACAAAATTATCATTTCATCAACAAAATGACTGATTTTGTAACAAAATATTCCATGCGACACTTGGCGCTCCATGGTTTTTGTCCATGGTTTAAACCATGGCTTCATTTGTACCACCTTCGTGAATTCGGGCCTTTGTGTCAAACTGTTCCTTATCTGCAACTGGAGAAGTGTTTCACATAATTATTGTTATATGAAACTTGTTCATTATATTAAGAGATAGATATATAGGGAGACAGACAAATAGACAGCTGAGGTGAGTGAATCATTGGTTCTGTTTTCTCACATCTGTTAATATTTAACTTCTTTCACTTTGTTATGTCTTGTAAAAAGAGTGTGTTGACATTGTGCCCTCTGTCTTCGATAATAATGATACTACTACTACTTCTACTACTACTACTCATGATAATGATAATGATGATGATGATGATGATGATAATGATAATGATGAAAATGATAATAACAATAATAATAATAATAATAATAATAATAATGATAATGATGATGATGATGATGATGATGATAATGATGAAAATGATAATAACAATAACAATAATAATAATAATAATAATAATGATAATAATAATGATAATAATAATAATAATAATAATAATAATAATAATAATAATAATAATAATAATAATAATAATAATAATTACGATAATAATAATAATGATAATAATCATCATCGTCATCATCGTCATCATCATCATCATCATCATCATAATAGAAGAGAGACTCTTATAAAGTTCTCATTCTACCTGAAAAGATACTCATGGCGGTGTAGAACAGAGTACATAGCAGAGTACATAACTGGTTACTCAGAAGTCGTCATTGTTTTGGACTCCATGCAGGATTGCTAGCTGCCATAGCCCTACCAGCATTTGCCTACACAGCCATTTCGTCAAGCATCGATAACCCCTGGAGTGTGGCTACTAGTAGGGCGGGTGAGGCTGGCAAACAGCTTGCTGAGGTGAGTGAATCATCAGTGTTGTTTCTCATGTCTTTTAATAATGAGCTTCTTAAAATTTTCCTTCATTTTCCGAATAGGTTCTTCCATTTCTCCTCATCTGCATGGACAGGCTTATGGATGACATATCTTAGTACTCGCTTCAGATTATGAATTTATCAAAATTGTTAATGATCAAAGTGTCTGTAGTAAGATAAAGACAGAACTACTTCCAGCATACATTGTATGTGTGAGCCCATAAACACACACTCACAGTTTGCGAGAATCTTAAGCAAATTAAAAGAGGCAGACTAAACCAGAAGAAGAAGAAGCTACTGGTATGCTTTACTAACATTTTTGATGTTGTTCATTGCTCACAGGGTAGTGTGGAAATGACCGTCAGTATGTAGTACATGGGCAGTGCTTGCTGGGCCACAGTCAGATGATGGACAGATACTTTCTGATGATACGGTTTCCTTAAATTTACACTTGACTTATCCAAAGCATACAAAATGAGAACTTGAGGTGTTTTCTTTGTGTTTTTTTTTTTTTAAACATCAACTCTGAAGTGTGAAAGACATAGTGAAATGAAATGATTGCATGATGATTGAATATATTGAATATTGAATGAATAAAATGATTGTTTGTTGAAATGAATGAAATTAATAGATAAATGTTTAAAATGACTGTATCACTTACAGTGACTGT
The DNA here is from genome assembly GCF_964275005.1 of Diadema setosum. NCBI lineage: Eukaryota > Metazoa > Echinodermata > Echinoidea > Diadematoida > Diadematidae > Diadema > Diadema setosum. The sequence continues at coordinate 23,872,160 of NC_092699.1, read as the reverse complement.
GATCCAAAAATGCATGCAATAGATAATTTGATAGGGTGTGAAGTCTGTGATTCTACCTGGATGCCTATTATCACAGCTGCAGTGGCTACGCAATGTGCACTGTGCGACTTGTTACAGACCTTGAATCAAACTAGGGAGGGAAAAGGAGTTTCCACATTACCAGATATATTTGTTGTCTCAACTTAACCTTCATTGTGACCTTTGACCCCCCAAAAGGTCATCCTCTCAAGGCAGCAGGGCAAGCGACCTGTGACCCTGATCGGGTTCAGCATGGGGGCGAGGGTCATCTTCTTTTGCCTGCAGGAGCTGGCCCAGCGGAGCGGCTGCGAGGGCATCGTGCAGGACGTCTACCTCCTGGGGGCGCCGGTCACCTCCGTCCCCCAGCGCTGGCAGCCATTTGCAAAAGTGGTGGCTGGAAAGATTGTGAACGGTTTCTGCAGGTATGCCATATATCAAGTTGGCATATTCAATTCAATTAGCATGTATATAGGTACAGTGTAGATGGATAGATAGATACTATAGATAGATAGGTAGATATATAGATAGATAGATAGATAGATAGATAGGTACTGGTTAGAGTTCCATAGCCGCTGCCTGCCTCAGAACCTGGGAGTGACAACTGCAGCAGAACACAAAAATCAGGATCAAACGTCAAACACAATGTTTTGTTCTTGTTTATTTGGCTGCAGAGGTGACTGGTTGCTCCAGTTCGTATACCGGACGGCCTCCATGCAGGTCAGCGACATCGCTGGTCTGGAACCGATCCGATGGGACAACCGTCGAATGGTCAACGTGGACCTGACAGATGTGGTGAGTAAATCTCACACTTGACCAGAAGGGGCAGTGTCTTGAGATCTGAGAGGGATAACATATTGCAGTCCTGTATCTGTAATGCTCTACATATTACTGTACAGCTTTATGCAAATGTGGTCAGAATTTTGATGGTCTATTTTTACTTTCCTCGTCGACATGTGCCTAGCACATTCTGAGTTGGTGTACAAAGTATTACATCTCTAAAGATATTTCACACTTTTTATAGTGCAATTTCTTAAACTTCCTTCAAAGTAAGAATGAACTATTGCACTGGATGTGACTCCATTGCCTTCATTCCTGAGTACCATTTATATGCTTGAACAGTGCAACCGTGATCTTTAGACGTTCCAATAGCATGCCAAGTAAAATTGAAACTACTTTGAATGTTTGTTTTAGAGTTTAGTTTTAACTGATTCTGCAGTATTAATGGTGCTTCTATTTAAGTTTGCAAGACATTGCCAAATATACGGCAAACAAATCATTTGGGATGTTGGGTTTGATTAATGTTTGATCATTGTTTACCAGTGTGTATAGTGTTTGCCATAAGTCGTGTGATACCAAATAATGTGGCTACTTTGTTTTGCATTGATTATGATTTGAGATGTATTTAGCCAGTACCATAAGTCTCCGAATTGGAGCACCTTCCCGTTTGGTTAACTCTTAGTTGGTCTGTAGCAGGAGTGAAGGGCTGCGGCTTACATTTGATGGTTTGAATTAGTGTTTGGCATAATACATCGGATGGCATTGAGAACACTTTAATGGGGTGAGACCATGATCATTAGATTATAATTAAATCATAGCCGCAAATTTTATGTGACAATTACATTGCCATTCACATCAAGACTTATTAGTAGTGGTAATGTAATGATCATTGCCCAAGGTTCTCTTTGTGCCACTGCAAGGACAAAAGAGCAAGAACTAATAGGCTACGGAAGACTGAAATGATATGTTGAATTACATTAATGAATACTTCAGAAAGCATGCAACTGAAGGCAGAGTATATTGATGCAGATGGGAGAAGATGTGCTGAAAGAAATTGCTATTCTTGTATCTCCCTCTGTATATTTCAAATTTGTTTAAAAAAAATGTGTCACCCTCTGTATTTTCAAGATTTGTTGAAAATTGTACACAGCGATGCAATCTTAAAAATACAGAGGAAAACAAAATTATGACAATTTTTTTTTTTTCACAGCACATGTATCTGAAAGCTTGTGAATTTGTATGTGTGTTTCACACATATTTGTAGGTGAATGGCCACTTGGACTATTCAGACAAGATGGCCACCATCCTGGAACAGTGCGGCCTGGAGACGAGAGAGCTCCCCAGGTCATCCTCAGACCTCTCCAAGCTTCGGGACACACGCGAGAAGAAGGATCCCGCGAGAGCGGGACCGACCCCGCCCAAAGATGCTGGTGATGAGGAGGGGGGTAGGGGAGACATCACCATTGATGCAATGGATCTTCTCATACCCAAGAGTGCGTCAGCGATGAACCTGGCCCTCACTAAACAAACGGAGGAGGGTTCTGTCACGGCAGACCAAGGCTCTGCTTCTCATCATGCCAAGGTATCTGGAGTGGAGTCATTATATGCAACTTACAGTCATGGTGCATTTCAAGTATCTTTCTGATTTTTCTGTCTAGCACTCAATGCATGTGCTTAAAAGCAGCAACTTGAAGTGTTATGGTTTCCTCAAGTCGAAATGAATAAAAGATATCTAAAATCTATCATCCTTTTCTGCTGTTTTGCAATTGAGAGTTGCAGTCCTTCACGATATTGTATTAAAGTATTTTATTTTCACTTTCAAATTTAAAGTGGACCATCTGTATGACTTAGTGATATACATTATTAAAAGTGATATGTTTTATGTGAATACAAATATGAGAGCAAGTACTTAAATATTGAATATGATGATAGCATACATGAAATGAGATAGAATCCCAGGACTTTATTTCATGCTATGCAGCCACTTGTAATAATGGGACCAAAACCTTTTTTTTATATCTGATTTTCATGAAGAAAGTACCATTTCCAAATAAATTTCCCACTGAAACCATGTTTATACAGGCAAAGAGATGAAATCTGAATGGATATACCAATATGCACATGCTGCTAGTAAGGTTGTTGAAGTGATTGTTGTTGTGTCTTCCAGTTGATTTGATGTATTATTCATGAATGTCTATATGAGGAGTCTCAAGTATGACATGAATTGATACAATACTAGCTCTTTACACACACACACACACACACACACACACTCAAAATGTTCGTCGTTACACTTATTTAGTTTCTAAATCTTGACCATCTCTTTGTATCTTGTGCCTTCAAATCATGCTGACATACTGATACACAGTATCAAGGTGAAGTTTGAGCTGATAATTGTCATGGATATGTGTCAATACGCCGATGAGATTTCGTTCTTTCTGTCATTGTAGTCTTTGTTTCTCCCTAGTGACGAACAAAAAATTAATTCCTTCTAAATCATTCAAATCCCTGCTGCTACTCCATGTCTAATTTCTGTAATATCTGCATTTTTGAAGTTCTATTTTGTGTGTGTGTGTCATTACCTTTAAAATTACCAGTGGATGCTGTGATTGCTTGTGAAAGTATTTTTGTGTTTAGTGATATGCAGACTCTTAGTGTAGCTGCTGTGTTCTCCAGTCCCCATTCTGTTTTATTTCTACAATTTTACCTGTCTTCTGCTCTATTCACCTCAAATGTTGACATCAGGGTGAGGTCTCAATCCTACCATTTGTTCCTTATTACTGTAAATGTAGTTTGTTTTAACAATTTCACAATCTTTCGCATTTTGTGTGATATAACCGTAGCAGGATCCAAGCAATAAGTTTTTTGTTTGCTTTATTTTATCAGTGTGAATTCGTACTGTTCCTTGCAGTGTCTCAACAGTAGGAAATATGAGGGCATGCAAACTTCATCTTTCTCAACCTTCTGCAGAAGTCACTTGCACCAAAATGCTGTTTTTCACCCATAGGCTTTTTGTGCATCAGCATACTGTACATACCCTACCAATCATTCTGAATGTTTTATATTGAAAATTCATCCACAGTTCAAATAGAGAGAAAAAAAAAAAAAAAAAGTTGATTTTATGGGAAAAGACATGTATATGATATCATCTGTAAGGCTTCAGTTTTATATGTTATTTCATAGAGATTTTGAAACATTGTTTTCTTCTTGAGAATTTATTTGCTTTCAGGCTTGCTGAGACTGTAAAGATTTACACTACCTTGAAATAACATTAAAGAGCGCAAGCTCACAGAAATACAAAGATACATTCAGTGTTTCTTCTCTGCAATATTTTTCAGAGAATATTGCTTTCCTTATTGTTATTTATCCAAGTGATATGCACTTGCATGTGATCTTCTTTCCAATATATTTGTGATGAATATATTTTCCTTTCCTATTTCAGTCTGTCTGTCTGTCTGTCTGTCTGTCTGTCTGTCTGACCCTACTGTGAAGCAAGATATTTTTGCAGCATGAAATTCTCACAAATTTCCACTGGCCTTCAATGCATATAGTGTAGAAGAACTTTTGCAATACCTCCCCCCCCCCCCCCCATGTAGTTTAATTTCATGAATCTTGGCTCTTGAGACATTTAGAACTTTTGATAAGATGCATGCTAACATTTCTGGTCTTACAGTGTCAGTTCTTTCTGTTTACTTGGTAATCCCTCTCTCTTTTGATGTATTTCTCCCATCCTCTCACTTTACATATATTATTTCTTACTTGCTTATTTAAATGCTCATTCTTCCTTTTTACTTTCTGCACCAAAAGGAAGGGAGCTCTGATCGACCTGGACATGTGCATGAAGTCCACGCGGGGCAAAGTTCGGCGGAGAACTCTCCCGGAGTAAACACCGAGGGCGCCAAAGGTGGAGATGTGTTGTCAAGGTCGAAGAGCGTGGAGGTAGGGGAAGATCCGCTCCAAGCTCTGACGGAGGACAAGACCTAATGATGGAATGTAGCTCTGGTTAGAAGAGTTCTTGGAGTAAGACTAAGTCATGCCTTATGCAGCTTCTAATGTGCTCAAATAGTAGTAAACAAAATTAGTCATATTGAAGTATTTCTGGCAGGCAGTTCATGACTCTGTAGATTATGTGTAAATATTTCAGATCAGTGTGGTATTATGTGTTTATGTAGCATGTGTGGGTTACATGTTAACTCAGAACCGGACAACTGGTTTCTTATGAAGGCAGAAATCGCTTGCACTTCAATATATGTGGAAGGATGTTTATATGTCTTTGTTTGTGTAGCTTGTCTACAAACCGATACATTCCTCACATTTGATTAGATGAGATCTTTTTTTTTAAATCACATATATTTAGTTTTTATTTGAACCAATGAAAAAGAACAAAAATTTTTAATATTCTCATTTTGTACAGATATATGTTATATTTCTTCAGTTATTCCATCAAATTATATTTTTGTTTCAAAAATGTTTACAGAAAGATGAATACTTGTTTTGATATGAGACACTACAGATAGTACTATTTCTGCAAGGTGTTTCTGGATTAAGTCTTTCAATTTTTATACCTTTGCCCACACATAGCGTTTAGCGGGGTATTACAAATCACTCTGAGGTCAGGTGGTGGGTCAGTCCATCCGTTGCAAAATCTTGTGGATCAAATTTCTTCCTCAGTTCATCACTTCCATTCTACTTAGATTTATATAAGAATTCATTCTTTTTTTGAACAGTTATTAAATTGAAGTTCATGCTCTTATAAATAAAAGTATGTGATTGCACAATGGTGGCCAACTAGACCCTATATATGAGGTGTCAAAACATCCAACCCACCAGACTAGGTTCCTGAGCTGATACCACAATAAAGCCAGAATTTAAGAATTCCAAAAGACCAGAAATTAGACAGTCTGAACACAACTCCAAACATATTCACTGTTAAACTAATCGTCATCTTCCCCCCCCCCCCCATCTTCAATTACCATCATGGTCAAATTTTGAACAACTCACAAGTCTCACAAGTCTCTGGTACATCATAATATTCAGCATATCCAGACTGACCCATGTGGTCACCTCCTGATGATATAAAACTGATTTACACAAAACAGGAAACTGTATTCCACTGGTTTTCATTTGACAAATATACATCTTATTAAAAAAACAAAAAAAAACAAAAAAAACAAAACAACAACAACAACAACAACAACAACAACAACAACAACAACAACAACAACAACAACAACAACAACAACAACAACAACAACAACAACAACAACAACAACAACAACAACAACAACAACAACAACAACAACAACAACAACAACAACAACAACAACAACAACAACAACAACAACAACAACAACAACAACAGTTGAATCCCATTCCCATATCTGAAAGGCAACTTGCCTGGTCTAAAATAAAGTTATTAATTTGTTTTCAGCTAAAACCATTTTGGAATTCCAGGCCCTGCATCATAAAGCTGTGCATGAGTACCCAAGTTTTGCATAAAGTCACATGTAAAGTAACGCACAACTTGGGTAGTTCCTTTGATCATATTCCATAATTTTCCTGCAAATACAGAAACAGATATGGAGCACAATGTTTTGAAATTCTGTGATAAAACCATGTCTTTTGCACCAGTTAATTTGGCCTTGGCAGCCTTCCTCACTGCGTGAGACTTTGGGTCTTGCCATTTCCTTTTCAGTTCCTTCCACTCCCTCTTGTGAGTGCTCGACTCCTCAGAAGGACTCTCACTTCCTCCGCTTCCTGCCCTCTACCTTTAAATTAAATTTCTACTTCAGTTTACCTGTAAATGGCATGTTTGTCAAATTTTGGAAGAATAAATCACAGTTTTATAGTGCTCGTTTCTGATAATGAAAATACCTATTGTGCATTATATGTGTTCATAAATGCAGTTTGCAATATGTTTGCTAAGGCTTACAAGATATATATCCAATCTGCAATTCTAAATTAGAAAGTAAGTTGTAAACAGTAATATGCTGTCAAAATATCTTCATGGTCAACTACTGTTAAGTTTCCTCTAATTTGTCATTCTATTTCCTGAAAAAGTCTGAAATGCATGACCTTGATATAAAAAAGGACATTTTTCCATAATTACTAAACACTATACCTTCACTCCGCAATATCCTGCTTTACCGAATAACTCGTCATGCTTCATGTAATCGAGTATTGCAAGTGAACAAAGACTCTAGATGGGGTTCATTAGGATGTTGGTGCAAGTCGAAGGGTGCTTGGCATGCTCGGGATTGGATGTCAGGGCATGCAGTGCGTGAGAACTTTCCGCAGTCTAATTAAATAGGCTATCTAGGGCCTATGCAGTTTCAGACTTCAGGGAAGCTAAAGTTCTAGAGCGCAGGTCTGTCTCATGTCGCTGCTTCATGAGATGGGGGAGTTCTGGGTTGATCAGCTTGAGCCAATGGAGGACTATGAAATTCTCAGTGGTGGGGGTGAGCTCCTCGTCTTTGTTCACACGTTTATCTTGGCGTGAAATACCAGTATTAGCCGTCAGCAAGTTTTCTTCTTTGAATGCTGCGAGCCTGTGGAAAAGGTCTTCAAGATGCTCATTTGGCTCAAGGCTGTACATCACTAATATCTAGGAAGTGGGCACCGTGTGCTTTGGAAGCCACTGTGTAGCCTTGTTTTACCTCAAATGTCGTTCAGCAAGATGAATTTTTCATGATGGAATTTCAAGAAATGATATGCCAGAAGTTGGTGATATATGCCCTAGCATTAGGTCTAGTGTGCTAGCTTTTTTGACGAGTTGATTGGAGGGATGCTGTAGGGACAGTGGATGGGTCATAAGTGAAGCTCCCGAAAAGTGCAGACTTGGTTTTCTTGACCCATGAGCAATCATCTTCCAGAAAAGATGCAAAATTTGGGTCTATGGTAAGTGTGTGGATTAAATTCTGTCTCCAGTGCGTGAAAGAATCCAGGATCATGCTTGGTTTTAACAGGCACCTTTGTTTTAGTGCTCTTGGGGACAATGCCACTGTGGAAGTTGATAGATGGGACTGCAGCATATAACAACATAATGTAGTCCGTCAACTAGAGAGATACTTGGCTCAAGTAGTCTTTCTGGCACGAGAACTGGAATGAGGATTGACAGCTGTTTTTTTTTTTTTTTTCCCCCCTGGGAAGTCATTCAGATCTTCAAAAATATCCAAGTTTTTCTATCCCTACCACTCCTGTTGTTGTCCACAACCTCTGTGTAAATGTCATGTTGTAATTTGAACTACCACATGTCACAAATATTTATGTCATGTGGTAATTCAAATTGCAGTGTGACCCAGGAATTAACGTCGAGCTGTAATTCGGACACTCATGTCATAATTATTCACAACGCGTCGTTTGGTCATGTCATGATTATTTACAATGTGTCGTGGTGGGGATTAAAGTGGTGATAATTGTCCCCTTCAAGCCCATTGTTCAATTAGTTCAGTACTGGTTTCTTCTCTATCAGTATCTGTGCCAAAATGCGTACTTGGCAAACTAAGGGTTAATTATTCTTCCATCATATTTGATGGCCACCAACCCTTTAGTACAGGACCTGCCCCCCCCCCCCCAATCTGTTTCAGTTGTTTAAATTGAATTGTTTTAAATTATTTCAATAAAAACATTTGCTTTTAATACACGCAAGGAAAGCGGACCTGGTCCAAGGGAGCGGAGACTCTCATGTTAAATGGAACTGATGTTTGGCACCTCATCTGCCAGGCATGTGATCTTAAATCCAAGCTCTTGATAGGGTCTGCCCTTTGTACGAATCTGGGTAGGCCTTGCCCTTGTTCTTGACGTTGATGGGAAAGCCCTGGCCAGCTCCCTCGCAACAGCTGGTGTGTTGGTTGCTGACCGTACAGTTTCCTGGATATCCCGGACACTCCGCTGGATCCTGTTTTTGAACGATCTGAAGTCTGTTTTCGGACAGTGTTCTGGAACGTTGGAATAAGTCCTTTCTTTGTCTTGTGCTGAACGGTTGCACAGTTGATTTCATGAAAGCTTTAAAAAAAACAACTAACAAAGAAATAAATCACACCAGGCATTACACTAGTAACTTTGTGATTACCTTGACTTGCATCGCCGAGAGGCATAACCAGAAGTATCCGAAATTGTATCTATTCCCTTTTTTTTTAAAAGATAAAATCTTACTATAATGAAACTCTCTATTCACAAGGACCTGTTTGAATGCAGTCCAGTCAATGGGTGACCCCTCATTGGACGCCCTAGTCCTCAGGGTGCCTAGGTTCTGTGAGTAGGTCGTCCAGTCTAGGATATCAGTTGACCGAACACTACAAGATGATATGGTCGTGGCTTCTGTCTGGCAGTCCAGGTTAGGGAAACTAAGTGTGCAGGATGAAGGATTTCTTTCTACCTACGGATCTCTTGCTGATTCAATCACCGAGTGCATAGTCACATTCGCTTTGTCCGTGGTTTGTTTCGAAGTAGTGAAAGCAAATTGACTTCTTTGCTCGTTTCAGATCTTTCAGGCAAGTCACAGTTCTTATTCTGTCCCTGACACCCATCACTGAAAAGATCTACATTCTCTGCATCTTGAATACTGTTTTTTGTTTGTTTCAGATTTATATGATCATTGAAATATTGATGAAGTAAGTTACATAATTGACATTGATAAACCATGACACAACCTTAAAATAATTGACCTGTATTCCTTTTCTCAGTTAAGATGTGTGCACTTTTATATTTGTAATCCAGTGCATAATATAGACAGTACATCGCAAGCATTAAAATGCCTCAAACATTTGCAAATATTAGGTAAATAAACATGGTTGTTCACATTGAAGTCCTTGCTAAAGATACTGGCTATGGCAAACAATCTGATGAACATTTCAGACTACAGGAAAATAAATAGCAGAATCATAGGCAAGGTAAAAGTATTTCAACTTATCTTTGGATTGGATTTAGATGACAAGGAAAGCTATTAATGATGCAACTATCAGCATAGCAAATAACCACAATATCATAACAGCAAAGATAAATTCAATTTCACTCTATTTTTAGTATTTCTCAGTTAAAGTGCATGAAATGTATCATAATGCAAGGCCAAACATTTGGGAATGGTAAATGCACTCTCAGACTTTGTTGCAATTGTCGCAAACAATGTCCTGTCCCCCTGCTTTGAAATGACTATATCCACTGAAGAGGCAGCCTCTCCCTACATGATTGCACGATTGAATCAGTATCCATACATGTATGTATATTTCTTGTCATGGCAGATTCTGCAGTCTTCTGAATGTTCTGTCAGTGAATGAGCATATGGCAGTGTTAACATTTGTTGCTTGCTTTTTGGATTTCTTTAGCTTGAATCTTCCAAGCTTACATTCACATGTAGTTTCTGTGAGTATTCCAGTCTAGGATATCAGTTGACTGAACACACTTCACAACATAATAATGGTCTTGGCTTCTGTCTTGCAGTCTAGATTTGGGAATCTAAGTGTGCAGGATGAAGGATTTCTTTCCACCTATGGATCTGTTGCCGATTCAATTACCGAGTGCATAGAGTCACATTCGCTTTGTCCGTGGTTTGTTTCGAAGTAGTGAAAGCATATTGACTTCACATTCTTTGCTTGTTTCAGACAGGCACTTGCCTTGCAGGCAAGTCAGAGTTCTTATTCTGTCCCTAACAACCGTCACTGAAAAGATCTACATTCTCTATTCCCTAATTCTGTCTGCTCCCCTAATAAAAATCTGTGAAGTATGATGAGATTTCACATGCTCCTCTTTTTGTTATAGTCTCGTTAGAAAGGTAGCCAATGCCATCACTGTTGCTAAAATCATACGTGGTCATCTTGTACCATGATAACCTTTTATTATGACCTATGGGATGTAAGGAGGAACAGAACCTGTTGTAGGTCACATACTGCAGCACTATGTGTTTTGTACTGTTTTGTTCTTTCGACTTGTTCTTAACTGCATGGATAGCAGTTTATTTATCTCATATAATTATGCTGTTTTTGTTTTTTGTTTCAGCTTTCTATGATCATTAAGCTATTTAATTATATTCATGAACCATGAGACAACCTTGAAATAATAGACCTGTATACATTTGCTCAGTTAAGATGTGTACACTTTTATATTTGTAATCCAGTGCATAATATAGACAGTACACTGTACATCGCAAGCACTAAGATGCCTCAAACATTTGCAAATATTGGTTTAATAAACATATAAGTCCTTGCTAAAGACACTGGCTATGGCATATAATCTGATGAAAAATAAAGATCTGAACAGTTCAGAGTACAAGAAAATAAATAGCAGAATTATAGGCAAGGTATAAGTATTTCAACTCATCTTAGGATTCGATTTTAATGACTAAAGCTATAAATGATGTACTATCAATATTATAGCAACTAACCGCAATATCATTGTAACAGCAAAGGTTGATTGAATTTTACTTTATTTTTAGTATTTCTTAATGAAAGTGCATGAAATGTTTTACGGTACTTAAGTAACAAGTGCTACCTTAGGCCCAGAAACATAAAGCTGTTTGCGGAGTGTCATCATCATCAGTGTGACTTCAAAGATGATCGGCCTTAAATGACCGTCCTGCAATAGATACTTCCCATGTGGCATCATTATGCAAAGGTCAAACATTTGGGAATGGTAAATGCACTCTCAGACTTTGTCGCAATTGTCACAAACAATGTCCTGTCCCCCTGCTTTGAAATGATCATATCCACTGAAGAGGCAGCCTCTCCCCACATGATTCCATGATTGAATCAATATCCATATATTCCTTGTCATGGCAGATTCTGCAGTCTTCTGAATGTTCTGTGAATGAACATATCGCAGTGTTTTAACATTTGTTGCTTGCTTTTCGGATTTCTTTAGCTTAAATCTTCCAAGCTTACATTCACATGTAGTTTCTGTGAGTACTCCAGTCTAGGATATCAATTGACTGAACACACTTCACAACATAATATGGTCTTGGCTTCTGTCTTCCAGTCTAGATTTGGGAATCTAAGTGTGCAGGAAGAAGGATTTCTTTCCACCTATGGATCTGTTGCCGATTCAATTACCAGGTGCATAGAGTCACATTCGCTTTGTCTGTGGTTTGTTTTGAAGTAGTGAAAGCAAATGGACTTCACATTCTTTGCTTGTTTCAGACAGGCGCTTTTTTATTCTGTCCCTAACAACTGTCACTGAAAAGATGAACATTCTCTATTCCCTAATTCTGTCTTCTCCCCTAATAAAAATCTGTAAAGTATGATGAGATTTCACATGCTCCTTTTTTTTTTTTTTTTTTTTTTTTTTTTTTGGGGGGGGGGGGGGGTTATAGTCTCGTTAGAAAGGTAGCCAATGCCATCACTGTTGCTAAAATCATATGTGGTCATCTTGTACCATGATAACCTTTTATTATGACCTATGGGATGTAAGGAGGAACAGAACCTGTTGTAGGTCAAATACTGCAGCACTATGTGTTTTGTACTGTTTTGTTCTTTTGACTTGTTCTTAACTGCATGGATAGCAGTGTATTTATCTCATATGCTGTTTTTGTTTTTTTGTTTCAGCTCTCTATGATCATTAAGCTTTATAATTGATATTCATGAACCATGAGACAACCTTAAAATGATAGACCTGTTTACATTTTCTCAGTTAAGATGTATACACTTTTATATTTGTAATCCAGTGCATAATATAGACAGTACACTGTACATCGCAAGCACTAAGATGCCTTAAACATTTGCAAATATTGGTTTAACAAACATAAAAGTCCTTGCTAAAGATACTGGCTATGGCAAATAATATGATGAAAAATAAAAATCTGAACAGTTCAGAGTACAAGAAAATAAATACCTAGCAGAATTATAGGCAGGGTATAATGCACTTGTCAATTGTAGTCCCGGCCCATGGGTACCCGGGGATGGCCGGGACTTGCATCCCACTTGCAATTTTGCATGTTACACTACCCGGCCAAGTCCCGGCCAAGTCTCCGACAGGTCGGGCAAAATTTTCACGGAAATCCCCCGCTAAGTCCCCGGCAGGCCGGGCAAAATTGAAGTTGAAATCCCCGGCCAATTCCCCGACAGTCCGGGCAATATTTGTGCAGAAATCCCCGGCCAAGTCCCCGACAAGTCGGGCATATTTGTATAGAAATCCCCGGCCAAGTCCCGACCCTCAAGGCCCGGTCACACTGCCCAAAAGTCGCGTAAGTTTGCGTGAATCACGCAAGAAATTTGGTTTTGCGCATGCTTGTCCGTTGGGAATTTTCGCTGATTTACGCGATGAAAATCACCGATGAATTGCGCAAGAACTACGGAAATATCACTAAAAAATCACTAATCAGCGCATAGGCACGCAAAGGCCCCAAATAGGGCGAATTCGTGATTGTGCGCGACGCCTGACGACAGAGGTCCACGGAAAATCATGCATAATCTGCGCTTTATCACAATTAACTGCGTATGAATTGCACATAAACGTGATAGCGGCAACATTTTCGCAAACGATCACTGATATTCCATGCATATTTCGCGCGTTGTTCGCGTAAGAACAACGCAAACTACGCAAAAATTACGTAAAAACTAAAACAGCGCAATACTGCCTAGAAGTGTGTAAACTTTTACGCGAAGCCGAGTTTTGAGCTGCTCAAAAACCTGGCTTTTGAGGACCTGTCACACTGCCCAAAAGTCACGTAAACGCATGAATCACGTAAGAAATTCGAGCCTTATTTTACGCGATACGATGCGCGATTTGCGCATTTCATGAGTTTGTCTACAATTTTTAACCTTCGTAGTTGTCAGCCGATGTGCGCCGGATCGACACTTTACGCAGTTCCATGTTTTGAGGAGCTCAAAACTCGGCTTCGCGTAAAAATTTTACGCAGTATTGCGCTGTTTTACGTAATTTTTGCGTAGTTTGCGTGGTTCTTACGCGAACATTGCGCGAAATATGCGTGGAATATCAGCGATTGTTCGCAAAAATGTTGCCGCTATCGCGTTCACCAACGACTCTCCACTGACAAAAAAGCAGACTATAAATAATGAAGCATGTTTCGCGCTTGAAACACCTACGTATCACTGAAAATCACTGAAAAAAAAATATTGGCGTAGGCCTATGTATCTCTAACAGAACACAGTAAATACTCACGAAATACTGATCGAGGAATCACTAATGTATCACTAACAACTCACGTATGATTGTGGCGCTATATTTTTGCGTGATCTTTCCGTAGTTCTTGCGCAATTCATCGGTGATGTTTCATTGCGTAAATCAGCGAAAATGGTAAAATTCTCGACGGACAAGCACACAAAACCAAATTTCTTAGTTACCGGTACGTGATTTATGCGATTACGCAACTTTTGGGCAGTGTGACCGAGCCCGCCCGCATGGAATCGCGTAAAGCGCCGATCCGGCGCACATCCGTGGCCAATTGTACGATCGAAGGTTCCACGTCAGAAAAATTCATGAAATGCGCAAATCGCGCATGTTTCGCGCAAGGCTCTTTACGTGATTCATGCGTTTACGCAACTTTTGGGCAACGTTACAGAGTCCTCAATGGCGGGGAATTGCTAGTCAAGCGAAATAATTTATGGTCACATTATCGTACTGGAAATGGTACAAGTCATAATCAACTCTCAAGCAAAATCTGGCTCAATCCTGGCCAAAATTCCCGCCCCAAATGCCTGCCATTTGGTTGGAGCGAATTTCCTCCGACAAACCCCGGTTTATTCCCCACCCACCGGGGCAAAATAAGTGAATCTCCCCCGACAAACCCCGGTCCATTCCGGACCCACCGGGGCAAAATAATTGAATTCCCCCCGACAACACCCCGGTACATCCCCGGCCCACCGGGGCAAATTAAGTGAATTTCCCCCTACAAAGCCCGGTCTATTCCCGACCCACCCGGGCGAAAAAAATGCTGAAATCCCCTCCCAACTTGGTTGCAAGTCCCGGCCATCCCCGGGTACCCATGGGCCGGGACTTCAATTGACAAGTGCATAAGTATTTCAACTCATTTTAGGATTCGATTTAGATGACTAAGAAAGCTATTAATGATGTTACTATCAATATTATAGCAAATAACCACAATATTATAACAGCAAAGATAAATTCACTTGCACTTTATTTTTAATATTTCTCAATGAAAGTACATGAAATGTTTTACGGTACTTAAGTAACAAGTGCTACCTTAGGCCTAGAAATATAAAGCTGTTTGGGGAGTGTCATCATCATCAGTGCGACTTCGGATGATCGGCCTTTAATGACCGTCCTGCAATGGATACTTCCCATGTGGCATCATTATGCAATGGTCAAACATTTGGGAATGGTAAATGCACTCTCAGACTTTGTCGCAATTGTCACAAACAATGTCCTGTCTCCCTGCTTTGAAATGATCATATCCACTGAAGAGGCAGCCTCTCCCCACATGATTCCATGATTGAATTAATATCCATATATTCCTTGTCATGGCAGATTCTGCAGTCTTCTGAATGTTCTGTGAATGAACATATCGCAGTGTTTTAACATTTGTTGCTTGCTTTTTGGATTTCTTTAGCTTAAATCTTCCAAGCTTACATTTACATGTAGTTTCTGTGAGTACTCCAGTCTAGGATATCAATTGACTGAACACACTTCACAACATAATATGGTCTTGGCTTCTGTCTTCCAGTCTAGATTTGGGAATCTAAGTGTGCAGGATGAAGGATTTCTTTCCACCTATGGATCTGTTGCTGATTCAATTACCAGGTGCATAGAATCACATTCACTTTGTCCATGGTTTGTTTCGAAGTAGTGAAAGCAAATCGACTTCACATTCTTTGCTTGTTTCAGACCTTTCAGGCAAGTCAGAGTTCTTATTCTGTCCCTAACAACCGTCACTGAAAAGATCTACATTCTCTATTCCCTAATTCTGTCTGCTCCCCTAATAAAAATCTGTGAAGTATGATGAGATTTCACATGCTCCTCTTTTTGTTATACTCTCGTTAGAAAGGTAGCCAGTGCCATCACTGTTGCTAAAATCATATGTGGTCATCTTGTACCATGATAACCTTTTATTATGACCTATGGGATGTAAGGAGGAACAGAACCTGTTGTAGGTCAAATACTGCAGCACTATGTGTTTTGTACTGTTTTGTTCTTTTGACTTGTTCTTAACTGCATGGATAGCAGTTTATTTATCTCATATGCTGTTTTTGTGTTTTTGTTTCAGCTCTCTATGATCATTAAGCTTTATAATTGATATTCATGAACCGTGAGACAACCTTAAAATAATAGACCTGTATACATTTTCTCAGTTAAGATGTATACACTTTTATATTTGTAATCCAGTGCATAATATAGACAGTACACTGTACATCGCAAGCACTAAGATGTCTTAAACATTTGCAAATATTGGTTTAATAAACATAAAAGTCCATGCTAAAGATACTGGCTATGGCAAATAATATGATGAAAAATAAAAATCTGAACAGTTCAGAGTACAAGAAAATAAATAGCAGAATTATAGGCAAGGTTAAGTATTTCAACTCATTTTAGGATTCGATTTAGATGACTAAGAAAGCTATTAATGATGTTACTATCAATATTATAGCGAATAACCACAATATTATAACAGCAAAGATAAATTCACTTGCACTTTATTTTTAATATTTCTCAATGAAAGTACATGAAATGTTTTACGGTACTTAAATAAGAAGTGCTACCTTAGGCCCAGAAACATAAAGCTGTTTGGGGAGTGTCATCGTCGTCAGTGCGACTTCAAGGATGATCGGCCTTTAATGACCGTCTTGCAATGGATACTTCCCATGTGGCATCCTTATGCAAATAAGGTCAAACATTTGGGAATGGTAAATGCACTCTCAGACTTTGTCACAATTGTCACAAACAATGTCCTGTCCCCCTGCTTTGAAATGATCATATCCACTGAAGAGGCAGCCTCTCTCTACATAGAACTGCTCTGTGTATGCACTGCGGTAGTGGTTTCAGACGTGCAGACGATACCATACTATGGGCATGGCATTCAAAGCCCCCAATCAATCTACATTATTTCTATAATTACAGCCATAGCCTACCAACTAGGTCTTTCAATCTTCAGAGTGCATGATTTTATCAACTGAGATGTGAAGAGTGCTCTTTTGTGTGATTTTTAATTGCAAATCATTAAATGATAAAAGAAGTAATTTTAATTTAGGCCCTTGCCTTACAGCTGTAATTTGGCAATTGAGCAGTGCAGTGGCAGTGCACTGAACACTCTGAATCTTGAGTTCTTAGATTATATTTAGATAACATTGATAAATGATATCAATTTGATATGATTGAAACTCACCTCATTTCTCCGTTGACACAGGGCTTTTGTTACCCTCCTCACCACCCTGCTGCAGGTTGCTACACTGATGCCGTGCATTGCAGCACTATTGTCCAGTACGGACCCTGTTGCGTAGAAGCGCAATGCAATGAAGACTTGAAGGCTGGCAGGCACAGCGTGACTTCTGTTGGTACGGTGTTCCAGCTGGCCTGCCAGGTTGTCGATGATGTGCATGATACCCCCACGGTTGAAGCGATATTTTTTGAAGAGGTCTGTGTCATCATAACAATATAACGGATTAAGTCTGTCCCTAAACACCCTCTTCCTCCTCAGCCCCCTGTGCACTAACATCAAGTAGGCCATCTTTAGCTTGCTTGTGTCGTCATAGTAATGGGAAGTTGTCGCTCCAGCATGTCCTTGGACAGATTTTGACGCTCATGCTGAGCAGCGTCAGAGTTGTTGTCGCTCCAGCGACATTTTGACGTCGATCGTGCAGCGTCAACTTTTTATGAAATGCCCTGCAGCGTCAAGTTTACAATTTGACGCTGCAGGGAGGAAGTTGACGCTGAATAGGGGACTTGACGCTGTCGCTCTACCTTTGTGAAACGGGGCCCTGGAGTGCATGTGATATCACTTTGTGATAGTTTTCTTTCCTGTAAGGCTGCCTGTCTTTCTGAAACACATTCTTCACACCACATAAGCGACAGTAGGACCGAAGATTCATCTTGTGTTGTGAAGCAACCTGCAGAACCTATGATCTTGCAGCCTACAACAAAATGAGATATAATAGAAAGAAATTACAATGGTTAACAAATCTCTCCTCCCATCATACTTTGTAGAACACCATTCCTCATAAGTATAGCGAACTTTGACGTACAATTTTTCCTTAAAAATTTAGAGTCCTTTATCTCCAGAGGATAAAACTTTGTTGTGGATCACGTCCTCTTTGGTTCCTTTTCCACACGAACAGATGGACCGCTATTTGATAAGTGGTAATTGTGATCCTTTCGTGGTCTGTGGCTCTTTTTTTTTTTTTTATAGATATCGTTCGTACAATTGAATTGAATCAGAGCTACCAAGTCTCACGCATTCTGTGTGAGACTCAAGCATTTAGGGGCCGTCTCACGATCTCACGCATGGCACCCATTTTTCTCACACATCGGGCAAAGTCTGCAACTTGGGCCTATAATAAGGAGCATAGCTCAAAAGATTAAAGTGATAGTTGCAATTGAAGGTATATTTCCCTTTTGTCTCTCAAAATAAGTAAAAAATAGTCACTTAAGTATGCACCTGATCGCACCATTAAGAGCTAAAAATTGAAAAAGCTCCCTACCATGGGAGGCCACCGGGGGAGAAAACCCTCCCACACCCTCGCTTGCTGGCACATTCGCGCGCCGAGATGCCGAGCGATGCCGAGTCATGAAAATCTCACTCATAAAAATTTCTTGAACTTGGCATCCCAGTTGAATTTATTTGTTCAGCATAAAAAGCAACATCAAAGAATTAAATTGATATTCAATCATGACAAGCACAGCGTAAAGACAGCTCTTTATATGGAATACATAATTTTGTGTGGCGGGCTGGCTTGGCTGGTGTTGTTGTGTGTGGCGCCCTTCTCGTTTGTTGTGTTGTCGTCGAGGGCGCGCTATTGCCGCCACAGAAATATATAATAACCGAGATGTATTAGTAATGTAGATGTTTTGTGTTTTCCGGAAAGATTGATCAACTCCGTGGGCGAGGTGTTCAGCCCAAATGTCCAAGCGGTAAAAACATATACAGAGTTAATCGACCTTTCAGAGACTGATAGTCTCGATGGGGATGAGTTCTTGGGTCAAAGTATATGACCGTTGAGGGAAGATGGAATATACAATGGGAGGAATATGTATGCGGTGTTTGTGTGTGTGTGTGTATGTATGTATGTAGTAGATGTGTACCGGTATGTTGTGTGGTGTGTGAAAATAGAAACCAAGTCAAGTGAGTCGTACACAGAAACAAAGACACAAGGTTGTAGTACTCAGATTTCAGGTTCAACAAAAATAAAAATCAAAGTTTAATCTTTCTTTTACAAAGTTCCAAGATCGCTACTGTTACATACTCGTTCATGTGTATGGGACTAAATGCCTGAAGTAATTAAAACTATCTTCAAGTTATCCATGCATGTCTAAACCAAGTCGTTAATTCTCATGCAGAATCCTCTAGGCCCTATACATTTCGTTTGATTTGTATGTGTGCCTAAGTTCTTCAGTTTCCACTTAGTTAATGACTCGCCAGAATCCCTAAGATCTCCTGAAAATAATACAAAGCATGTCTCTTATGTTCTAGTAGAATTTTAATTTGCCAGAAGATACAAAACATAAGTTCAAATTGTACGAGGGGATATAAGGGGGGTGGTGGTAGTTGATATGTTGAGGAGTGAGCAATTAGTTTGCTCGATACCTGGAGTAGAACTCCAAGAGTCTCCTCTACAT
This sequence comes from Diadema setosum, assembly GCF_964275005.1. Classification (NCBI taxonomy): domain Eukaryota; kingdom Metazoa; phylum Echinodermata; class Echinoidea; order Diadematoida; family Diadematidae; genus Diadema; species Diadema setosum. Next base: position 23,852,630 of record NC_092699.1, on the reverse strand, counting down.
ATATGGGGAGGGAAAGAAGAAAGTTTATAGTTATAGTAGTGTGTTGAGGAGTGAGCAGAGAGTAGCTCGTTACTTGGAGTAGAACTCCAAGAGTCTCCTCTATATATAGGGGGGAGGGAAGGAAGAAAGTTTAAGTTATACTAGTGTGTTGTTGAGGAGTGAGCAGGGAGTAGCTCGTTACCTGGAGTAGGACTCTGGGAGTCTCCTCTCGATCTGAAAAATTTTCCTGCTTATATACACTTAATTCCTTCAGTCGTCTTGTTTTCTTTATGTTGAAGTGTGAATACAGTCCTGTGTCTTCATAGTCCTCCATGAAATGAGTTCCACATACGGCACTTGAATCTGTAGGCCCATTCCAATTTGCTCTTGTGATTCTTACTCGTTGTGTACAAATTTTATGCAATTTGGGGTCCCAAGGAAAAAAGTGCACTTTATGCCAGGTTTACTCCATTTTTTGAAGTGTTGCTACACCCAGCAACAATGGCAGTGCTTATCCTTTTCGTGGAAGAGGTTGACGGATGATCAGTAGGACTTTTAATCGTTGGGACTGCATTCACCTTCAGTCGTCTTGTTTTCTTTATGTTGAAGTGCAAATACAGGCCCATGTCTTCAAAGTCCTCCTCCGTGAAATGAGCTCCACAAACGGCACTCGAATCTGTAACATCTTACGTTTATAGTTACTTACCCCCAAGAAGCAGCACTTGCGCTTTGTACCGATGCTCTATAGACATGCTCTTGTCGTTGGACCCATTTCCTCCACCAGTACTGCACGTAATGAAATACAACTTCGTTGCACTGTGCACGTTTTCATCAAAATTCTTCAAAGCTGCAGTCTCCACGATCTCGTATTCATTTGTGTCCCGGTATTTTATATACACATAGTGAAACTTCATACTGAATTGATGACTCAAGAATCACTATCACAATCACCAAACGTAGGCCTACTAGTAATCAAATACTAGTACTACATTCTAAAAAGAATAGGGAATGTTACCGAGATTCTAAGCACGAACCGAACATGAGCATACATGCGGGTATAAATGTGACGTGACAGCTATATAGCATGCATGCAGTGAGTGATATGGCGGCGGCTACACACATCATATCACACTAGCAGTTTTTACTTTCGGATCCCCGCGCGCTCATCCCCGGACCACACACATCCAAGTCAAAAAGAGCGCAAAAGTGCAACGGTTGGGGCGGCGGCGGCTATTCGTCGGATGATCGTGACATCTCGCTCGCGCTCGAACCGCAGTGCGCAGCTGCCGGCTGTACAGTGAATGTTTGTATGTGGTGCATGGCCGTGGTGTGTGGCGTACAGTAATACGCACCACTGACCGCAAGCCGCAAGTGTGTTGTTCAGTTGGGTTGGTAAAGGTTGCATCATCAGCTGTCTGTCTGCAGTCCAAGGAGCCGGAGGTACTGTGCTGTACTAGGCGAGCCAGCCAAGGCGGCGCCGACTGCCGTGAATGTAAGACTAGGGAAAGAGAAAGTACCTGTATTGTAGGAGTGTATCTATAGGGATCTAGAATCTATTCTCTAACATGACCGACAAGCAACAGCGCAAAAGGACATATAAGAAATAGCTGCTTATCCTTTTCGTAGAAGAGGTTGACAGATGATCAGCAGGACTTTTAATCGTTGGGACTGCATTCGCCTTCAATCGTCTTGTTTTCTTTATGTTGAAGTGTGAATACATTCCCGTGTCTTCATAGTCCTCCTCCGTGCAATAAGTTCCACACACAGCACTTGAATCCGAAGTCCCGTTCCAATTTGCTCTCGTTATTCTTACTTGTTGTGTCCAAATTTTACACAATTTGGGGTCCCAAGGAAAAAAGTGCAGGCTTACTCCACTTTTTGAAGTGTTGCTGCACACAGCAATAATACAGCAAGTAGGCATTGTGCCTTTGTTGACAGAAAAAAAGTTTGATTATCTATGGAACCTTCAAAATTTTTCGATGACAGTAGACAACTGAAGGGCTTTTTACACTTGTAAAATTTTGCTTAGCCCCGGACCAACGGTGGGGCTAAGGGGGGGCCTTAGCCCCACCGTTGGTACGGGACTATCCTTAGCCCACTTTCTGTTTACACTCGTTTTTGCCAAAGTGGGCTAGCCCCACCGATAGTACGGTACTATCTGGCCCTGCAAAATAGCAGGGGTTAGCACCGCAATTGCGGTGCCAAGCAAGTGAGTGTAAACAGAACGAAAAAATAATCCTGGGCTAAGCGACGGAGACGAAGTCCGACCCTCAATGACCAATCAGAAACGAGGTAATCAAGCCCCGGACAAGAGATAGTACGGGACTAATTGGCGAGTGTAAAAAGCTGAAAAAATTGGTACGGGACTAACGATAGTCCTGGGTCAGAGAAAGTCCGGGGTTAAGAAACACAAGTGTAAAAAGCCCTTCAGTGTGTGTAGAACAATGCGGTGATGCGGGGAGCAAAGCAATCGCAGTGCTGCCTTCCTTTGCTGACGTCACACGGTCACGTGACTACGGATTATTGCACTTCCAAAACATTCGCTGTTTCCAGGGCGTGGGGCAACATTGGTGTCAAGGGAATAAATTTGAGCCGATGGTTGCAGCATTTATCAGCTATGAAGGTCCCTTTCATGGCTCATATCCTGGTAATCGGCATTAGATAATCCATAATTTAACATTTTATTTAAGCAAAAAGTTTGTGTGTCGCAGGACCTTTAATTTGCGCAGTCAGCACTATCACTGCTGCTGTTGTCTTGAAAAGGTGTTTGTGTGCAAAAACATCTGTAACAAGAATGTAGAATTCAAAAGTCATTCATTACAGGCAAACTAATTATCAATGAGCTAGCAGGAAATGAATGAATGTGGGGCTTGTATTCTATACGCTGGCCAGCATGTGGGTAGTAGACATACATAAGTGGTGAAAAAATAAAAAGATAACAACAAGAAACACAACACAAACAAAATGAATGGATCATTGATATTTATCATCTTGTGTATGCCCTTTTGATGTCTAGACATGATTCTGCTTTGTAATAAAGATGAGAAAAAAAAAGATGGGGTCCCTAATTCATACATATCAAATTCTGCAGGGACTGTTGAATGTCTAGGATGGTGATGAAAACTTGAACAGCAATTCTGCCCATCTCATAGTTTCTGGATATGAAGATTTTTACATAAAAATGCAGAGAATGTTGTGATTGATTGTTGACATTTTCAGCTATAGTATGTTTATAGATATGCATGTAGCAGATCAAATCAGTTAAGTATTTTGCTTTGATCTATTCGTGTATTATTACATTGCTATTGAAAGTCTTCAAAATTCTACAAACCATTGCCTAACACCAAATGCTATTGAAGTTTTTGTTTCTAAATTATGTACAACTTGCAATCTTTTATAGAGGCTGATCAGTTCATCTCTAGTTATTCCATGTGTATCATGCAAATTACCTTAATAACAGAGAGTAATTGTTAACTTCATGAAATGTGCCTTAAAAGTTGAGTAATATTTTTCATTGACTATAAGTACTCTCTCTCTCTCTCTCTCTGTCTCCTCTTAACACAAAAATAATTTAGTGTCTGTAAATGTTCATTTCTAATGCCAAATTTGCTTTTTGAGCTCAAACCAAGAAATATTTTTGTGCAATACCTAATTTTGAATGTACACAATTGTATAATGTGTGTTTTGAAAACTCCAGACGTAAATTGCTTTAAAGTGTGCCCAGGCTTACAGATCGACTCTGGATGTGAATGACAGTAAAACATGTACACAAGAAACAGTCTACTTTTTACTCAATGTGCCTCCCCTTTGTTTTAGGCCTATAGATTTCTTATTTTTATCATATTGGCAATATTTCTTAATTTTCATCCAGTATATTGTGTGCTTGAAAGAGGCATGGTCTTCAATTAAAACTCTGAGATGATTAGGATAATGTGTGTGCAAATACATGTACAGGGAACACTCTATTTTCAAAGTGTATTGTCTCACGCAATGTCAACATGTGTAAATTTGGGTCATGCCGTCAATCTCTCGTTTGAGGCGAATCCCCATACTGGTGTTTACCAAAGTGGGGTGCGTATATTTGTCGTTTGGGAGTTGGGAGTCAAAGTACTTGTCCATTGCAAATAAACTTTCTGCTCAGGCGTGACAAACCTGGAGGCCAAGCCAGGGTTTGATGACTCCAGCAGCTGTCGTATTACGTAAGAGCATGATAAGGATATCTGCCTGTAGCAGACCATTCAAAGTGAACTCAATTTTCTCTATCCTTTTTAAAGTTTTCAATTTTATATTCTATTGAGAAATTCTATGGTCATCCATTTTACATTTCGAATGAAAAAAATTGACCCGTAAATAACGAAAATACAGGAATAAGAAGGAGAGCATTGCCAGTTTGCCGGTGCTATTTGGCAGTGAGTTACAACGGGGAGGTGAGACTACTCCCTGGTTCTGACTGGATCGTTGAGAAAGCAGCTGTCGTATTACGTAAGAGCATGATAAGGATAATCTGCCTGTGGCAGACCATTCAAAGTGAACTCAATTTTCTCTATCCTTTCTAAAGTTTTCAATTTTATATTTTATTGAGAAATTCTATGGTCATCAATTTTACATGTCGAACGAAAAAAATTGACCCGTAAATAACGAAAATACAGGAATAAGAAGGAGAGCATTGCCAGTTTGCCGGTGCTGGCAATGTGCTATTTGGCAGTGAGTTACAACGGGGAGGTGAGACTACCTCCCTGGTTACAATCAGCCTGCTGACTGGATCGTTGAGAAAGCAGCTGTCGTATTACGTAAGAGCATGATAAGGATATCTGCCTGTGGCAGACCATTCAAAGTGAACTCAATTTTCTCTATCCTTTCTAAAGTTTTCAATTTTATATTCTATTGAGAAATTCTATGGTCATCCATTTTACATTTCGAACGAAAAAAATTGACCCGTAAATAACGAAAATACAGGAATAAGAAGGAGAGCATTGCCAGTTTGCCGGTGCTGACAATGTGCTATTTGGCAGTGAGTTACAACGGGGAGGTGAGACTACCTAACCTCCCTGGTTACAATCAGCCTGCTGACTGGATCATTGAGAAAGAGAGAGAGAGGGAGAGAGAGAGAGAGAGAGAGAGGGAGAGCGAGGGGGAGAGAGGGAGGGAGAGGGGGGAGAGATAGTTTGCAGGCACAAACCCTTGTTGGTCGTATAGGAGTCTGCATGCGCCAAGACTAATACACGCACCACTAAACTAAGAAGCTACAACACAGGGCCTATGGGACAGTGCCGAAGTGGTGCATATAATAGTCTTGACGCAGACTCCTTTACGACCAACAAGGGTTTGTGCCTGCAAACTAGGGGAGAGATGGGGGAGGGAGAAGGGGAGAGCACAATAGTTCCGGTCACTACAGTACAGGCATGCTCTGTCTGCATACGCTGAATGTCTACACTCACACACACACACGTACACACACACACACACGCACCATGGAGCTACATGGCCCATGCCAAAACCAAAACAATCTCCTCCTCTCGCGGTGCCCCCCCCCCCCCACCCTCCTGTGGTGCTGTGGTGATGACTGACGCTTAGATTAGGCCAGGGTCAAGAAACAGGTGTTTTATATCTTTGACTTTAAGTCATTGATTGCCAAGATATGCACTGGCATTATTTACTGGGGTGTAGCCTCTTCAAACGAGAGATTTGCGTCATGGATGTTCATTATTCCAAAGGTATATTTATGATTAACCCAAAAGTTAGATAATGTTTGTTGTTTTGAAGGTTTGTTAATTCAAAAATGAAAAGAAGGTACGTAGTAACGAATGTTCAGAATTACAGATTAATCTTGTTTTGTTTTTGCATCATATATTAAACCTTTCGTATAATGAGCCTTATATCATTTTTGGATTAACAGACCTCTGGAATTGTGAACCATATTTTCATATTCTCAGATTAACGAACCTTCGGAATAATGTACTGTAATCTTAAATTTGGGGCATACTTTGTAACAACCAGGATGCTTGCCAGAGGCTCAGTACCTTGCCCAACATAGCAATATCAATACGCCTTTGAGATGAGTTCCCAAGTATTGATATTCCAGTACCGCATATAAATGTACAGAATAGTTTGGTGTTGGTCCTCAGGCCGGGAAAAAATATCCATAATTTCGAATACATAAGAAAAACGGCCTATTGCATTTTCCTGTTAACACACTACTGCTGTGAATAGTAAACTTTAGTATGGTATACCCTGAAAAGTGTTGACTGCCTGTTTGCATTGCTGAATGTGTATAATTGTAATTTATGAGGCTTAAAAGTGAGTAGTACACTGCGTAAATCATATGTAAGCAAGCCTTGGGTGCAGAGATTTATTGGTTTAGAATGTTAAAGTACATAGAAAAAAAAAACGAAATATTTTGTTTGTGTCAGTGATCTTGAAATAACTTGTTAATTCTTATTGCTGCATTGGTTTATGTGTATGACTTCATTATGTGTGGAGTACAAGACGTATTGTCTCAAATAAATGCCTACGTGTATTTCAACAGGATGCTTATTAGTCAATAGTCTGATATCTTGTATTTGTGCAGTTCCCTTCTTATCCGTAATTTGAACTTTTTTCCTAGAAGTAATTATTGATTCTTTAATACTACCATGTGTAATGGGATATCAAAAGCGTAGTGTGGTGTGAGAGAAATGTGTGAACTTGAAAGTCCTTCTTGTACCCACCTTTTGGTCGCTGTTTTAGCTCTCCCCATACATCCATCTCAAAATGCTGTGACTGCCATGACATACTCCGTTGTGCTGGTAGGTTGTCAGTGGTAACGGCAGGTAGCCACTTAGACCACAGGTTTCTTTGATATGCTACTTACTATGAGTGATAACCTGCAAACTATTCCTATAAGCTAGTTCACAGTTCCACTTTGCACATGAGCAGAAAGGGGTCATTTGTACATGCGTACAATCAAGCATGTTGGTTTATACAGTCACTGAGGGATTCATAGCATGTTAACAATGATTCATGCAATTCCTATAAATAGTGCTTGCCAGCACATGGCGTAAATATTCAACACTGAATAAATGACAACAATCCACCTGACTGCAAGCCTGATATATTGCAATTAATGGACAATTCTGGTCACCTGGTACTGTTACGTATAAAAGTATATTCTTTGTGTGAATATGAATTCCATAAAGTGTTGCATTGAACAAGCATATGCATTTTATGCCACTTTGAAAACAGTGAAGTGCCTAACCAAAAGACTGTGCAGTAGGTCCATGATTGCATATTTAATGTTTCCCTGCAATATGTGCTTTGTTCATCATATCAGTAACATGTACACATGCAAGTTTTGCTTTTAAATTTAGGGAAAGGTACATTCCAATGTCTTTTGTTAATCTAATTAGAACGGAAGGATCAGCACAAGACTGGGAGAACATTCCACCAGGGAGGTGTTACAGAGATGGAGTGGCAACTCTTTGTAATTCATGCAAACACATGTTTGGGTTCAAGGAGTTACAATGGGACGTTTAGCATTCCACTACGCTTTGAAGTCATGCTCGGCTCCGCTCTAGTTGCAAGACGAAGTTCGGAGACGAAGAACGCATTTCACCTTTCGTTGAATTACAAGCTTTATTTCGCCGCAAAATCTTAAATGAATTACTTGAATTGATTTAATTAGAAAAGTTTTGGAAAGAATTCAATTTTATAAACATGTATTTCTAGTCTCTTCGTAATTCGCAAATCGAAATGAAATGAAAATTAGGCCCTCTTAAAAACCTAATATTTTTCTATAATGCGCACATTTCCGCATGTTAATTTTCTATCTTTTGATAAGGGATATTTTGATCTTTCAAATGAAGTACTCCTCTAAAGCGTGTTCCAGCGTGTTTTTAAACTATTTGCTGTTAAAATTGTGAGTTTTACACTGCATTTTGATTCGCTGCTCCAATTCAAGGTACACAAATTCAGTGTTGCCATCACATTGAAAGAGAGAGCGAATTGCAGTAGGAGCAAGTATATATTTCTAGATGTGAGAGTGCTAGCCCCGATTATTGATGCTCTCTTTTGTCAAAGCACATGGGTAACACCTGTAGTTGAACGCATGACTTCAAAGCAGAGCAGTAGTTGCCTCTCCTTCTCTAGCACCTCCCTGATTCCACAGAATGTTCCTATTGTGGGAGCACATTACATATATGGTGCCCTATCACATGATCATGAATGTCCAATCACTGACTAGCAGTTAACTGACACAGGCAATAAACTGAGAAGTGGTGCACACACAAATAAAAGACACTAGAAACTCGGGGGTGTACAGATGTATAAATTTAATACTGGAAACCACATCCAATATAATACACCAAGAACAAATATGAAGGACAAGCAAAATGACACAGTGTTTCTTTGGAGTCATGTTGATGCTTTCACAAGCCATCAAATATTCAAAATAAAAAAGAATAAATATTTCTATTATGTAACACCACAAGAAGCTTCCATTTTACAGACACTCAAGACATAACTACATCATAGTGATGATATATTAAGTAATTGTTGCCCTTACACATATTCATTTTGAATCCATTATACCATGTCTGCTTTGTGAATTGGTGCATGGAGTAACCTTTGTTTTTGTTTTTACACAATGATTACGTTTCTTTATACTAAGTATTCTTGCTTCGCATGAATGAATGTTTAAATGTTAAGTCAAGTCGTTGCACTGGACATACGGCATTCTCCATGTATTACATTTACTCAAAAATAATAAGTGGTTAAAAGTATGAGTTGAGAACATACAGACTGCTCCCAAGGGGCCAGTCCCACTGGTGGTTAGGCAGATTTGCATATGAATTGCGCACAAAATTGGTTTATACATGTATTCACTAAACACCTGCAACCAAAATTTTGTGCAGCTCAAAAATCTTGGAAATGGAAAAACATGCCTCTGCGGATAACTGCGGATGTGTGCAGATGTTGGCCAACTCATACAAGCATGTTTCACGAATAGACGAGGTTCCGTGACGTCAAATGACGCTTTGGCCGAGGGGCAAAAATAAATTTCATGTGTATTACGCACATGGCTCAAGCGCATTGTACACGTAGCGTATACCCGCCTGCCTATCATGAGACGTGGTATGTAATTCTTACGCGCTTGCCCACTCATATGGGGGTCCCCTTACGCAATTTTTGCTCCTCAGCATGACTTGGTGACGTCATTGGAACCTCGTCTATATTGTGGATGTTTGGTGAATATAAACCAATTTTGTGCACAATGATATGCAAATCTTCCTAAACGCCAGTGGGATCGGGCCTTACAAGTAGCAATGTTGAGAGTATAGAGTTGGATGAAGTGGCTTTTGCAGAAGGCAATTGAACATTATTTGTAGTCAAAGTACTTTGTCCATTTGAATTTTACTTGTAATGGAGTTATTTGTCATACATTGTACTGAAAAAATGGAAATTATCATAGTTTGGTACAATAACTAATACACGTTTTTCCAAAAATATCCCTCTTATTATTTTCAAGTGGTTTCATTGATCATGACATTTTTTTAAAGTTTCCACACCACAAAATATTCCATGTTTATGACATGCCAGTTGTCTTGGATTAACCAAATTTGTCTAACAAGTCCCAATTTGAGACGTCTAATTCTCAGAAAGTGTACGCCATAGAAAACAATTAGACGTGCTCTCCACATTCTAGTTCTGCAGTGGCTAGGCCGTTGTCTTGCTTACATTTGAAAAGCTATTGCTAGATTTGACAGTAAGGTGAAAGCCTATAGATGGCATGCTTTTGGGTTGTCATGAGTAGCCTCATTCAAGAGAATTTGTTCAATAAGAGTGATCAAATCAAATAAGCCAGGCTTTCCTGGAAGCTGAACCTTTGCAATAAATACATTGTCCTTGAATATATGTCACAACTTTTAAGGAAAGCTTGAGCACAAAATGCAAAGAAAGGTACAGTACTCATGACACTCTAATAAGAATATTGCACAAAGTAAAATCGGCAAATTAATCTACATGTTTTTCTATGACAGACAGCAACACAGTTTCTGATTTAGTGATGTTTCCTTGGAGTAACCATAACAGATTAAAGCTGGCAGATATATTTCAGCTTCAGTGTCTGATAAAGTCAGTGCAACTGAAATAGCAATGTGTAAAATAAATGTATGTGAGTTCTGCATAACAATAAAACTCTTCAATTACAAGCATAATATGAAATCATGCAACTTATCAGTCATATGATACCATCAAGAGTTCCCATCTCATTACAGATTCGATTTTCAATGCACATTCCAATTGTGGAAGTAAAGAAGTTGGCCGAAATCCAGTGTAAATTTTCTCTTACTACTCTCTCTCAAAACAAGAGGCTAGTATATATTCTTATAATCTGCAAATGCCACTCTTATTTTAACTGCTGATGCTTAATGCATGTTGTAGAGAAAAGACAGTTCTGCAGAAATATCACTCTTTATTTGATGAACAAAAAGGTTCTCACAGAAAGTAGAATTATGAAGAGGCAGCGAGAAAAAAAAAATGCATTCTTCAAACCATCAACATATAATACAAAATATGAGTTGTACGGTATCTTCTCAGCAAACAATGTTTTGAAAAAGATACAGAGGCAAAAGAAGCAATTGTGCACTCATTTTTTCACAGATGCTAATTCTGTAGCACTTGGCAAGATAGCAAACGGGTGCAATTTACACACAGGACAAACACATAGACCTGCAAGTGCACTTAATAGTAAGCTGCATATTGTGCCATATCATATAACATAACCAATCTTGTTTCAAATGAAGATGTCTGTACATCCCTCACAAATTCAACAAGCAAGAGTGGCACTCAAATTTCTACATCAATCTTATGAATGCATTCAATGATTGCATTCAAACACCATGCAGTGTATGTAAACATGAGAGCTCGAGTGTTGGTGAATGAAAATTGTGCATTCAAGAGTGACAATCAAGTTTTATGTTGGATTTCAAACAATGTTTCATACTCATTACAGGATCTACGAGTCAAATATGTTTAAATGTTAAATCACGATATCTTGCAATGACCTGATTGACTGCATTTCCTGCCTTCATCACTCATTCACTGCATGTAGCTTTGTCATTAAAGGCCTTAACAGCAGTAGGCATGAAAATCTTTCCCTGAACAAAAAGAAAGGGCTCGTGTCTGCTGAAATGGCAAGAAAGTAAATGAAGAGGGGACTCATAACCAATCACACTACTCTACAACAAAAAAGTGTTCTAGAAAAGCTGCAAAAACCACAATTTCCCCATTTGTTTCATGATCCCAAAATTAAAAATTATAAAGAAGAATGCTCATTCAGAAAATTATCAAAAGATCAAAGATTGAGTCTATTAACCTATTTCACCTATTTCAAGTCCTCACATAAAATCCAGTTGTGCAACTTTTGGTTGGTTTTGTCGTGCATGGTCACAATGGGCATAGATATGGTTACTTTTGAAAAACAAATCAAAACAAAGCAAAATTAAATGAAATCTACTCTGCAAAATACAAATACATTGTATATACTGTAAGGAAGATACAATGTATGAAGGCCATTTAATTTCACACGTTTCCCATCCATATAGGTATCTAAGTGGCAGTGTCATTTAAATCTATTGAGTTGTAGTAGATGTCAAATACCATAAGTCAGTGGTAAAATCTTGCACAACTGATATATTCTGTGAATGCAGATTCAAACACGATAAACTTCATCTGCAACTTTATTTGAGAAGCAAGCTACACACTATGAGAATGAGCAATTGTCACACTGTGCCTACAGGATCTTTACCAGATGGGATTGAAGAATGAAGTTGGACAGGGAAAAACTTAAATATAGACTGACTCCAACACAGATGATCAAACTCAAACTCTTTATGATAGTCAGCAATGCATGCAACAGTGAAGACACACAATTGTGTCCACCCAGCTCAAGTCCCCCCAAAAAGTAGGCTGAATGAATTTTTTCTTTTCTGTAGAGTTTAAAGAGATATTAAAGCTCTAAGCTTTAATGTGATATACATTGTATAACTTAGTGAAATTGGACCATCCTCTCCCCTTCAAAAAGTGATTGTGAAAAAAAAAAGAGACAGCTAGGAGGTGCAGTTGCATAGAAAGGGAGAAAAAAGGGTTCTAAGAATGAGGGTCACTCGGGTGTCCCAGTGAAAACGGCACCTGTTCGAAAAAAAACATGGTCCAGGAAAACTGCTGGTATCTCAATTTTGGTTTTGTTTGAAGCTGCCAAATTTGACAGAATACAGATTACTCTCCCATGTAAGACAAACTTGAACAATTTCAGTCCGTCATCCCAAATGGCATGTATTGGTCCATTGCATAGAATCTTAATCTGCAACTTTTTGTTGGTTTTGAGCTGGGCGGTCACAAATATTCACAAGAGCAGAAATTGACCCCATATGGTGAAGGTACAAATTAATGTTTCTAGTTCTGATCACTAAATCAAAGGCACTTGATACAAGTAGATGAGTGAGTGATTGTGCAACACACACCTCTGACAGTCAAGGGTGACACGCTTCTCACTGGGAGGAGTGCATCAATCCCTATTAGCCTGACATGGACTGATTTGACCGATATGAATTTGCCTTCTGATAAAGCACACATGTATTGCATTTAAACAGAAACACTTAAGTCACCGCATCATCCATGTGAAGATGGAAGTCTCTCAAATATCTTGTCTCTCACTGCCTAAACCATAAATGCAGTATTGATGGTTCTCCCATTCTGCACTTGAACATTGCAAACAAAGGGATGTGCTGATCACATGTACGCTGAGCTTTCACTCTCGAACGTATACAGTGCTGGCTGTCAACGCTGTGGAGCAACATTTCTGTCAACACACCACTAGATGGCACCGCAATCCCCCCGAGCCACTCACTGTGGGACCTCTCCTCCCACTTTCAGGTGAACGGGGAGACGAAGTTCTCCTGGGGTGAGCTCTGGTTGGACTGGGCCTTCCGCAGCTTCCTCCTGACACACCTGGGGCACGGCTGGTGCTCCGTCTTGCACGCCTTGTGGTACACCGACTTGCACCTTTCACACTGCACAGACAGACAGACAGACAGACAGAGGTAAACGTTGCAAACATTACAAACAAACTGACATGGCACCATTACTCGCAGCATCCAATTCATCTCCACAGAGACTCAAACCCTAAGCATCTCTTAAACACAAGATTATCCAATTGGACCCCTAGCAAACTGGAAACTCTGATTGCGTGAACACGCACACAATGTAACATGTGTGTACTGCACATCACAACCTCATCATCCCATGCCGAAGGGATCCAGGGCCCATAATCGGGCACTGGAAGGTCCAGTGTTATAGATGCTCTCTGGTGTTATTTTTTACCTTATTTTTGAACACACATGACAAACTAAAGTTAGGCTGGAGAGCGCTAAATGTTCAGAGGGATAAAATACACCTTAAGCGGGGAAACACACAATTGGAGCCGAGCAGAAGAGATTCAAACTTAAGCTGGAGAACGGAGAGCAAAAATGGCCTTAATGGCAGAGTTAACCCATTGAGGATGAACAGAGTTTGCTTCAACACGCATTTCCCATAGACACTTGCCCGAGTATACTTGGGACTTGTCTTCAACGGGTTAAGAGTCTCTGTCTTCAGAACGCATCATCTTTGACCATTAAAGGCAGGTATTTCACTGGTTTCTCTCTTGCCTATAAAGGAAATCATACTAATCTGCTGTGATCATGATGGGTGATGCATTTGGATCAAATCAAATGCATGCTTTTCTTTGTTTCTGCCATCTTTTTCTGCTCTGCTCATTGAGGAAACCCAAAATGAAAGTTTGGTTACATGCAAAACTACATGTGATAACAGTTACATGAGAAATATCATTATGACACTTTTCTTTTTCTTGCATAGGCCCTACCCAAAGAAAAAATAATTTCTTTCATCATGGCACATTTTGTCGAGTACTTGGCATGTTGGATCCAATATTGACATTATGATTATCATCCCGACACCTGATTAATAAACATGTATTTTGTCCTGCCTGTGATGCCCACAATCAATATATTGATTACTATCTTTTACACACACACACACATACACACACACACACACACACACATTTTGTAAAAGCGAAAAAAAAGTGGACAATAAATCACTGTTCTTGGAACACTTGTGTGGATAATCCTCATTCACCAATATTTTATAAACATTTATATGTACACGTAGCTATACCTTCTTAAAGATAGGTGTCACTTTGTTTTGTCACTTTGTTTTAATAAACAGAGGATATATAAAAAGAAAATATCTCTCACACTCTAAATGCTAGTTTTCCGACCATGAGACAAAAGAGATACTGTAAAAGTGGAAATTTTCGCGGTGTTGAAATTTTCGCGCATTTCGCGCAACCAGAAAGTAGCGCGAAAATAAAAACACGCGAATATTTTTGCTTGCCATACGTTCCTGTGCGTGATGTCTTGATTCTGCAGAATTAAAAACACGCGAAACTCTTCTGACCCGGCCTAGCGCGAAAAATTAGTCGCGCGAAAATATCCACTTTTTCAGTAGTGGAGTCCACATTAGAGGCTGCTCTGGCCAGAGTTGGCAAAGTTTCTAACCTGAAAAGTGAGATCCATGTCAAAGGGGTAGATGATCTTGCTGTTCTCGCATATTTCGCAGATGAAACCCTTCTGGCTACAGAGGGCGCAATGCTGGACGTGCTTGACAGCAAAGATGACCACTTTCCTCAGGATGGGGGCCAGGGTGCCAGCCTGCACCTGACTGAAGTCCTTTGGAGGTGATTGAAAGAAATTATTGCAGTTTTGATGAGTGGATTTGGATATTGAACACTTTGCATCACTACGGAAAATGCAGGTTAAGATTTGGCACAAAGATAGGAGATGATACCTTTCTATCTACCTACCTACCTATCTATCTATCTACCTATCTATCTATCTATCTACCTTTCTATATATCTACATATTAATCTTCTCTCCATGAGGTATATAGTCCAGAGTAGTGAGATGGGTCTAAGATGTATCCATCTATTCATCTATCTATCTAATATCCACCCAAGCCATCCATCTATTCATCTATCTACAAAACTATTTTCTATCTATCTTTCTGTCTATCTCTCTTCTCTCCATGAGGTATATAGTCCAGGGTAATGATATGATGAGTGAGTCAAAGACTGACCAGCATGGAGTAGAGGTGGACGTGGTCAAGCATGTACTCCCTTGGCCACACCCTCTTCTTGAGCTCCTCGGCAACAGACTGCTTGCAGGTGAAGAGGTAGGCCTTGAGGTACTTCAGCTGCATGCGGACCATCTAGGAGGGGGAAGGGGGAGGAAATCAGCACCCAAGAGGACAATCAATGCACCTGCAAATTACCCATCACTCTTTGGTCCACATGTATTTGGTCCAAAAAGAGAAAATTCACATTTGAAAATGATACACTCTATATACCACATGTTTCATTGGTTTTTTGATTGATTCGCAAATCAAACAAAATGTAAAAATATCAACTCTGATCCTGACATATATGTGATGTGCACGCAAACATTTCTCTGTTCATTACTGTACTCCATGATAATGAATTTTTAGGTAAAAGTGCTCACAAAATTGACATGAAGTCCCAATTTGCAAAAATATAGACTCGCTAAATGTATGGCATATGCAGTAATGAAAGACAGTTAAAGGGTGTGTACAGTTCTGGTTGAGGTGAGGATTTAGCTTTTAACGTTTTGCAAGATATTCAGAAACCACTCTATGAGATGTCAAAGAGCATGCAGTTCTAAGGGGTATCAAAAGTTTATTCGATGAAAATCGGTTTTGAAATGACTGAGATATCCAAAAACACGGTGAAACAAAGAGATCCTAATAAAGTTGTGGCATGTCGCCTTTTATCATTAGCACTTTTTTGGATATCTCAGCCATTTGAAAACCAATTTTCATCAAATAAACATTGAATCCTTCTAAAAATTACATGCTCTTTCATATTTCATAAGAGGCTTTTCATTATCTCACTTAGGAATGTTCAAAACATGAATCCCCGCCTCAACCAGTACTGTACAGTCCCTTTAAATCCTGCTAGTATTCTATGAAAATACAGTGTAAGTCTTGTCACCATGGTGTTATCGAGTTCCATTGTTGTCAAAATTTGTCTTTATTTCTGGCATCACGGACAGTCAACAGTCACATGAATATGTACATGCTATTCAATAAAAGACACAAGAATACTGTATACGAGTATGACCATCATCATAATGAACATAACAAATTTTCTTTGTTCCTACATTTGAATTTTGAAGAAATGCATACATTGTAGTCTATATATCAATAGTTTTTCTCCTACAACTAAAACATATCCATATCGCACAAGGTCAATCATTAATACAAACATATCTGATGGGATGAGATTAATATCAAGACAAGCACAGGAAGAGTTAAATAATTTCATTTTGACCCACCTTGACCTCTTCCAACTCAGTGACAGCCTTGTAGAGGGAAGGGTTTGCTTCGGCTATGTCTATCAGCGGCATGGCCTCAATCTGTTGCAGGAAGCTCTTGGTGTGTTTGGCGACTGTGGGAAGACAAAAGTATAGTCTGTGTATCAATAAGCAATATTAAATGGGTTAGTCAAATACCGGTTAGTGATTGGCTAAACACAGTCACGTGATGGAGGAACATTCGCTATATACGCCCATGGGCGAACATTTTTGTAATGTTCTCCCATGGGAAAACATTTTCACGTAACAAAT
The DNA here is from genome assembly GCF_964275005.1 of Diadema setosum. Lineage (NCBI taxonomy): Eukaryota > Metazoa > Echinodermata > Echinoidea > Diadematoida > Diadematidae > Diadema > Diadema setosum. The sequence goes on along the minus strand of NC_092699.1, from coordinate 23,835,915 downwards.
GACAGAAGGCCTCGGACTGCACGCACACAGTGAATTTGGCTCTGCGCGAGCGAGCGATCGAGTGCGTTGTGCTGGTGGTTGACGTTGACGTATTTGACATATTTGACTAACCTATATAATATAACAGATAATGGCTTTTGTTGTCGGGAACATGTACCAAACGTTCCACCCTCAGGGTTTGAAATGCTATTTCGGGAGGCTATAAGTCCCTCGACTTCGTCTCGGGACTTATAACCTCCCTCAATAGCATTTCAAACCCTTCGGGTGGAGCATTCGGTATGTTCACTCCCTCGCCAGTCATCATCTATATATTGTGGATGACAGAAACACAACTTCTCATTGCAAAAAAAAGTTATCTAATTAATACTACTATAAACACAACCAACGGTGATAAAATCAACTTATCAATGGTATCAATCTACTGCTTTTAATATCTCTCTCTCTCTTTCCCTCAATCGTATAACTACACAATGTAAAATCAATGACATCTACATGTTTTGTAGTTCTCTTTCCTTTGCCCACATCTACAATGTATCTTCCTTTTTTATCTGTCAAAACAAAAGGATTTCAACTACAATGATAATTTCTCTACCTAACAAACAGTAACAGTATATTTGTCAAGCTATCTGATTTAATCTTTTTTATATTTGTATTTCTACCTATCTATTAATCTACCTACCTAGTAATTTTTCTGTCTATCACAATATTTATCTATCTTTTTATAATAGGACAACTGACCTGTTGATTCATCTCCATCTGTTCTTCTATCTATTTAGCTATCTAGCTATCCATCTATCTATATATGTATTTATCTATTCATCTATCTCTCAAGTTATGCTATATATTACTCCCAATCTGCCTATCAATCCCCATCCAGTATTCTATTCGTCTTCTATCTATCCTTCTATCTATCTATCTATCTATCTATCTATCTATCAATCAATCTATTTATTTATCTATCTATCAATTTATCTATGAATCAATCTATCTACGTATCTATCTATCTATCTATCTATCTATCTATCTATCTATCTATCTATCTATCTATCTATCTATCTATTTACCTATCTATATTCCAGTATCTATCTAGTTATGATATGACTACCAATCACCTATAAATCCCCACCCAGTCTTCCATTTCTCCCTCATCTCTCCTCACCTTTATGTTTCCTGAAGTCCCAGCTGTAGAGAACCCTGGCTGGAATGATGGCTTCTTCATCCACGTGGCATTCATAGCAGTAGTAGCAGCCATCGTAGCTACACACCTTGGCCTTACCATAGACTGTTGATGAAAGCACACATAGACACCTATACATCATCTTATCCTTGCATAATATCATACACAGGTCAACTTTTTAAACACAAAACAGTCTTGAGTCCCTACTCTGGCTTATGACTCAGCTGAGCAGGTTTAGAATGGCATTGAAAGGCATTTATGTTCTACATTGTATTACAGCCTGATGCATGATACATCATTAATTCTAATATCTCACTCATCACCATCAACATAATCTTCTATATCATATATCTACTTGCTACATCATTAGAGTTTGTACAATTTTGATTTATCATCTTTTAACAGCAATGGAGCAACATGTTGGTTTTGACTATCATCTGTTTCAAAAGACATCATAATGTAATTTCTCTGCTGCAGTGTAAACTTATGAAACTAAAAGACCTCATATTGAGCCTAGCTCTCTGGAGAATGATGAATGTCTATTTCATTTTGTCATTATTACTTTAATATTATCATTAATCATACAATTATTTTGCCTGCATGGTAATGGTAACTTACTGCATCTGTAGAGCGTTGACCACTTAGACTTTTGAAAAAAAAAAAAGAGAAGAAAATAATATGACTGACTACTTTTCCCGGGGTTCAAACCCACATAAGCATGAACATGTTTGACAAGGTTTAAGCCTATGTCCAAGTTGATAGTCAACATGAGTTGAAACATTCTATACCAAAGGGTTCAAAGGGTGACAATAAAAACAATAAAGATGACCTCAGTCTACCAGTAGAGGGCAGTATACTCACTGATCCCAACTGGTCTTGTGCAGCCTTTGCATTGGTAGTTCTGTGTGTCCAGCCCCTTCTCATTAGCAATGGTGGTCACTTTGGCCAGTAATTCCTGAGTGCGCTGCATGGTGATTAAACAACAAGAGCTGGCTGATACACCTTACATTTAATGATGGGGCAAAATTTTACAACTAGGCCTCAGATCTATCATCTCAATATGTCTTTACATTTGTTTTCTTGGAGCATAGTGCACCTGTTCACTAGAAAAGTATTGTTAACGCTCATAAGATACAATTTATGGGTTTTCTTTTGCTTTGATATTTGAAGTCATGGTTCTAAAAACATCATCAAATAAATGAGCGCGTAATTGATAGAGAGATGAATCAACCCAATCACCCACTAAGTAAGTAAATGATAACTTGATGACACGATGAATGACCAAAAAATTGTACACACACGATGTGCGCCAACATGCCAGGTACGCAATTACATATTATTCAATGCACCGGTAGTAATCATTTATGACACTGAAAGTAGTTATTATAGGCAAATATTCCACAATGATATCAAAACTGACTACAAAATGTATGAATATCTGATGTCAGGCAACACAAATATACCTTCTACAAAATAAACACAAATTTGATTTGAATAGCTTCCTTCATACTGACATGCATGTTTTAAATTATAGCACGAGCGGACAATGATTACTGTAAGTATGGAATATGAATGGTAACAATTAGGGTAAAAAGAAATAACATATATCCCTAACTTTGACTGCTATGGCAACTTTTTCTGCAATGCTGCTTCTGTTAATATAAATTCTATGTATCACATCTGATAAGTCTAGCACATGGCAACAAAATTAATCTACAAAAAGCAACACAGGGAAATTAAGAAAAAAATGAAACAGTGACTATTCATTCTGATTCACTATTCTGACTGTTACTTATAATTGAATAAATAACTACACCGTGTAACTGTCACACACAGCAGCCTCACTCTGTGCCCTTATCTATTAATTCAAATCGATATCTGCACACTACTACTACCCCAGCATTTATACTGTATACCAATACGCCATATATTTCAATAGGTTGTTTTTTTTTTTAAATGAATTTTGTGAGTAGGGTGTTACCCGTGAATTTGAAAACACGCAAAAATGTTAAGTCTGATCCCAACATAAATGAGATGCATCCACATGTACTGGTATAAAGTACACAGTGTATCAGCAATATGCATGATAATATTGTAGGTCTACACCACGATCGTAATTTTAACCACTTGTGCAATTACGTTTGAAGTCTTGATTCGCGGAAAATCAAGACTCGCCAAATATGTGGCATATACAGTCTGCAGACCAGGGCTCGACATTAACTCTTTTCTCTGGTGGCCCATTCGGGCCACTAAAATCTTCAAGCATGAAATTTTGGTGGCCTCAAAAAAGAAACGTGGTGGCCCAAAATAAGAAGAAATATGAAAATTCAGATAATTCTTGGGAATTTCAGATGCCCAATTAGGCCACCAAGAAGGAAATTTGGTGACGTGACATCAACTTGTAGTGGCCCCGGGCCACTGGGCCAGTGCTAATGTCCAGCCCTGCAGACAACATCTACAAAGCGATGTTTACCACGTCGGCATGTTTGGAAGCTGGTGAGCTGCTGAATGGAATTATTTCGAAATCCAGAGGAAAATCGGCCGCTGGCGGCGACAGAGAGATGGGGCTCTGATGAATGAATGACCACGGTGGATGAAAAATCAAAAGAGAAGATGAAAGCAAGAAATGAGTAATCCTGCATTTGAATCATGGCAAAAAAAGAAAAAAATACTTGGACCAGATGATAATTAAAGGGGATGGCTAGTAACTGATCGGTGGGAATGCTGGGGGATGAGTGTTCCAATCCTTGTGGGATTCATTTAAGCGTACATTATATTATACCTATTGTTGTGTGAAAATTATTTGCTTCAGAATGGTCTCATATTCAAGTAATGTGCAGATTAATGCCCTGTCACTGACCAGGCATGCTAACCTGGAAACATTAAACTGCACATTACTTGAATACGAGACCATTTTGAAGCAAATAATTTTCACACAACAATAGATACATAATGTTGTGTACTCTTAAATGAATCCCACAAGGATTGGAACAATCATCCCTCAGCATTCCCACTGATTCCCACTGATCAGTTACTAGCCATCCCCTTTAACAAATGTACTCATGTTTGATTCTAACCTGAAATCGTATCTGCATGCTGTAATCAGTCCTTTTAAAATCTGCTACAATGCTAATTGAGCGATACAACTTGAGAAGTAATTTCTTGAAGTTGAACTTGTGATGGACATGATACATGTTAAGTCATGATTTCATCATTTCCTACTTGATCTCATGGGACAAGATGAAGATGTAAAAAGAAAATATGTCAAGAAAAAAATTATGTATGCCTCCCAGTTTAAGACTTGGAAAGCATTAGTGGCAATTCCTTCTTTTGTTAGGTTATTGGTATACTGTTGGCATGTAACATGGGCATTTACTGGTAAACGCATCCACTGATATATGACGGATATATGCATGATCAAAGATGGTTAATGTTTATTGATCACTCTGACAATTTGTAAATACAGCCCAGTACAACAAAACAGATTTGAATGTTGTCATGGAAACAATAAAAGTCATGTCAGAATGGTCATGGTATGAAATCAAATACAAATCAAAGTAGCAGCGATGGAACATTTCCATACCTTGGGCTTGGTGAATATTGATGGTGAATATTGATAGGGAAGGAGAAAGAATGCAGAGTATGGAAGTCATAATCATAGTTTGTGCCAACCAAATCGAGACAAGAAATAGAAGGTTAGAGTCAGCACAGAAAAGGCATGACAGAGGATAGTTTAACTGCTTTTATCGCATGATCAATTGAATATGTGAGATCATGATATAAGTGTAAGGCTTAAAGACAATTTGTGATTTTTTTTTATTTGCTGTTTTTGTTTTTGTTATTAGCAAAATAAGACATGGATAAATCAAATGTTTGATTTAATCAGTTGCTATGAATGGATTGAGAAATTACTGCTTACTTTATATGCTTTGTTCATATGTTTCATAGAGAAAACAAGGTAGCAGAAGAATATGCAGGTTGATTTTTAAGAGCAAAATTCTAGCTTAGGCTACTCTGTGAAAATATCAAAAGAATAGCATTAGAATGTGTAATGGTTTGGCAGAAGGTTTGCAGAAGACATACAAACAGTAATAGATAATGTTTTTTGGCACAATTAAAATAATATAAAGGTTGTCTTAATAGCTAGATACACTTTGCACAGCACTGGAATTGAGCAAAATTGAGTTGACAAAATATGCAGTGGACAAAATATTATAAGCCAGACTTAGGGTACATATTAGGCAATTCATCCCATTTAGATTGCTAGTCATGACTTATGGCAGTATTAAAAAGTCAAGATTAGGGAGGTAATCTCAATAGGCAATTATGACTCCAAGATTAGGGAGGGTTTCAGATTCTTGTGTCAGGATGAAAAGAAATGGTTATATTTTTCAGCCAGCCTCTTGCGGAATTAGAAAAAAATCGGGGATGGGCATTTCTTTATTTGATATCTGAATGACAAAATGCATCCAAGAAAGAAATGGCGGCAACTTCTTTAAATCAAAACAGGATACATCTTTGTGTAGGCACTGCCATGCAAATACATTTATGTTGTCAGAGGCTCAGCAAAGGCTTATCAATATGAACATGCATAATTACTCCAAATTGCATGCATGAACACTTGTTGTTTGAGTCATTTGCCATTGAACAAAGCACACATTAAAAAAGATTGCCACTCTAACACTTCCTGCTATGTGAGACCATTGCACAGGTAACAATTCACTCGTCTCCGTTAAAAGTAGTATTGATTGGCACTTGAAAGAAATTTGGCGTACTAGGTTCCACTCCTGATTGAGAAGCTGCTGCTATGTTCAGTTTCACTCCATACTTGAGAGAAACATGTGAATTAAAGAACAATGAAAACAGAAACAATGTTTCCGTATGTGGCTTACTAAAGCTCACAGAAATCTACTGCAACCATTTATCAAAATGTCTCAAAACTGTAACACGCTCACTCGAGTAGATTCACTGAGATGGTAAAAACAAATACATGTAACAAAAATTCTACGATCTCAAGAGCTCCTGATTTGTTTGCATGTATTCATGGTGGGTTTTTGTCCTTTTGATACATACTTTCATCGGTGGCTCAGAGGTCCTGTTCTCTGAAGGATTCTCGCTGCTAGCCGAGGCAAGAGTTGAGAAGTTGGCCATGGGAGCGTTGGACCTGTCAGATGCATCCATGTAATTCCTCAGTACAGAATGATAGCTTTCTGGAGTAGAAGTCAAAAGAGGGCAACAAATCAGCCATCACCTAGTAAAATATCCATCAATTTATTAACTACATGTACAAAAGCACTTGGAGACACAGACCTCCACTAAGCCAGCAACTCATTTCCACCCAAAGAGAATTTTTCCACACTTACACGCATGTAATTTTCCCAAATACAGTGTAGTAAGCCTTTTGTTTACGTCATTGCATGGCGCCTTGCCCGAGCAGAGCGCGCACTTTAGTGCACATATCTAAATCTCCAGTATGCGCAGCTTGAACTCCAAGTTCGTTGACCTTATATGCCAAAAGCTGAAAAATCCTTCAAAAAAACATAAAAATTCCCAGATCACTACCAAAATTGAATGAGGTGTTCCTTGTGTCAATATCAATTTTTCATGTAAGTTTCATTTTAATCCTTACACAACTTTTGGAGTTATTTTGCAAACAGTCAAACCAACGCTGATGATCACTTGACCTCCTTCCTTGGCAGAGGTAAAAATTATAGGACATGCACACACTTACATGAACACAAATTCATGCACTTTGATGAACAATTAATAACAGTTACGATCATCATAAATCAATTATGGGAATGGGTATTGACTTCTTAGACTGAATTAACATATCGAGTTTGATGAAAATGTCATCTTTAGACCACAGAAAACTTGCCACATGTTTGATAATATCCAAATAGTTGATTTTTTAACATTACCAGATCTATCTTAACTTCAAATGAGTGATTTGTCTTTTGCCATTATACCTCACTATGGCATCAAGCTGGACTGAATTTATGTCGCTTCGAGGGTTACTGCCTGAGACAAAGCTCAGCTCAGAGTTTTTAAATCAGTATACTTTCGTATAGTGGTTCAAAGATCTTCAGCTTCTGTAAAGTTATTGAAACAATACAGGCAATAGGTGGTGAATGTATAGACATAGGGCATCCGACAGTATCATACATGTACACACATACAAAGTTGTATAAAAATCGAACTGGATAGCAGGTATCTCACATAATTCACTGTGCCAAGCATGCAAGAGAAGAATGCGAGTACTTACAGGAGTTCAATATCTGTAAATTGTATACTGCTAGTGTTACCTTGTTTCTGGTATCCATCGGTGGTGTCCCCAGTGACCACACCCGGTGACGACCCATTGGTAGGGAACTCAGATGACCACCCCCGTAAGGCCCCAAGGCTGTTACCATAGGAACTGGTGAATTCCTCCTCCCGAACATCCTCGGGTTCATTCGTTGTGCCTGAGTGATCATTTATCCGTCCGCCATTTCTCGCCTTGTCCTCGTTTTTGGCTAGCTGTTCTGCATTCTCCACCACCACCACCTCCTGGTTGAAACTTTCTTTTTTCTCCTCTTCCATCTCCTTTCTGTTTTCTACTTCATCATCATCATTATCATCATCACTACTGTCTGACCTGTCATCTGCAAGACCAAAGCCATCACTGGTGTGGAATGCCCCTGGGTCCACTGCATCAATCTCCTCCTGCAGGGAGGGTATCCGTGAGGACTTTTGGTTGCTAGGTGGGGCCGGAACCGCGGTATCGTCCCCTGTATCATCCTGGGAGAAAGGGTTCAGCTCCTCATCATAGTCCTCATCTTGCCTCCCTGCAATCTGCGAATTACCCTGTACTGCCATAGGAGCATTCACCAGTTTTGATTGCACTTCATGACTATTTTTCGCATGGCTCATACGACTTTCTGGCGATTCCGTGGTCTCGTATGGACTGCTGGTCCGTGGAACCGGACCACCCCCCTTCAATAAGTCTTGCCTGACCTCCATCCTTGGTTCGGCGCTCAGTTCCGTTTGCTGCGGCGAAGTTCCCGCCGGAGAGAGGTGTATCACCAAACTGTCCTCAAATTCGTTGGACTCTTCCACGATCACCACGGAGTCGACCCCGCCCCCAGGTTTCCGGGTCTCCAAGCCGCCCTCCACGTGGGCCTCCCTGGTCCCTCTCTCCCCCTCCTCCTCTGAGAGGCTGCGGAGCAGGTTGGTGCTGAGCTCGCTCTCGTGGAAGCTGCTGACTTCGTACGGCCGATCCATCGAGTTTGATGGTGTCACATGGAGGGCGCCCTCTGGTATGGTGAAGCTGGAATTTCGGGACGTTGTAACACCAGACGTAGCCCAGTCTTGGGACATAGCTGAATCTAGAAGCCATGGACAGATGATATTACTGTAAAAGTGGATATTTTCGCGCGACTAATTTTTCGCGCTTGGCCGGGTAAGAAGAGTTTTGCATGTTTTTAATTCCGCGGAATCAAGACATCACACACAAGAACATATGGCAAGCAAAAATATTCACGGTGCTTTTATTTTCACGCTAGTTTCTGGTTGCGCGAAATGCGTGAAAATTTCAACACCGCGAAAATTTCCACTTTTACAGTATATACCAATGCAGCAAAAAGGCTTGACAAAATAATATTGACGCATTATTGATGGTTGTGAATGGAGTTCTTTCATTTTGATCTGTCTGTAATGTATGGTTTTCTCCTATTAGTCAAAAGAGTATCATCACTTCAATAGCTTCACCATGACTTCTGAACTCTGATCTATGAGACAAAAATCTCTCAATATTTGTAGTGACTCTTTCTGTCACCTATATACTTAAGGCAACTCTAATCTCTTGTGTGTGTGTGTGTGTGTGTGTGTGTGTGTGTTTTATCTACTTTTAGCAAGTACAGTAGTCCCCAGCACAAGTGTACAATTTCAGAGTTTGACTTCTTTTACTGAAAGCAGACCTCCAACACACCAATTTAAAAATGAACACAGCTAATGAACAGAGATTAATTTAAGTGCATCATAGTTGAAAAATTTAAAATGTAAAAGCTTCTTGAACATTTGATTCCAGCGTAAAATGTTCACCTGAAACTTTATCAGTGTACTTTGAACCCTGCCCTCATTGCTGGACAGGCTAGAGGACAGACAAATATTGACAAACAGTAGTACATGTAGCAAGCCACTCTGAACAGTACATGACACAAATACAAAAAACAACAACAACAATAATAAACAAATATTTAAAGGGAGACTTTAGATTTAATGAGAGGGTGTAATGTTGACGCTGTACTGGACATGCCAAAGCAATGTGCATTATGCACAGGAAAAGTGCACGAAATTGTATTCATGAAGAGATGTCATTTAATAGTTACTTTAATAATGAGTGTGCAATTGAGCAGGACACACACTGTAGCTTTGATACATGTATAAGAATCAAAGTTCTGCCAAATGCACTCTTCCAATTCTCACTGAACAACAGTGAATTTCAAAGTAGATATTTTCATTTTACCAATAGATGATCTTGGAGAGGTGTGCTCGTTGTTCTTTGCGTCAGAGGGCGGGGCCCAGCTCCCTTTCAGCATCAGCGGTGCCGCCCCCCAGACGTTGAGGAGGTCAGAGTTGTACGAGAGTTGGAAGGAGAAATTCCCAAGACCTGGAAAAAAAAAACAGTACAAAGAAACATGCTCTGGTTAAACAGTCTCATGTTATGTTTATGTCTTAATTGCTTGGTACGTTTTATACTGTGTGATCAGAAATCTGTTGCAAATTACGTACACATTATTTCTTAGTGTTGTTTAAGGTGTGAGGCTACAGCTGTACCTCTGGTATCACATAGAAATGTTCGCAAAACCAACTCACCTTTCGCACTCACAAAACAGAATCCATGCACTCGGAAACTTCCTCATGAACACATTTGAATGCCAATATACATGTGTTCAATGCAGCCATTTGCTCTAAATCTGAAGGTCTCAGCTGTCCGCTGCAAAGAGCTCTTTGAAACTGAAACTTACGTTGACATGAGCAAAATAGATTCTGATCACATTATCCACTATAGGATCATCACCTGACAAATGCCTGTAAAGCAATGCTGTACAATGGCATCGGTAAAAAACCCTAATCACTGACTACAATAAAAAAAAAATTATAATTAAGTATTCGTAATAAGCAGTCATTGAAAAATTAGATGATGCTAAATGATAGTACTGATACTTCATGTTGAAATCATAGAAGTGCCACTTCTATATTAGTGGACATTGCGTAGACATGAATTGTTTTGTTGTGTTATTTTTCTTAAATAATGAGCAGGTGTGACACTGCCCAATGCTTCTTCATAATGACATCTCTACTTCGCATGTGATCTTGAGAATCAGGTGACAAGACTAATGACACTTCCTTCGGCACTCTCAGAATGACTAGCGCATCTTGTATCAAAGCTTGCATACCTTGCAGGTAGTTTGTGATGATGTGGGGCTGCTCGGGGTCACGGAGGAACGAGTTGCGGCTATAATGCTGTCGGATGGCCTTGGTGTCCCTCAGGATAGCATTCATGTAGCTCTCCATCAGACAGTCATTCAGGGCCAGCCGAACCCACGCCTAAGGCCCCAAAAGAAACCATGACAATTAAACAAATTTAACATACAAAGAACTTGGTAAACCTCTGTCCTAAGATAAAGTTATATTAACAAAATGACTGTAATGATAACTATCGCATTTCCTAGAACTGAATTATATTGGAGGACTCTGGTACTGACTCTGGCACTATTCAAATGTATAAAAAACATCTACAGTCTTTTTTTAGACTGTTTCAAGATTAACACTTGCACACAATTCTACAGACACAGGCAATGGCCAATGCATCATGCTTTTTTATGAATGAAAATACTCATCACAAGTGTCATCAAGAAAAAAAGCATTGCCAAATGCATAAAACCAATTCAAACTTATTTGAAATCATAAAATTATCATGAATTTTTTGAAAAAAAAAAATGTTATTTTTTGCAAAAATAATATCTTTTGGTCAGTAGGAATGAACAAAATGGGTAGACTAGCTCTCAATAATGCAAACTACTGAAGTACAGACTTCTTCTCCCATTCATACAAGTGTTTGTGTAGTCCTGCATAATGATCCAATCTTTTTCAAACAACGACATGGGACATAACAAATATAACTTCACTCTTCCATACATAAACTGCCTCTAATACAGTGCTCTGCCATACAAGAACCATCATACATGAGTACAAAAAAAAAGAATGATAAAGAAATCACACCAATCACAGTGTACACATTCAATAGAAGAACAAACTCAGTGCAATAAATGTTCTAAATTCAAAATTTCTTGAAAAGTACTAAATTGTCAACATAAAAAACTGCTTCAGGAATAACCTGCCAAATGATATGTGCTCACTAGATAAGCTTGTTCCTTCAATAAGCAAGGAAACTACACAAAATCTGGGGGTGTTGGTGTCCAAAGGTCGTATACAGTGCACAGTAACAATGTGCAATTTGAGTAAAAGGATTACAATGTACATATACCTTCACAAGGTACCAGGGCACTGTTAAATTAAAACAAGAAAACATTCAATTTGGTTCCTAAACATTGGCTTACCTGGTTCCAAACATTAAAAGGCAAAGGGCAGAGAGAATCAGAAAATGAATTAAAGCTACTGATCACTTAGAGTAACATATTAAATACATGTACATCATGCTTGAACAATATCAAGCCATAGAAAAAGGTATGTTTAAAAAATCTTGGTCTGAAGTCACTGCTTGTGTGTTACATGTGATGTAGCAGGGAGGATTGTGATGGCTTTTTGGTCTTTATTCAAGGCTCGCAAACAGAATACCATGAGTTGGAAAACTGGAAAATAAGAGTGCAAAACAGGCTACAGACAAGCAAGGTCATGTTAAATCTGATTCAGTGTAAATAGACAAAGACGTGGTCCTTGAAAACTAGCAAACAAACAACAGAAACAAAACAATTTCTGTGCATGCTGTATACTCACCCGGCAGTAGCCAACCTCCGTCTTTATGAATGCCAGGTCCTTGATCTGTTCCAAGACATCGCGATGGGTGAACTTTATCAGGAATGGCCAGAAGGTCTGATTGGGCAAATACGGTTAAAACAGTTATCAGTCTTCGCTGCATCATCAGATTTAAAGGCAGTATTTACCATTTACAGATGAAAAAACAAAACAAAACAAAAAAAAAACAAGCTTTAGTGCTTCAAAATAGTTCTAAAATGTGTGTTAGGGATAGAAGTAGAAACAGGGAAAAGTACAAATTACGCAGTGCGTAATATATGTCCCCGCTGGAAGTAGCATTTTGTAGCAAAATGTACAATATAGGTCAAAAATCAAGGTCAAAGGTCAAAGAAGTCAAAGGTCAAAATTCTGTGTAGAAGTTTTGAAGCCCTCATCTAGTGTCATCACATAAAGCAAACGGAATCGAAATCGGGTTAGAAATGGCGAAGGAGTAGCATTTTGTAGCAAAATGTACAATACACGTCAAAAATCAAGGTCAAAGGTCAAAGAAGTCAAAGGTCAAAATTCTGTGTAGAAGTTTTGAAGCCCTCACCTAGAGCCATCACATAAAGTAAACGGAATCAAAATCGGGGTAGAAATGGCGAAGGAGTAGCATTTTGTAGCCAATGTACAATATAAGTCAAAAATCAAGGTCAAAGGTCAAAGAAGTCAAAGGTCAAAATTCTGTGTAGAAGTTTTGAAGCCCTCATCTAGTGTCATCACATAAAGCAAACGGAATCGAAATCGGGTTAGAAATGGCGAAGGAGTAGCATTTTGTAGCAAAATGTACAATACATGTCAAAAATCAAGGTCAAAGGTCAAAGAAGTCAAAGGTCAAAATTCTGTGTAGAAGTTTTGAAGCCCTCACCTAGTGCCATCACATAAAGCAAACGGAATCGAAATCGGGTTAGAAATGGCGAAGGAGTAGCATTTTGTAGCCAATGTACAATATAGGTTAAAAATCAAGGTCAAAGGTCAAAGAAGTCAAAGGTCAAAATTCTGTGTAGAAGTTTTGAAGCCCTCATCTAGTGTCATCACATAAAGCAAACGGAATCGAAATCGGGTTAGAAATGGCGAAGGAGTAGCATTTTGTAGCAAAATGTACAATACACGTCAAAAATCAAGGTCAAAGGTCAAAGAAGTCAAAGGTCAAAATTCTGTGTACAAGTTTTGAAGCCCTCACCTAGAGCCATCACATAAAGTAAACGGAATCAAAATCGGGGTAGAAATGGCGAAGGAGTAGCATTTTGTAGCCAATGTACAATATAAGTCAAAAATCAAGGTCAAAGGTCAAAGAAGTCAAAGGTCAAAATTCTGTGTAGAAGTTTGGAAGCCCTCACCTAGTGCCATCACATACAGCAAACGGAATCGAAATCGGGTTAGAAATGGCGAAGGAGCAGCATTTTGTAGCAAAATGTACAATATAGGTAAAAAATCAAGGTCAAAGGTCAAAGAAGTCAAAGGTCAAAATTCTGTGTAGAAGTTTTGAAGCCCTCACCTACATGTAGTCCCATCACATAAAGCAAACAGAATCAAAATCGGGTTAGAAATGGCGAAGGAGTAGCATTTTGTAGCAAAATGTACAATATAGGTCAAAGGTCAAGGTCAAAGGTCACAACTGAAATCCTGTTTAGAAGTTTCAAAGCTCCCATGTAGTGCTATCATATAAAGCAAACAGAATCAAAATTGGCTCATAAATGACAGAGAAGTAGCAAATTGAACATTTTGATCACACACGGACGCACACACAGACGGACGGACGGACGCACGGACACACACACGTACGGAGCCCGTTTCATAGTCCCCTACTCGAACTCGTTCGGCGGGGACAAATATAAAAAATTGAATCAGTATAATTTATGTTAAATATACAAAATATGAACAACAGTTATAATAAAAATGTTTTTCAACTAAACCATAGACAGTTATAGTTTATTGAGAAAAACAGTGGCATCTCCTTTTATTTTAGGCTTTTATTGCAAAATTTTTCCACGGTAGGATGTTTTGTGGTACAACTGACTTACACATAAATGTATCAAATGTGATATGTCTAACATTTTTAAAATCACTTCTCCCAGTGGTAAACAGTACACCTTTAAATCTGATGTACTTGATGTTTTACATTTTCATGATGTACAACAGCCTGAATTCTAAATGATTTCTTCTACTACAATGCAGTAAGTGTGGCTCACTACCATAATAAAAGAATATTCAGTGATGTAAATAATTATACAATACAAAAAATTGGGCATGTACTTGGAAATTGATAAAACACAAATTCCATTATTATCTCTGAAATTGCATTGCAATGAAAGTGTTTGACATCGACTTTTGACCTCTGACCCCAACAATAATTGTCCCAAATTAAATTGAGTGAATCTAGTGAATGTAGCGATATTACCTGAACATATCAGCTAATATTAAATGGGTTAGTCAAAGTGATTGGCTAAACGCAGTCACGTGATGGAGGCACATTGGTTATGTTCGCCCATGGGCAGAACATTTTTGTAATGTTCTCCCATGGAAAAACATTTTCACGTAACAAATGACAAATGATACCAAACGATTGAACGATCATATTTTTTTCACGCAATCGATAGGATAACCCATAACAGATGATGGTATTCGACTAACCCATATAATATAACAGATGATGACTTTTGTTGTCGGGAACATGTACCAAACGTTCCACCCTCAGGGTTTGAAATGCTATTTTGGGAGGCTATAAATTCCTTGACTTCGTCTTGGGACTTATAACCTCCCTCAATAGCATTTCAAACCCTTCGGGTGGAACATTCGGTATGTTCCCTCCCCCGCCAGTCATCATCTATATAATATAAATCATTTCCTTGAACTGTTACGGCATTTACACTTGTGATGATATGACATCCAATATCACTGAGCTACGTGTAGACAGCTACCCTGTGTTCTCTCTGACTTTGCACTCTGTTGAAATCTTATCAGTGGTAGCCATAAACTGTAATCATAGAAAATATCCCAAAACTGCTCCTTTGGGTGATTTACTACATGCCTAATCTTAAAAAACAACAACAACAACAACAATAACAACAAACAAACAACAAACAAGTATTAATCTATTAGGTCCCAGCTCTAGGCTACATTTCTGTGGTTTGGCATTGCATGTTTTTACCAATAAATCATAATTAATTGTACTAACTACTGTTAATAAATCATGAGGTAGAATAAATCATCTCTTTCCATTGTTCAATTTTGTTTGCACAACTAATATCAACAATGCTAAATTTAATCCTAATTGGCAATATTATACATTTTACAATATTATAGTTAATAGTAGTTAATGAAATCATGCTCTAAGTCAAACTAGAGAAATTACAAAAATATTGCCTTCGAAATTCTGTCCCAGGTTCTTCAGTTGAGATATTCAATACACACTCCCACAAAAGTCTGGAATGTACACAATGTGCCTTTCTATTTGACCCAGGGAATTGACATCTTTCATTTTTGAAAAATACTTTCACTTTGTACCCAAGACCTCGAGATTGAAGCACTCAAAAACAGGAAGTGCCTTTAACGAAGCCTACAATGTATTTGCCTTCGCATAGAGAAATGGAGTACTGTATTTTTCTCAGAGATCTCCCATAGATCAGTGCAATATCTCATCTTGTATTGTGTGCTAATAGTGTCAAAAAGTCACATGACATAGGATACAGTGTGTGGGATATCAATCCACAGAGCAGAGCAGGGCAGGAGGATTTAGAGATGACTGATGTTAAAGGGAGAGTTCTAGTATACATGTAGTTTTGGTTGCGATGAGACATCAACAAAGCAGAAGATTGTGATCCTAATAAAAGATGGGTCCCACCTTTTAGTAGGACCACTTTGTTTTTTGATATCTTACCCATTTCAAAACTGATTTTCATCAGATGATCTTTCAATTTCTCTTAAAATCGTACGCTGTTTAATATTGCAATCATATATACCAGGTTTTTCATAATCTCTCAAAAAGTTCAAACCTGAATCCCCATCTCAATTAAAATTTTACTATCCCTCTATAAACCATTTTCTCTACAAGGTTCTCAAATTCCCATACAATCTGTACAGGACCCATCATGTTGCCCTCTTCAGCATGACGTTTTTAAAAAAAAAAAAAAAAAAAAAAAAAAAAAGTACATGCATTCAAAACACAGTAAAATGTGCCAAGGCTCTATATCACAAAACCTACTAGATACTGCATCACCATAGATTCCCGGTCATCCTTAATGTGCCGGGGTTGATCCAAAAGCAACAGTTACTTTAAACATTGTATCTAAATCCATCTTATACAAGGAATTCCCATGGAAAATGCAAATCCTATGACTTTAACAAGCAAAACTGTAGAAAGAGCAACCCTGGCAATTTCTTTCACATACTCTGAGCAAAATATGCATCAACAAATCAGACGGCAAGTTAGATGATAGTATGTCTGGTGTTCCTTTTACATGCCCATATTGATGTGCAGTTATTATCAGATTTGTTTGCGTATGCAATCTGTCATTCGCATTTGCACAGGAGAAATTTGCATAAATCATGGACTAAATTTAAACCACATTCGTGAATAAGGGCCATATGGTCTGTATGTATTGTACGCCCTACCCATTCAGTAGGGTATGGCTCACCAGGCTGATCTATTTATTAGTGCTCGGATATTTCCTTTACACAAAAAAAAAACCTAAAAAAACAGCAACAACAAAAACTCTCCACACTTGGCCTTTGCAAACATTCCAATATAAAGCCATGCAAGATGAGGCTGCTCATTCGTCCCCATCAAAGGTCATTATCAAAGGAATCAAGAAGAGTGCATAATCCCCGCTAATTAGCCACCATGCTACAGGACAGCTGTGGCAATAGCGGAAGAAGCGTAAGGGGCAGATGTGCCCACTAGCAAACAAAAGCACAGTACAGGGTGAAGACCTAGTCAGCCAAAAGTGTGACAACACAAAGAAGATTCATTCCCTTTTACTCACACCAAATACTCCTTTAATAATATCAGAGGTGTTTTTGGTTCTGTTTTTCCACCATACACAATCCCTACAATTTATGGCGCATTTCTAGTGACACAAGACTTTTCCCATATATATGCATCCAAGTAAAGTTATGTCTGTGAGCTATAAAGGATATGATTACTGCATTAAGTATCAATCATACAGACTTAAATTCCACTCATATTTCTCACCCAGCTGCTATGCCTCACACATGAATTATGCATGATACTTGAAATATGAGCCAAGACTTCAAATTACAAAGATTAGATTCTATAATCCATTTCAAACAGGATCACTTTCAAATTCAGGAAACCGCTAAGAACTACCACGGTACTTAAAGAGTCCCCTCTTTTCCCCCCTCCATTGATTACAGTTTTTATCTATGTATGACACAGCTCCAATATGTACAAAATTATTAAATGACACTTTAGTAGCCATGGTACACTTTTGAGGTACAAAAATTTGATCTGAGAGAAACTCATCTGATTGTATGAGGAATATTTTGGTGATTCTCATGTCATTGTTTTCTTGTACGTGTATAAGTACGCAAGCAAATTCAAAACGGCAATACTGAAATTTGCTTTGACCAAGTTGTGTTAGCTATGAAATACCAACATGTATATGAATATTTGAGACTATGATATCTATTAATCAACGACATAAACATAAAATTATACTGGTAGTCAAACCTGCCTTAGCAGCCACTACAAATTGCCCCAGGAAAAAAAAAAAATGTGTGTTTTATACTGTAAAACTACATATATTTGTAGAATGAAGTTTTTGTGAATTACCACTCGCATTCAATACATGAGTATAGTGTAGACAAGATTTTGGCATGCATTGAAATTTTGTATATCTTGTGTCCTTGTGAAATTCACAAAAATTTAACGCACACAAAGATTTCTGGTTTGATAATACCTTGAATACAGTGACAACTTGTGTACTGGATGCCTACTTTGTCTCAGTGAGGGTTATGCAGGCAACTCACATTAGTCATCTGGGCCAGTGGTTCTCTTTGGTTAAATAAAACTTTCTTGGTAGCCAAACAAAATAAAGTAAAATAATAAAGATGTTCAGGTGATAATTTTGGGACTTTCATTTTCACTTTGTTCACAAGCAACTTTCGTAATAACCATGTTCGTTATTACAGGAGTGCACTGTGTATAAAGCAGCCTCAGACTTCAGCTTACACCCTGGCTGCTGGGTTACAAATTAGCTACTCTTCTTTTTGCCAAATTTCATCTCAAATATGTTTTTTGTGGTGTTTTTGTTTGTTTCTTTGTTTGTTCAGGTTTTCTTTTTTCAAAAAGGTCAAACCAGTCTACACGTTTTGCAAAACCAAAACCATTACCATTGCATTTATGTTCTTCTTTTTTTTCATGCATTCATTTACTGTATACGCCATATATTTCGCAAGGTTTCTATTTTTGCAAATTTTGCGAGTTGGGTGCCGTTCGCGAATGTACATAAAAACACACACACAAAAATCAATTCTGATCCCGACATGAATGCAACCTGCACACATACATCATACATTTCTCCATTTATAATCGTGCTCCAAGATCACCAATCTAATCACTCACGAAATTGCAGAGAAGTCTTGGCTTGCGAAAAATTTGACTCGCTAAATATATGGCGTATACAGTACTTATGAGAAATGACAGTTAATTAAATTTCCTGACCTTTTGTATTTACTAATGCATGTTATACAGAAGTTCACAGGCATATGATTAGTATGACGTGCATTACGTGATAACATCAAATTGGCTGCTAACCTTTCTGTACAGACCACTTTGACTTTAACATTTCCCTGTTGTAGCCTCTCGATACAGGTTTGACTAGAAATAGACATGCTATCTGAGAAATCTATAAATTACAAGAGCTGCTCTTGCAAATGTTGATTCCACAGATGTTATCTCCACACTTGTATGTCTTTCTTTTTATGGTATTTCAAGACAAGTGAAGTAAATGTTTTGTTTTGTTTTTCTAGTTTAGTTTAGTTTTATAGCTTCTTAGTTTTGTGTTGCTGTTGTTGTTGCTGTTGTCGTTGTCATAATTGTTTTTGTTGTTATTTTCCATCACTGTACTTGCATCTTCACTCCTATAGATATCTGAATACAGTTGGACACTACCTTGGAGGAGTACGAATCCTTCAGCTCATGTAGCAAGATGGCCTCCATCACGTTGCAGAACCTGTTTGCCGTGTCACCGCTGCAATCACAGAGACAAAAATCAACAAAAGAACCTCTCTTTATATAGTTTTCACTCACAAATCCATGTAACCCATTACTCAAAAACAATAAAAAATAAGATCAGCAACAACAACAGCAGCAGCAGCAACAACAACAACAATTAATAACAACATAAAGTTCACATTACACATGACATGGCATACTGTCATAGGTAGCACTTTCATTTCTCTCATCCAGGGGCCAATAAACTTCCTGCCATTGTCTCGCATGAATATTTTGCAACAATTCCCACATATGGCAGATTGCCATGCCATAGAAAGGCAAGCCAACAGTTGCATGGTAGCTTTCATACCAGCTAAAATTTGACATTTAAATGGAAAACATATGGCAAGCACATTTATCACTGCAATGATTGATTTCTTGCATTCTCTGGACAGACAACGAGGGAATGCTTTCAATTCCCCTGTTCTTGTTACCTTGCACATTTTATTGTTTGTTTGGTTTCATTTGTCTTTGGTATAGTCTTCTCAGCAATATGAACCAAATTGTATTGGGCTAACTGGGATTTAATATCCTCAACAGATACTCAATCTGTCTATTTTCCACAATTGTGTGATAAAAACAACACCAACAAGTACCAAGGTAATAATAATAAATGCAGCACTTGTAATGAGCCATTGATCTACTAGTGACCTATTCTGAGGTGCAGAGGGACATATTGAGTGATCACATACAGTTGTACATATCGATACAAGACTTTACAACAATGGACTATTCAAAATCCTAATAGTTCTTTGAAGTATAAAGTTGCTAATGAAACTTCATGACATCGCCAAGTAGAACAGACAATTCATATAATGAAATATCTGCCTTTCGGCTCAAACTTTGTTTCCTCTGTCTACATTTTTGCTAGTCATGCAGCATGAAGTGTTTTATATTAATAGTTCACTGCTAATGCATGAATACAGGGACAAAACCTTCTCTGTTTTAAATTGGGGGTATACAATGTAATTGGCATACATAGAACAATTTCATTTCTAGACATATCAAACAGAAAGTGTGCAAATATTTCAAAATTACTGTCTTTACATTTCTTACCTCCTGATGGCAGAGTCTGAGCTTATGTGATCTCTTTGAAGCTGTAAGCAAAGAATATTGAGATTACATGCATTAATAAGGTTGGTAAGTAACATCCATGAAACAAACTGTGAAGTGGTGTGGGCCAGTAGAGGTGACTACCATTGTAAAGAAGTCCTCAGAGCCAGCAGTTTTCTTCCATTACATCAAAACTTGTTATTTACAAGTAAAGAATATAAAGGTAGATAATAATATTTTGACATAAAACTTTACTTTGTTGTGACAAAATTTCACTATAACCATGTTCCTTAAAATGGGAGAGCACTGTATTGTGGAAGTCCTGTCTATAGTCTGATGTTTTCTCTTCTTATTCCTCCATTTGACAATTCATCATGTGTCATTTCACAATCTCCTTTTCTTTTTCTTTTCTTTTTTGTCCTTTACAAATTATTCCTATAATTTGTCGTCTGTCTTTTAATATCAAAGCAGAGAGACTCAGAGAAGACTGCAAGATTATCTGCCAATTATCAAGATGCCAACCACTGACAAGTAATCAACCTTCCACCAGATTTCATTTCATAACCAATGTTTGGTCTATTAGTCTAATGACTTGATCGATCATATTTTCAGATATAATTTCATCAAGCATCAATGACATGCGTTTCTTTGAAATTTATGTCATGCGTGTACACATTTTTCAATTAATAGATGTCCATTCTTCTGTCTATATCACAGTTGTCTCTCTCCCCCTGCATCCCACAATGCACCAGCTGTCAGTTATCTCAGTGATCTGCATACCTTTTTGATGGATGATGCCACTTCTTTGCTAAGAGTGAGTTTGATCGCCATTTGTCTTGCTGCCTCCACTTCATCTTGACCTGAGCAGAATTAAACAAAATGTTCGTCTGATTCAAGATTTGCTTGTGCTCATTCCTAACCTGCTGTTTATGTCATATAACCTTCAAATAAGATACTGTATACGCCGTTATTTTCGCGTACAGATATTTTCGCGAATGATGAGGTCATAGACATTTTCGCAAGATGCTGTTTTCGTGAATTGATGCCGACGCTTACGTTAAATTAATGCTCTATTAACAAAGCACATGGAGACATTTTCGCGTGTTGTTAAATTCGCGATCCAACTGCAATTCGCGAAAGTCGCAAAAATTAAACCCTTGCGAAAATAACAGCTTATACAGTACACAAAAGGAAAAACAAAACAAGTTAAATACACCATTTAGTATTCGAGATTTACAATGTAGGCTCCCAATTCAGTGGTTAACCATCACAAAATCAGAAATAGGACAAACAAATGTGCTATCAAAATGTTCACTGCTCTTTGACTTCATATTTGCTCTCTCACTTTTGCTTTGTTTGGGCAGATACAGGTCTATGCATATAATCATGGGCATACATGTATGGGCCATTCTCCCAAAAAGTGTGCAAAACTGCGATTTTCGTGTCGCCAGCATGTTTATACAGTTTAAATCGATATTTTTTCCCTCAGAAATCAAAATTTTTAGTTAAATTCATTCGAGAGGTTAGACCTGTAAAATATATATCAATAAAGCTATTGGGACATCCGGGATAAGACTAGAAATACGATCCGAAGTTTGATGTAACCCTAAATACCCCATGTCGCCAGACAAGGAAGTGCTCATATAACAAGTTGTTACTCGTTAACATATCATTCAAATCAAATCTTTTGTACCGCATTTCATTGCCCCTCAAGTGCCTGAATAACAAATAATATTACATATTAACAATATGATGTTTTAATATTTCTCTAAGAGATTATTAATATGTCGCCAAATCGCTGTCAGATACATTACCCCTTTTCAGACTCTCGAGAGAAGATCTGAGTAATGCCGCATAGCAGTGTAATTTCATGTGTTAAATAAAGTCAACCTAACGCATACATGGAACCATGATTTATTCATTGAATCTCTTGATGCAAAAAAATATATACTGATCGAAGCTGCAGAAGCCTTATGTTACGATGAGCTGACATCAGATACTTTAAACTTTCCTTCATTTAGAAAAAAGTATGCTGTAATTACAAACAAAGCTCAGATACTTTTAGAATACTTAAGGTAATGATTAATCACACAACAGAAATTGTTGGAGAAAATTAATATTTTTGTAGATTATAGCTTGAGAACGGTAACGGCATATCAGATACGTTACCATCAAACATGTCAGATACGTTACCAAGAAAATTTATCGTAAAGCAAGGTTAACAGGCTGACAACGTGCTCTATATGACTTGCTAAGAGGACATATAGTTCTAAGAGGAATTAAAAGTTTATTAGATGAAAATCGGTTTTCAAATGGCCGATTTATCCAAAATAAAGTAATAGAAAGAGTTCCTAACAAAATGTGATGGCTCATCTACTTTTATTTGGACATCTTTCTTTTCCTTTATTTTGGACATCTCAGTCATTTCAAAATCGATTTCATCATATAATACTCAATTCCTCTTGGAGTTGTATACTACAAGAGGAATTAAGTATTTTGTATTTAAAGTGGATTCGATTATCTTGCAAAAAGTTAAAACTTGAATATTCGTCTAAACCAGAGGTTACTTTACCCTCCCTTAGAATTGTGACATTTACAAAAAGGGCCGTCCGATAGACGTTACAAATTCATTTTATTTCTGCTTTGTTGCACTTTTTGTGTGTGTGTGTGTGTGTGTGTGCTTTGTTTACCAGTAACATAGGACTTTAAGGGCTGAAGTGTGGAACCCTTTTTCAACTTCACAGTAAACGCAACTACATGAACGGTCTACCTTTGCTTATAATTTTGCATCTTATCTACATAAAATGCGCTTAGTGTTAAGGCTAAATTCAAGAGCACTTAGTTTGTTGCATGTTTATGTTCAGAAAATGACAACAGGATTTGAGGTGTAACATTTTGAATCAGGTTTTTGAATCACATGTTTGTGTGATTGGGGTTTGTTGTAAATTGGTAGTTTATTGTGTCAATGAACATAAATACTTTGTCAGATACGTTACCATCGTTTATTGATTCTTGAGACCTAATTTATTACAGACAGGAACAAAGGAAAATTGAATTCATGTATATCATTTGCATAAATCTTCTCCAACTTCATTCTTACCATCTTTCGTGTATCATAATTGCAAACTTTCGGAATTATATCAGAAAAAAGTATTATGGATTTGTGCTTGTGTGGTTTGCGTATTTCACGTACATCTCAAAGTTTTATTGAAGAGTTATCTAATCTTCTACAGCTTGTATCTATGACGAGAACATTCTTTACATTTAGAAGTGTGGTGTTTTAACAGAAATAATCATATTGTGATATTCTTACAAGTTAAAATGAATATATTAGCATGATTGGTGTTGGGTTTATTGTTGGGTCAATTGTATGCTAACGGAACGTCTGATGCGTCAGATACGTTACCACACACTGTTCTCCTTTCGATCCAAAAAGTATTTAATCTGGCAGAGATGTTACCTGGCATTTGCTATTTATGAGAATTATAATACTTGCTCACAAAGTTTCATACATAATCCATGAGATTATTGCTATAAATAATTAAAATGCAGGTAAAAAGTTAAATTAGGGTAACACATTTTAAGCCGAAATATGTACATGTTTTTGATTCTTATTTAGCCTTCACTTTATAAATTACGATCATTTTTATTACAGAGTAGATCTAGGCTGACTCCAAAATGTTTCCATGATGTTTGTTTACGTTATAAGCTTTTTGTTTAACATATAAATTGCCATTTTAAAGCAAGAAATAAGCAGACAATCAACAGTTTTCTAAGATGCTACCTCTGGTAATGTATCTGATATTTGGCTTTAACATGCAAAAAAAAAAAGGACTCTATGTTTGGAAATATTTCTTGAAAGAATATGAGTTTTCAAAAATCACCCATTGATTGTTTTGTATTCCTAAGGGATTGAAGTTTCTGGACTGATAGAAAATGAATCAAATCTTTGATGTTGAATTTGTGTCATTTGTACAACAGTAATTGCACACTTTTTCGGAGAATGGCCAGTATACATATTAGATTTACACTGTACACTCTACAATTAAACAGCACATACAGTGTATGCAGCTGATATAAACTGATTTACGAACAGCATAACTGATAACATTAACAGATGACTTCTTTTATTAACATAAAAAAACAGTGATATACATCACTGTTAATTACACTTACAGCATGGCCACAGGATTAATTTACATCCATTCCACGAAGTTTACATGATGATATTGGTGATAATAGTATTGCAACAGGCATGGTTACATAGATTTTTTAAATTCCCTGTCAGATTTCATTTTAGAAATATGTGTGCATGATAGCAGATGCAGAAGAATAGCACACGCATGCACACGTCGTTCAATTCATGTCACTGCAAAATGAGTCAGAATTCTAGCCTCTAGATCTACGCTAGGCACTTTCTTCTGAAGAATCAACACGGCAGCAGTTCTACGTGATCTGGTTCCGTGATCTGGTGTCGTGGTGATTCGCAGTTTCGGTGCGGTGAGCTAAGTAATTGCCTAAGACAGACGGTGTGCAATCAAGAGGCCTTTGAGGAGTGGTCACATACTACAATTTGTATGTATGGGACTGAAGATTTGCTCTCGTCGCTACAATGGACAGTTTACGCACACAGCTCAGGGCCGTATATTATTCCTTGCACTGCAGTGGTACTTGCAAAAGTATTATAGTCAAACCATCCCCTCTGTAGCACAATGTGGGGATAAACAATTTGCATTATCTGTTACAAAACATACAAAATTTAACTTACGTTTCTTGCCAAATATACTGGACATCTTAGTTCGTACTTCGTTCGTGCGTGGATAGCGGTTTGTTGTTGTCACTGGACTGTCATGTCATGTGACGTCCAACACTCGAACAGCTGACCGTAGTACGCAGCTCTTGCAGCACGATCGTGGCCCTTCTGATCTCTGAGCTTCCGACTAAAAATCGTGACTGATGATTTTAATGGCTTTATGATCATCTGAATAGATAGTCAGCAAAGAATCACTTAGCTTGGGGGACACAGTCTCTTCACCAGCCCGCAATAACGTTTGCCTTTATACTTTAGAAAATCTGACCAAATTTCATGGATACTGAGATATTGGCTATGAGATACAGCTTCCACTTGGAAACTTTTACTCCAGAAAAAAAAATACGCTCTTCCATATGCCCCTTATATCACGTGGATATCTACATGCGCCGAGTTGGGCAATTCTTTTCCACTTGATTGGCGACACAATGAGGTCAACAATAGGCCTACTAAAATATCCCAAGACGACGGAAACCCCCGGATGCGTAGCATTATTTGGAGGTTCCGGTATTAGCCCATCATTACTGATTATGGTGCCCATTCTATAGGCCTAAAAGAAAAGGCAATGATATTGAAAGTTGCTATATTGCAGATCAGGATAATGGTGTGATTGGTTCATGTATGACTAACTCCTACAGAAACTACAACTATTTAGTTTTAATAGCTTTCTTAAATGACAGTCGATAAAACTACTCTCGGGGAAATTATCCTGAGGCTCCAGACAACTCCTTCTACAGGCCTATACACGCCACCCCACACGGAGATGTACTGGATCGTCATTCCGAAGGTTCATTATTTCAGAACACACAGATACCTATAATCCCCCGTGAAACAAGGTTGGTCTTGGTTGTTCCTAAAGTTCGTTTATCCGAAAATGAAATGGATTCGTTTTCCGGAGGTTCGTTTATCCGAAAATTAAACATTAGGGGCCTGTGCTTCGTTATTCCGGAAAACACAAAAATCCATGTTTATAGGCCTAAGCAATAGAATCGTTAATCCGAAGATTTGTGGCGTTATTCCGAAGGTTCTTTACTCCGAATATGAAATAAGGATCTTTATTTTGGTAGGTCGAAAACGAAAGGAAAGCTTGTACAAATGAACCTCCGGAATTACGAGTAAGTTATTTCATTTTCGGCCGGATTAAAGAACCTTCGGAATAACGAACCTTATAAATTGTCATTTTCGGATAAACGAATCTTCGAGAAAAAAAACAAACAAACAAACAAACAAACACGAACTGCGTATAACCCCCCCCCCACACACACACACACACACACACACATACGCACACTCTTCCAACACAACCATTCCCCACAGTCATGATCACCCCAACGCTCACATACACACACGCAACACTTGTTTTTCGTCAGAGCGAAATTTTGCTCTTTCCCTATTTCCATTTCGGCCAATCAGTCCAATATCAAAGGTTTTGTGAGATAGATAATCTAGCGTGTTAATCCATATGTTTGGTGTTATATCGGAGACAATTAGCAACAACTATAGTTGTTGTTAAATGTTATGAGTCTTATTATTATCAACCCTGACTCTCACATCCTGTCTCATTCAAATTGTATTTGGAGAGCTTTCAACCATAAGGCGCTAAATCCAATTAAAAAAAAATGATGGATTTAGCGCCTTTTGGAAGCAAGCTCTTCATATTGTCGAAAAAAAAATGGTGTTGATAAATTAAACGTCGCTTTGTGTTCAAGTTTACTCAATGGAAAGCGACATATCAAACAAACCGAACGCGGGCAAAATTACGTTTATTCCAATTTGGACAGATAATTCGACAAGTTGGGAAATTTTGGAGTTTCGTGAATCTTCGCCCCTACGAAATAGTGAAAGCTGTCACAATCGCGAAGGCTAGTTAAAGATATTGGTGATAATTTCATTAGGTCCTTTTTACATGGAAACACAGAACTCGTGTTAGGCGCTTTCAACATAGCGACGACAAATCCCTACCTTGAAAAGCAACCTATATGTAGGCCTACAGTGCTCAGTCATTCCGATTCCGCAGATCATGGTGATGCAATGGATGTATGTACGTTTTTATCATTTTTATTTAATTTCAAAACAGGAAACTTACTTTATGTCTTGTGTGATGATCAACAGGGGACTTGCAAGTGCATTATAACATCGTCATCATCCACTAGCAATGAGCTCCCTCGTGGAGACTTAAAGCGTATCCGGGCAATTACCCCGAGAGGGCAATTACCCCCCGGCTAAATACTGGATAGTGGTAAGCTTAGAGTAACGATTAGGGTTAGGGTTAGGGTTAGGGTTAGGAGTTTTGAGTTAGGGATAGGATTAGGTTCAGGATTAGGATTAGGATTAGGGCCAGGGGAAGGGTGCGGGGTAATTGCCCAGGGGGTAATTGCCCTAGACCCGACTTAAAGGTCCTGTTTACTTTTGGGAGCAGTCATTTTAAAAATGTTCAAGATATCACTTTTGATGCATATGTGTAGGTTAGTTGTATCCCAAAACATCCTACCATATAACATTTTTCAATAAAGCCTAAAATGTAAGGAGGTATCACTATTTTTATCATTAAACCATAACTGTATATAGACGGTTTACTCCGGAAAGTGTAAACATTTTTATTACAACAATTGTTCACATTTTGTATATTTAACAATACTTAGCATCGATTATACTGGTTCAAATGTTTACGTTGGTTGTTTCTATCACATTTTAGAACTAATTTCAAGCACTAATTCTGGGTTTTTGTTTCGTCTGCAGATGGTAAATTATGCCTTTAATGAGCTCCTTTGTGGAGACAATAATAGCTCCCTCGTGGAAACGATATGAGCTCCGTTGTGGAGACTTGTATATTTGATATTCTTGTTTATATCTCTCCAAGATTTATAATGTTTGTTAAACAAACATTATCGATTTTATGTTAAGTGCTGTCTGGGGCAAATTATTTGTATAGGTCCCATTTTCTCTCTCTCTCTCTTCTTTCTTTCTTTAAAACAAAAACAACAACAATAGCATACGACGTCGTGGTGGCACGATATCACTGCTTGGCATATGTTATGAAACTATACAGCTATAAGGTTCATAATATTCACATTTATGTGTGAGTTAAAGAAATACCGGTATTTTGTTTGTCAAAGTATAGTAATTTATGTTTTCTTGGTTGACATTAAAAAAAAAAAAAGATCCTTCAAAACAGCAACCAAAATGTATGTGGGTGTACACGCGACGTCCTCGTGTGTATATATATATATATATATATATATATATTTTAAAGTTTTTGCAGAATGCAACTGCAAAGAAAGTGAATTAAGCGTGATCCATATCATTAAAAGACTTCAATTAGGCGTAATGTCAAAATTTATTTACTGATTAGGAATACGTGATTTCGCGTTTATTGTACTATTTGTACGAACTATTATACGTATGGACATCGGTTTGTCCTTGTTAAATTTTTACTGAAATAAAGTGCCAAGTGAAGAAAACGCAATCATTAGATATCATAATATTAATAAGATAGATGTAAAAGGGTAATATTCGTTATTCCGAAGGTTCGTTATTCCGGAACAAACAATGATTCCCTATATCTAGGTGCACTTACTGTTCGATAATCCAAAAACGAAATAGGGTTTACAAGTGATTCCGAACATTAATTTTGCGGCGATATTACAGATGGTTCGTTATTCCGAAGTTCCGTTAATCCGAAAACGACATAAGTTTCGTTACTTTGAAAGTTAAAAGAATGTGCATGCAAACGACGAACCCTATTTCGATTTCGGATTAACAAACCTTCGGAATAACGAATCTTATCTTATTTTCGGATTAATGAACCTTCGGATAACAAACTGTATAATCAAATGAATTATTATAATTGTCATTTCCTTATTGCTGCCAAATGCATTGCATTGATCGGTTTTTAAATATGCATTGCAGTTTCAACTGCTGATTAAACTTCTATTGCTCGCACTGCTTTCAAGGCAAAGGCCAGGGAAACCTCGCCCTAAGTTTTCTTTATCATGTACATTATCATGTAATCAATATCATACCAAAATGCTTCATAAAGTGAATTTGACTCACATATTAAATATCCCATTGATGCATTAAGAAACTGATAACCATGGCTTTTACTTTATGTATTCAAGAGCTTAACATGAACACCCTAACAGTTCACTTGAATGAGTTTCCCCCATGCACTATATCTCATGATTGTAATTGACGTTCATTCAACGTTTGATTGCTATGCAGAAAATATAATTGCAAATTACCCACCGACTACGGTAAAGCATGAGGTGCATTGATTTGAGCGGAGGGAAAGGGAGGCCTGGTTCGTGATACAGACGTCGTGTCAAACTGACACATTTTGTTCACTCGGTTAACTTTGAGTCGTTGAACGTTTTGCTTTGTTTTGAAGAAATTGATCTCATAGCTGCTTGCCTGTCGCTTTTACTCCGTATGGTGGAAGAAGAACACGCAGCAACAATGAAAGCTTAAGGAGAAGAAAAGCAGAAAGAGAAGAATGAGACAAAAGGGATAGAGGGAAAATAATAAAATTTAAGAATGTATTATGTTTATTATAGGAAACAACAGGGGAAAAGTTGTTTGGCGCCATCTGCGGCAAGATGAAAATATTTCTCTTTGTTGCCAACGGCGACATTCTGTCGAGATCAGTGATTGGCGCAGATAGTTTTGTTTTCAAGCGGCTTTCCACCTCAACGAGTCACGAGTAAAGACCCACGTCTGATCTCTATGGGAATATCAAAGAGATCAGTGGTAAGACCGTTTCAGCAACGTGTAGACCACCATGACGATCGTCATTACCTCCATGATTAAAGGGATGCTATGGTATCGGTTGAGATGAGGATTCAGCTTTTAACTTTTTGTGAGATACATTGTATTCAGAAACCACTTTATAAAAATGTTAATGTTAAAGAGCATACCATTGGAATTCATAATTCATTTGAGGAAAATTGGTTCTGAAATGGCCAAGATTTCCAAAAACAGAAAGTGACCCTAATAAACGGTGGTTCCCACCTTATAGCTTTTATATCAATTTATGTTTGGATTTATCAGCTATTTTAGTCAATTTTCATCAAATAAACTTTGAAATCCCCTCTTATGCTCTTTCATATTGCATAAGAGGTTTCTTACTATATCAAAAAGAAAAGTTAGAAACCTGAAGTCCAATCTCAACCAAAACTATACTATCCCTTTAATCACATCACAGTTATCTTATGATAAGGACTATATGTCCCACGTGAATCAACCAATTACAACCACCCTGGTTTTTTTTTCTCTCAGATTCTAAAGAGATGACTTCAAAACCTGTCTGTTCACGCAATACTGTGTAACAGGGTGAGATACAAACAATAATCATTCTGCTCTTTATCGGAAACTTTCTGAATTTGATGAAAACATATTTTTTTCTTTCTTTCTTCTTTTTTCTTCGTTAAATTAGCTCCTCTTATTCCAAAGATACTGGTAAGTATATTGCACTTTTCGGCAATTTTCTTTCACTCCTGTACAGTGACTTCTTACATTTCTTGCTATTGTTTATGAAATGATACCATTATGACTGTATGATCGTGTTGTTAATAAGAAGAGTTTTATCGCAAAACAAGCTAAACTCCATTCTTGTTTAGATACTTGTGATTAAAGCTGCTAAAAACAGAGAAAATGATAAGAAAATAAGGATATTTCTACTCATAACTTCTAGAATATTCCTTGTTATGCCACAAGTGTTGTATTGCTGGAAAGGCTTAATTTTGCTGTATCTGATGATGGACTTACTTTGAAATGTTTTAAAATAGCACTTAGCTCATTTAGCTATAAAGGTTTTCATAATGTGATCACAGAAGCGGGTTTATGTGATATTGGGTGGTCCCTTTATTTCACAATTGGTCTTATGTAGAAAATGGAATTTCAACTGCCGACATTGAGAGACAGGACAACCGTGTTGAGATGAAGGATGATATTAATCTGATTCATGTCATTCATTCATTCAGATACTCTGACCTTTCACTCACAAAGTGTGGAACACTAAACCTCACTCTACCAGAATGTTGAGTTTTTCCAAATACTACGCAAGATTCATCATTTTGTATCTCCATTCAGATGGTACTGGGCATTGAAAACTTTAAGGGTGAAAATCCTCTTCATGTTCATTGTGAGCTGCTGTTTGCTTTTATCAATTATGCTATTTGGGTCCTTAAAACACTTGACTTCAATCTCAATTCAGTGAACTTGGCCTAATTTCTTTGGTTGTCAACAGTAAGGATTCGTTCATGAAAGGCATTGGAGCAGCTATAGAGAGTAGGGGGCAGACAATTTCTTCAAAATGTTGTGACAAGAACAACTATCACCATCATGCTATCCATATCACTTTTGTCACCATTATTATCAGCCCACTCAACATCATCAACAGACACCGCCTCAACATCTACCATCGCAACGAAACCACAGCACGGACAAATTATGTGACTTAACAACAGACGTCAAGCCCTTTATTGATTCTATAGGCAAATGTTAACAAATTCACAGCATTCATGGTATTCAATTAAGTATGTTACACTGTATATCACAAAAGAGAAACTGTCATACTTTCTTTTATCTATGTACAAAGACAGGCAACATTTGAGTCTAGTTACACTTTGGATATATATAAAAAGACGAGGAAGATATCTATATGAATATGTACACGCATGTACACTTAGTATTCTTATATATATCTCTCAAGTTTGAAGACGAAGAGTCCAAAATAATTTATACAAAAATAGTATAGTAAGGGTTGACATCCCTGAACAAGCTCTATCATTTGAAGTCAATTATTGCAAACTGTTTTCAAATCTATGTACATTTAAGTATGAAAGAGTATTCAAGAAGACCTGTCAACACAAATTTCACTCAATGATATTATCAAAAGCATTCAGGCTGGTGCTCGGTGAGATAGAGAAGACACTACTGAAGGCATATCTTTTTCTTTTTTTTGGATAAAAGTTGAAAGATTTGAGAGGTTCAAATTACAAAGTAAGCCACAAGAGTCAGTTTTACAGATGTTCACACTACCACAAGATCTCTCATGGAGATATAAAGACACATCTTCATTAACTCCCCCACGGAATCACGGACAAAACAAGTACCATGGTTAACATAGACTTCATCATCTTTTACACACCTATTATAACCTCAGTGCAGTAAACTGTGCCACTACTCAGAATGATTTAAAGAAATGGTGTCATTTCGTCACGCTTGTAACAAGTGTCAAACTGCATAATCGATTGGCACAAGGCAAATCCACATTAGGTAGTATTACTAAACATTCTGCTGCATGTAGTGTTTATCACACCATTCAAATGAGCAATACTTTCTTCTCAGAATAAGCACAATACAAACTCTTCTCTAAATCACTGAGTGAGCCCCTTAAGGTACAGTAGTCTCTTAAAGCAGAATGTATTTCCCCATCTTGATAAAAAAGCTTTTCATTCTGAACTCAGTGAAATACTGCTAAGCCATATCATATGGCTAGAGTGCAGACACAAGCTCCTCTTTCTTTCTTTTTTTAACACAGTACACGTTTTCAGGAAGTCACATCTTTTCTATACTTTTGCAACAACAAAAAAAGTCTTTAAAAGGAAGTACTACTTCCTGCAAAGAAAAAAAAAAGAAGGGGAAAAAAAAAAAGAAAGGAGACTTACAGTCTTGCCCTGCCCCATACCAAACTATGTGTCTCTATTACTTTGGAGTAAGTTCACAATTTTCAAAATCTAAGTGAAAGCCTCGATACTCAATCTCACTATTTCTAACCTTTTTGTCCCTTCTTCAAAAAAAAAAAAAAAATCTTCAAAAATATCGCCTGTGGTACTCTTTCAGGGTTTTTGCAGCAACGAAGACACAACTATCAAATCTCTAACCGACAATAACCAGGGATAGTGTGCCCTTATTCCTCTAATATCCTAAAACCCTCCTTGCTTTATTCACTGGATTATCTGCAATTCCAATGCCCCTTTTCTTCTACTAACTGGATATACATTTGTACTCACTGGCAAGAACAAGGAACCTTGCAGTTAGAAGAATGGGGTCAAACAGGATTATCGCAAGTTGCACTTGAAAGGGAAAATAATCTTTCTATTTTTTTCCTCCTAAGCCTCTTGGTGTAAAATCAAATATTGCTCACAATTCTTGGAACAGCATAAAAAGATAAGGCATTAGCTTAGGTTTTCTTCTTTTTTTTTTTTTGTCTGAGAAAGAAGTAAATGTTATCCCAAACCAACTTCCTCAAAGAGAAAGCTAATAATAGACATGTCTGGACAGCAGTACACTTTCCTTTGAACATCACTGATATGGTTAATTAGTGATGAATTCTTTGTGGCACCTATAAGCTGGGAGATATTTCAGGTGCTTCAAATACCACCATATGCATTTCACTGACACTGGGCAATAGTTGCCACTAAGACTTTTTTTGTTTTAGATTTAAGATAATATATATTTTGCCTGACAGCGGTCGGAGGAAATGTACACAAATTTGTGAAATGCTCTCTTATTTCAGTACTATCTCAAATGATAGCTTAAAGGGATCGTACAGTTTTGGTTGAGACCTAATTTCAGGTTTCTAACATTTTTTGGTGAGATTATGAGAAACCTTATATGAAATATGAAAGAGCATGTAATTCCACGAGGAATTCAACGTTTATTTGATGAAAATTGGTTTTGAAATGGCTGAAATAGCCAAAACAGAGCGATTCTAGTAAAGTGTGGGATCCACACTTTATTACGATTGCTTTGTTTTACTTTGTTTTTGGATGTTTCAGTCATTCCAAACCTGATTTTCATCAAATAAACTTTGAATTCCTCTTAAAATGGTATGCTCTGTACTATTTCGTAAGTGCTTTTTTGGTATCTCGCAAAAAGTTAAAAGCCCAATTCTCATCTCCACCAATACTGTACCATCCCTTTAAACTCACCCTAAAAATACTATTTTGACACCAAAGGCATGCTTGAAATCTATTTTCTCCCCTAGAAATGATGTGGTCTTTCAAAACAGAGCTCCTATCCGTTAGCCTAGTAGCATCAGTGCAAATGGTGATTAAAGTTCTCATGACAATGATGCGTCAAAACTTCTGGTGGAAGAGAATAATCCAGTCACATATTCTGTTACAATGCTCATTGATCTATTTTTTTTTTTTTCAACTTGTTTTCTTGACCTACTTTCTTGGTGGTTTCAGATACACTATACTTGAGATCCACCCAGCAAAGAACAAGAAATTACGTGCATGACGGGGGAATCCCCCGGCCTCTTGGCTCGTTTTACGTCAGCTTCGCTTTGCAATGACCTTGAATCTGAGAATATGTAACTTTCCTTGCTCAGATTTTAGTCACGTACACAGCATGCTTCCTCTTTCCTTCTTCTATACAGCCCATCTATAAGTGATCGTGGAGCCTTTGGCGCAACAAAGGACTATGTCACGTAAATTCTGAAGAGACGTGGTGCCTGGCGAAGATGGTTTTCCTTCTTCCTGTTTGTTACTTATCTTTCAGTCTTTAAAATTCTTTTCGCTATGAGGAAGGAAATTGTCAATATGCACACTGTACTACTATCCTCCACTATCTCCAGGCTATGACACATCACTTAATGCTGAATTCCTACACCTATAACCCCTAACAAATCCTTGCTTGACAAAAGATAGGGAGTAACCAAGATTTTTGTTTTTGTTTGTTTCTTCTTAGTCTGGGTATCTGATTGTCAAGCACAAGGGGATGAGCTATTAAAAAAAAAAAAAAAAAAAAAAAAACTTGAGCAGACATGAGAAAATACTGACTGAAAAACTGAAATCAAAACGAAAGAGAAAGTGAGAAAGACGAAGCAAGCCAATTACTCATCCAAGGATGAAACAATAAAACATACAACAGGGCACTTTCTTCACAACATTATGCACAGCTGATATCTGCATATATGTTACACAACAGAAACTGCCTCGTTGATATTTGAACCAGTACAAGTCGCTGATTAGCTTCACATATACCTAATTTGACAATTTTTTGCTGGTTAAAGCCCAAGAACAAGTATCATCCACAGAAGAGGGAGAAAGGAATGGACTATCCTACTTCAGCAACAAAAACCTTTAAAGCTTACTCTACATAAAACGCATTAGTGTGTACATCAGCTGAGAGTCTGGATATCAAATCAGAAATATCTGCTTCAAAAAAAAAGCATAAATGCACAGTTAGTTGTAACCTAACTTCATAAATAAATCACTTTGTACGGTATAAATGTATTCTACAAGCATAATAATGCCAGTTGGAGCATGAGAAATTAACTTCAGGATACTAGACCACAGAAGAAAACTATACCTCATTTTGTGCATATTCTAAAACATGATATACTGATTGCTCACCCCGTCTTCAAGTTACTTCCCAGTTATTCTGGCAGCTTGGTATTCAGATAATTACTAGATTACATTATCACTTTGTTAATGCCTACATTTCCAAATAGTTTTATTTACTGGGAGCAGCATGGCCTTTCAAACTGGTACCTTTAAAATCTACTTCATGTAACCACCGCTGAATGAAAGAAAACAGCAGTTGACAATAATTACCAGTACTTCACTATCACTTTTTTTTTTTTAATGTCTACATTTCCAAATAGTTTTGCCTAATGAGAGTCTTGGCTTCCAGATTGGTACTCTTAAAATATACATGTATTTCATGTAACCACCACTCAATGAAAGAAAGCTGTAGTTGACTGTAACAGACTGCCCCAATTCAGCAATAAAGAACTTCAAGTGTTCAAACTCTTCCCTTCAGAATGAAAAGGGGAAAAGTCAGTTTCAAGTTTCAAGAGAAACAGATACCGGGTACTCATCTATTCAATATGATTGCAGAGGGTGTCATTAAAGATGCATGAAAGAAGAGGAAAAACAAAAAGACAGTGAATGAAGGATGGAATGCTCTAGATAGTAAACTTGATTCAGTTTGAAAAATAGTCCCATACAATATGGAGTGCCTTTTGTGTTGAAAGGAAAACTGAAAGTGGTAGTCCCTACTGGACTGCTTAGTGGCTGGTATAGCGATGACATCAAATCTGAATTCTTTTCTTTCTCTGTGCTTTCATCAACACAGCTGCTCATCACTTAAGGACCTATACCAGACTTACTGGAGCCACCTTCACAACAAAGGAAAAAGAAAACTACGAAAGCACTCGGAGACCACAGACCTCCACCATGGAGCTCATTTCCACCCATATAAAGATATGCTGAAAATGGCCCTATTTGCCAATGATTAACAATCCCTTCCAGTGTTTCAACCTTAGCTTCCTGATGCGCCTTGAGTGCGCACTCAGTGCTCATATATATGCACACCTCAAATACACTCAGCTCTAGGTCCCTCACATGGTGGCACTATTTGCCAATGATAAAGAATCCTTACAAAAAGATTCCTAGATCCAGACGGTAATCCAGATAACTACCAAAATTTAATCACATTTACCTAGTGTCATTATAAACATTTCCTGTAAATTTCATCCAAATCCGTTAACAACTTTTTGAGTTATTTTGCAAAACAGACAAACAAACAAACCAACACCGTCAAAAACAAACCTCCATGGCTGAGGTAAAATGCAAAATGAAAAGCAAAACAGATCAAGAAGATGACAAATATGCACATGACAAAACACGACACGTCCACTTTCTTCCTCTGCATTTTGCCCATATAAGGAATATAATCCCACCAATTACTTTCACTTTGTGTCCTCTGTATACGATTTCTTCTAGCCTTGCACAAACTCAACAATCCAGACCCCTGTTATCTACAGTGTTCTGAGCAGCGTACAATTTCAGGATGTCATTTTCCATACAGGCCCAGCAGAATTTGGTCCTGCACTCATCACGGCACAAATTTTGTTTGTTTGTAAAAATCCATAATGTGTATTGCAGCATTTCCACAAAGTCAATCCTCTGACAAGATTTGGAGTTAAAAACTCATTGGTCTATTTCTGCTTCACTAGAGTGGAGTCAACGCACACCACCAGAAATTCCCAGATGTAGTTAAAAACGTCCTGATGAATATGTACAATAGTAATTACAAAAAAAAATGAGGCACAATTCATACGCGCTAACTTCAAATACAGAAATCTGTGACCAGTTACACCCCTTAGAACCACTGCAAAGCCTGTGAATTCATATACTGTCAAACTATCACTAAAAGAAAAATAAACAAAAGGAAAAGGAATAAAAGAAAGCTAGAACCCCAGGAAAGAGAGCAACATCTTGATGTATGGACTTGGGATCCTATTCCCTGGCACAATTTGAGCTTTCTCAAACCCTACCTGTCTAGCATTGCGTGTGTGTGTGTGTGTGTGTGTGTGTGTGTGTGTGTGTAGTATATGTGATTAAAGGTCGCCTTCACCTTCTCCGTTAAGAGCTGTGTGATGCAGGAACACTATTATGAATAAGTGTTGACAGTAGATTACAGACACTCCAGAATAACATTCGCATCTATAATTATTATCCCCGGGTGTGAAATATCAATATTGACACAGGCGAGGGAAAATGAGTTCAGGGCATCGGGCAGCAAATACCATGTGTACAATGTATGTCTTTGACAGTTCAGGAGGAGTACAAGGGTGTTACGACACACTCTAGTAGCGTGGGTCTTTAATCTTTGTATTGATCTCTGACTGCTTGTGTTATCAATGTTCACTGCTGATATCCTACTACCACTTAACCCAATAACTGACAGCATTCAACTCATGATCATGTAAATTTGCGAAAGGTCAAAATTAGTAATCACTACAGACACACTACACTACAGTCATCTACAGAAATCATCTGGTGGTATGTGACAATTCATTGCAAATCAATGCAAAATTCTGAACTTACTAGGCTATAGTAAAAGAAACATCAATGAAATCTAATCTATCACGAATGCAGTCTTTTCCCTTCCGTCTATTCAGCAGTAAGAAAAGAGATTCAAGAGCAACTATAACCACAGTGGCTTTCAAAACCTAATAGTTGTAAAGACCAACTTTCCCAATCCCAAGCAAAAGCACAATACTGACATTTCTTCTTCCACTGCTCCACGTCTGCTAACCATATCATTCTATTCTACCAATTCTGTCTTTGGCACATTGTTGTACCCACAACTTCACAGTCTTTTAAACAAATTCATTTTTTCACTAATATCTAACCCTATTGTACTTGAGACATGCAGAATTTAATCTTTGGTACGATATAAAAAGCAGCTTTTAGTTTCAAAATCATGATATCTAAACAAAAAGCATATATGTAACAGAGAATCCCTGTTTTATTTGATGCCATAATTACGCCATCTCAGGTAAAGATGTAAGGAAACAGTTTGTCTTTCAAAATCATGATTTATTTCCTGGTGGTAATATAATATTATTTCTACTTATTTATCAAGCACATTCTTCAAAGGGGGAAATAACTTTTTTTTTTTTTTTTTTTTTTTTTGGGGGGGGGTTCTACATAATACAAGGAAATACATCAATGCTTATGTATGGGCATCCTACAAATTAGTAAAATGTACTCTGTGCAGCATTTACATGTACATTGTACATGTGTGTCTGTGTCTATGTTCATTTATAACCCTGAAGATAAAAGTATAGGCCTAGTCAAAATATATCTAAAAGGTAGCATATTGCTGAGAAAAGATCTCTCTCTGACCATAGCTATTCATGATGATTATCGGGAGTCTAGACATTTGGCAAGTGTGGTTAAATCTTGTTATGACCTTTAGCACCCATAGACACAGGAATTTAATAAGCCAATGTCCACAAATGCTTGCCTATCCATCATAAAGAAGCACACCAAATTTTGACCAAATTGTGATTAGAGGAGAGTACTTTTGTGGGGAGATGACAAAGGGGGCAAAAACAAAAGGTAGCATATGGAAAGAAAAAAATCAATAATGTGCGCAAATAATGGAGCTTTTGCCTAACGTGAACGTCAGGTAATCAGTAACTATAAGGCAATGTCAAGATCATAATTTAAGGAACTCACAAGGGAACTATTAAAAGACAGGTGTATACAGAAAATAAAAGCTGTGTCGGCCAGAATCACAAAGACTGGGCTAAGCACACAGAATTTAGAATATGACTTTAAACCAAGACTTTGGATGAGAGCTTGTTTCAAGTGTAGAGTATCAAACATTTTATACCAAGTCATATCACAGTTTGTGGAGGGTATGAGACTCAGCGATAACCTTTTTCAGTACAAAGAATATAACTGATAGGTAATACACATGCACATGCAATTAAACAGTTTGAATAATTAGGTTCTTCTAAACCGAGTAATTTGAGGAAGAAGAAAAAAAGACTACAAGATGCAAATATGTGTACTGATTCCTTTTTGTTTCTTAGCCAACTGTGGGTCATGTGCCACGCTCCCCCTGGAGGCCTTCACATGCCGAAAATAATCAGATGTATTTTCGGCCATGATCACAAGCCTCTACGTAGGCACATCACAGAATCATACAGCCTACCAAGTCAGTGAACACATTCTATCCCCATCTCTACTTGTAGCTTCTTATTCTTATCTTTTCTTCTTTCTCTTTTGACCTAGCCAAATTGCTATAATCAAAACACGGTATTCCACTGCTTCCTTATCCCAATTAGTCACATGTGTTGAAAAATTCACACTCGCAAAACTTGTATTCTCAAAGTCTAGTTGATACTTTTCTATCATTGCATAGCCGTTTCATGTCAGGAAATTTCAGAAAGTGTTGGCGGTGCACACATGAATTACACGTGTGCCTAAATGACTTCAGCAAAGCAAAGAAGCCCAACTAACAATACTGTCAATACCAGAACACTGAAAGTCAAAAGAGAATTCCCTCTAAGCTCGCAACAAAACCAACAGCACTGAATAAATTGACCAATTATTCAATAATTCGATGAACTATAAAAAAAAAAGAAACATTTATGTCTCAAAGTCTGCAATAGAATATCAAAATGTCAATTAATGCTTCAGATCAAACAGTAATCCCGCAGCTGACACAATGCACACCCTGTGTGATGAGAATTACTGTAACACACTGCCATTATCATTATTTTTTTTTTTGCCAATTATGTTGATAATTCATTACAAAAACAAAACAAAACAACTGGTTGAAGTCTAAAGTTTGCCATTTTCAGAGTAAACGGACATTTTGATTCTTGTATTGGAGTCTCCAAACTGTGTGATGTTGATGCAAAAGTCTGATACTTCACTTCAATGTATCCACAGACCGACGTAATAATAGTATGTATGCACTTTGATCACTCTACAGAGTGGATTTAGCGCAATATAAATTCATATTATTATTATTATCATTATCATCATTATTTAAATCCTTCGTGTGTTTAGAGTGCCACATGGCACAGAAAATCCCGCAGCATTTCAGAATAATTACACACACTGTCCAAAAGTCCCTGGCACAGAACGGTTGACAAATCTGAGCCTACATATGACTTGATGAGTCCATGTTTGAGAGATTCCCTCGTGATTCACATACTGAATGAATGTAAGCAAGACACGTATTCTCATCGGTATGCCCCAGAATGCATTTTCGTTCATTGATATACTATATGTCACAACTGTGATTGAGATTGGAAATCACATACACATCATATCAGCCGAGGAAAAGTGAAAAGAAAGATGAAATGGATCTGATAACATTTTTCAACTGGAAATCCACCACCCACACTGCATTTTCTTGTATCTGCTAGAAAAATAGATTTAAGAGTGTTATAAGTTTCTCTCTCTCTCTCTCTTTTTCTTTTGGTTTATTTCCCACATAAAATTAAATGTTACAGAAAGAACCATAACTTTTTTTTTTTTTTTGGTTCACATGCCATAAGTGTAATACCACGCTTACTCTCGCCCACAAACTCACACACAAGCACTCCAACAGAATATATTTATATTGTGTATATATACATATGCACATATGTACAGGTATATGAGTGAAGAGAACATAACACAGAGAAAGGTGGATACAGACTAAGTCCACTATTGCTACTCCCTATCACACTTCACAACACTAGAGCGCCTTTATAGTCCTCAACATCTGCACAGCTAGGACCAGATGGTACACACTGGGGATAATTCCACTTGGTTCTTGCCAGCTGAGGTGACATAAATGTTGGAGAAAAAAACAACAACAACACTGACCTACTCTGGGATTGTCCCATAGTTAGATTCCCATGCAGAAGTCCAACATTCCTTGGCTTTTCAAACTTGGAAAACTGTTTGTAGGATAGGCCTGCATACTTGAGTGCCTATGGAATCACAAGCTCACACTCTGTGGATGGACATTTAATTGTGACAGACCACTTTCTACATTTCACAGATGTGCAACTGCTCACAGGATGCAAGCAAAGATCTACGTGCCTAGTGCTGCCAACATGACCCAATGCACTTTCCTCTTGCACAGACTTGGTTGGTTCATTTTGCCCTCGAATATGAAGCATAGCTTCTACACGCTTTAAGAGGGCATCATGTGTAAGGGACCAAATTTTCCTCAAGTCTCGGTGGACTGGCATGCGGGACGATGTCACACCCCCATCAAACTTTGCCTACTTTTCACAATCGCTCACTTTCTCCCGTTAAAACACCCCTTCCCAGGCCAACGGTGAATGAAGGGGAGCTTGACCACGCATCATCCCACAGAGCTGGCCATGGGAGTGTCTGCCTGTGACCAACGTTAGGTGGAGGAACGAGCCAGCTTAGCCAAAGTTTCACCCTGGTGGTTGGAAGCAGACCCACGCTGGATGATCATCAGAATTTCTCTTATCGAGCCCCCTTGCACTTTTCCCTGAAAGCATTGTGACTGCTCTCACCCTGGCAAATTTCAGTTCTGGCTTGCAGCGGGAATGGAGTAGCCCTACGCTCTTCACTGACCACACTACACTGCAAATCGTATTCTAAGATGAGATACTTGCACACACTCTGCACACTTTCTCTCTATGCTAAGGTCAGAAGGGAAGGTCGGGGTTTCCCCTTTTCTGTGACAGTTTACAGGCAAAAAGAAAAAGGACAGAACAAGACATGGCGCGAAGTGTGAGAGGGGTGACTACGCGATCGTGTCCCACGGGAACGTGTCTTCTATCTCGTCATCGCCAAAGTCGGTGACGCGGGTGGTGATGGTCGGCTGCACCTGCCGCTGCATGTGGGGGTTGGGCGAGATGGACTGTGGCATCATGCGGGGGCTGACCTGGTGGTGGTTGGCCATGCCCATGGGGGAGTGCGCCCCCAGGGACTGGTGGCTGCTGTTGGGGCTGAGCAGCTGAGGCGAGCCGAGGAGGGAGCCACCACCCCCACCAGCCGTCGAGTTGGAGATGCTACTGTGGGGGCTGTCGGAGAATGCACTGTTGCCTGGGGTGGGGTATGGAGGAAAAAATAGGAGCAAAAATTCAAAACACATTTAACAAACTGCATTTCATAATTGTACATTCATGACAATACTGGCATGGAGGAAAAAACAGGAGCACAAATTCAAAACACATTTAGCAAACTGCATTTCATAATTGTACATTCATGACAATACTGATATGACACATTTCAGCCAATGTGTATTCCATGCTATATAACTGCATCACAAACAAGCAGGATACGTCTGTACCAGCAATTGATCTGATCATAACATTCAAATTCATACATATTCCGGCATTGCTTGTGAAAGCACGGCAAGAACTCTTGAGCTACACAGAAATCAAATTACTTTTTCATACAGTGTGGATCCACAAACTCATAAATAGTCTCATAAATGGTCAAATTCTGTAGTTGACTTTATATAGTGAAACTGAAAGCTAATTTTCACAACTGCTATGACCAATAAAATATGCATTTTCAATGTTTTCTTTCTCATGGATGAACTTTTAGCGCCAGACTACAGTATAAGTGGTACTTCAAACAAAACATGATATGTGTCATTATCAGCCAATGTCTTATGATACAATAGAATACTTTCTAGCATTTCCAAATGTTAAAAAGTAGACACATCAACCAGCAACCATAGGACACACATTAAATAGAAGTCTATAAATAGTCCACTCATAAAGGTGAGCAAGAATATCCAGTATGTAGCTCTACACAGCACTAAAATTTGATGATCAAAATGCAACTATTCCAAACAGAAGTGGAAGAGAGCAAACAACCCCACACAATGATTTATAAAAGCCGTGAATGGAGGCTATTGATTAGTATTAAATCCAGTCATGAGGCTGGGTGTTTCTACAGCCATCATGTAATATACAAATGACACCATAATCAAATTTATATTGATATTCAACAAGAGTAGTCAAATGTGAGTGTGTGTTGCCCTGTTAATCATCACAGCATAATTTTGTTCACATCACTCTACGAAGACAGGTTAGTATAGCTAGCACAGAA
Organism: Diadema setosum; assembly: GCF_964275005.1. Taxonomy (NCBI): domain Eukaryota; kingdom Metazoa; phylum Echinodermata; class Echinoidea; order Diadematoida; family Diadematidae; genus Diadema; species Diadema setosum. The sequence continues at coordinate 23,792,263 of NC_092699.1, read as the reverse complement.
GTCTGGGGAAAACATGTATGGATGACTGTTTAGAGCTCATCAACAAACCAAGTTGAGTGATATTCAAAGGAGATGATTATAAAATGTATTTAAAAAAGAAAATTGGATTGCGTCAGTCAAATGATTGTGAACTGCTTGGTAAATGGTATCGAATACGACCCATTAAGACTCCCCCCACGGTGACATTTGAGCGATTCCCAACCCCTTAACACTAAGCTGCGTCCCAAATGTCATCTCACAAAGTTATTTCCTTCCAGCGACCTTATCAGCACCGCAGTGGCTGCACAGTCAAAACAGCAGCTTTGAAGCCACGAAGAATGACAGACAAAAAAGGGCAATACATCATCACACACCACACAGTGTTAATTAGAAAGAAACAGTCTCCAGCTGACAGTGCATCCAAAGTACCTCCCTAAGGCTAAAAAGTACCTTTGAAGGCTTCAGAATGCCAAGTACACAAAATCAAACACGTCACACTTTTGAATGAAAGTAATGCAAGCAAAGAATCAGCCAGTTCAGTGAGGGGAAGATATGTATAACACAATAACTTCTGAATCTCTCAACTCAAATGGCAATAATTAAATCAGGATTTGGTGAACTTGGGTATCTGAAAATAAAAGTGGCTGTCATGTGACTGACTGCAACCTCTTGTTTTTCTACTCCATTTATTGGTAAAGTTCTTATATGAGCATAAAATGTTCACACCAATCTTATTTTGCTGGACAATTACTTTCTCTAATCTTTTTGTTTTTGTTTTTGTTTTTGTTTTGGGGGGAGGTTAAATCTATCAATCTACATGTACAATTGTACATAAAAAATATCAAGGGCATGAAGTCCTCACAAAACATAAAGATAAGGGTTAATACCTACAAGCAAATCCAACGACTAAAAATGTGGTTTTCCCTTTCCAAGAAAGTAAATGAGGGTACTACACAGGAAATAACATAGCTATTCAGAAATCAGGAAGACTAGAGCATGTTTTGAGTAACTCAAAAGATCCTATGAGATATGTGAACTTAAAACCATCACTTTAGGTTTCACTGCAGCGTTCACAAAGCTCATGCAAATTAGTCTATTCTTCTTCTTTCTTTTTTTTCCAGTCCCTGTCAATGTAAACTGTTGATGCTATATCCTGCCTTTACCCTGCCTCTATTCTCTTACATCTTTGTCTAAATCTTGCTATCACATTCTTCTCCCCCTACCCCTCATCGAGTACATCACAAAACGATAACAGAAACGAAGTCATGGAGAGTTGCTGCCAGATTCAACAGGACCAGGCAGATTGATTTCCTCTTCTGTTTAAGATTTCAAGAGGCCACACAATCACTGTGGAGTACATTCATCCAAAATTGGCCATAACTTTTGTTGGCTCAGCAGGTCATTTCACTATCAACTATTGAATGTGTTCATAAATTTTCAACAGGATCCATTTTTTTTTTCTGTGTGTACTTTTTGCCAAAATTTCCAATTTGTTGTGGAAAGGATTTCAAATTGAGGAGCATTCATGAAAAAAACTTTCAGGGTATGTCAAATACAACAATATGAAATAGCGCCTGCAGCAGTGGTTCTTCATGACGTTCACTATCTAACATGTCTCCTGTATGAAGAACTGAGATATTTTCTGAATTTTGTCCATGAAAATTTCTGATCCTTTTGAAATGCAGTTACACTCCTACCCCCTTTCGGCATACGGAGACAAATCTCCAGATGTTATCATCTACAATGTGGCAATTACTGAGTTATCTTCCTTGCTGAGATTAATTCTCTCATGAGCGTGTTGAAAACAGAGAAATACAGAGATATCTATCCATCTATCAATCCCTACGTATATACACTGTATGCATATGTCTATAGAGATGAATATATAGAATTTACTAGAAAGATAAATAGAAAAGATAAAGATGAAGATGGATTAATATAGATAGTTACACAGAAAGATGAATAGGCTGATAGGCATTTCATATGGTAGGATAGATGGTTATTATCAAGAAAGTAAAAGCACAACAAAGCACATCTAAGCTACCTCCTGTACTGCACTGACTTGTGTTGAGGAGTCCCGAGACCCCTGTCTGCTGGAAGAAGCTGTTCAGGGACGCGGCGAGGTCAGCAAACTGCTCCGGCTCCAGCGACCAGTTCTTGGAATCTGCTTGCTTCATGCTCTCCATCAGACCTGTGGCGGTGAAGTTGCAGGAAGTTTATTCGTACAGTGCAAAGTTTCATCTCTGAACATCATACTGTGTAGCATCTCTGTCTCCACAGGTTTGCTTTGTACATTTCCACTGAATTGGTTACTGGAAGCTACACCTAGGGGTATCATTGTACAGAAATTACTTCTCCACAGAAGTTATACAGAAGTGCAGCATCAGGAAAATGTATGTCTACACTGGGGGTCTTTGCTGGTAGACAGAGGAATCAGCCATACCTCACTTGGGTCTTTTGTCTGGGCAAGTCAAAGACAGAAATGCTATTTATATTGCATTAAATTGCAATGAGTGGCAAAACATAGAAAGTCCAATGACCGCAAAATCAGGCGTCAGGTCAGACTGCATACTACCCCCCCCCTTTCCAAAGTGACAGACTTACAAAGAGAAATATTCTTGCACTTTTATCAGGTCAAAGTCTACACTGAGATTTTTAAAGTACGAAGTCCAGAGGTATCTTCAAGATACACACTCAACACGTAAGAGCAAACTTGGGGGTTTTGTGTGTGTTTTATTGACAATAACTATATCACTTCATGACACTATTAGAACAATCACAGTAAATCATTTCTGTGGCGATAAAAGTAAAGGTTACTAGTAAGTCAACTAGCATTCAACTCAGCAGAGCACTCACTTGAGAAAACAAAGCAAATTAGATGGCAGAGGCCACAGCATTAGAAATAAACATTTCCTTCCACTTATCGAATATCTAATTCTTAGCTGCTGACACACTCCGCTTTAGCATGCAATGGTAATATGTGCACAGATCACCTACCCCTAATATGACTTTGTCTCAACAGACTGCAAACTAATAGTCATATTAATGAATTGTTGCATCAAGTTGTTTTTATAGTAACTGATTGACAAATTGCCTTATCAATGTAAAAAGGCACCGATTATTCAACGCTTTAATGATATCTATGATAAAAAATCATGGGCATAATCGGTGCTTAAATGAAACGTTGATATGGGGCAATAAGTCAATCTGTTGCAATAGCGAAACAATATACTTAGTAAATAACAATTTTGGAATTTGTATCATCACATGTCAATATTTTAAGAGGAAGATAACAATCCTAACAATAGCAGCTATCATGGATTATCACAGCTATCATTCTGAGAATCACTCCAGTTAATACATGTAGATTGGGTCAAGGGCATGATCAATCCTCTGAATTACAGCTCACTTCCTATCCAGATGACACATCCTTAATACTTACTTGGCTCTTGAAATTTTGAGAGCATTTGACATTACTCGTCATAAATAATGATTGAATGAATCAATTGAAAAAAAAAATACTTTCGATATTGAATGACTCTCTCAGCAATACCATAGCACACTACATTTAAAGAGAGAAAATACCGATAAAGAAACAGAATATGATACAATGAATACCAAGAACAATACAATGCATACTAAGAATAACACAATGAATACGATTCAAGAATGGTATCAAACATATAATAATTTCAATAGAGCAATGAAAGGTCAAATTTCATGAAGATTTAACAAAGGAAAAAGTGAGTGTCAACGTTTCTGCTTTTCTTTTCCTTCTTACTTATCAATCACTTTCAGCAATTTGTCTTTTGGGGTTTTGTTTTTCATGCGGGGAACAGATTTTGGTATTAAAAGACTGGCGGAGGTGGAGCTTACCTGCAAATTGCGATAGATCCAAGTCGGACCAGTTGTAGCTACTCGCAAACCGTACGCTCTCTTTGAGTAGGTCTAGATTATTCAGCCAGTCTGGATTTCCTGCTGGAAGATGGGAATAAATGGAAAAGAGAATGTCATGTCATTCCGACCCCTTAGCACTGGCGGCCCCACGTAGGAGAAGTCACGTACCCATCAGAAGAATGATTTCCTGAGAATGCTACTCCACTCTTTGGTGTGTTGGCTGCACAGCTTCACTCTTCAGCCCCCGAAAATATCTCTGGCTGTGTCTCTCGGAAAACCACACAACGGTCTACGACCACCATTGCATGTTTCAGTGTGTGGGGAAAAAAAAAATATTGTCTTGGAAAACACAGTAATATGACTGAATTAGATGAAATGAGTTTTTATTTTCTTAAATTTTAAATCATGGTTATTCCATCTATCAGACATACAGTATCTCAGTAGAAACTGAAACGGCCAACTGTTGAATGTCGACAGGGTTAGAATGAGAGAAATCACACAGCTTCTTCATGTGAGTGTTTGGTCAAACTCACCTCCTAACGAAAGCTGTAATTGCGACTGTTGCAACTGTTGTTGTTGTTGATGATGTTGTTGCTGTTGCTGCTGCTGGTGATGGTGTTGCTGCTGCTGTTGCTGGTGTTGATTGTTGTTGAGAGATGATATGCTGCTGTGTGAACTGGTGAAGGACGCTGGTTGTAATGTCATGCCCTGCCCTGAATTTTGCAGTTCCAGTTGCTGCTTGTACTGCGCGATGATGTCTCCTACATCTTGGCACAAGAAAAATGAAAGACAATCAACACAAAATAAAAGATAGGAGACAAACAAAAACAACTTGTGAGTCTCTATGGGCATTGTAAATAACATAACCAAGCTATTGATGGCAGATTAGGGCATGAACAAGGGTGAAAAGTATTGGAAAAAAAAACAAAAAACACTACCATATGTTGTACATTTATACTGTACAGATTTATCCTGAACCCAGAATGTGAATGTAAAATGCAGACATCGCAGCATCGGTATTTAAAAAAAAATAATACTTATAAAGACTTTCCTTTCTTGTATCAATTTCAGCATGACATTACAATTTTCAGGACCATTGTGCCTGTGAGAGACATTAATATTGTATGTTTCCAAGAAGCCACTGAGCAGAGAGCCTGAAGCCGGAAGTCATAAAGTGAATGGTACATAGATCATGGTAGGCATCATGGGTGATTGCAGTGATATCACACGTGCATGCAGATCACTTGCAAGCATTTTCTGGTGGTACAGGGCATGGGAGCAGGACCATACACACATGTAGACACCCATTGCACCACACAACAGACATCCATATCACACTCGTGACTGCCACAAATCTGGGAGTTACAGATGTACTCAAGGGGAGTTTTAAATGATGACATGCATTTAACAGTGATGACAGACATCAATTGATCAGTCAAAACCACTGCAGACATGGGACTAAGGGCATGTGATGTCAGAGAGACAAGACAGAGAGACAAGACAGACAGACAGACAGACAGACAGACACAGACAGACAGAGACAGAGAGAGAAAGAGCAGGGTACTCTCTTCTTCCCTTTTATTACCCTTTCTCTCTTTGGGGACACATTTCTGACATCACAAATTAGATCATATCCTCTTTGGTTTGCCATAATATTCTATGACTGGGACAGTATCCAGATCATCGGTATTGTTCCACAGCAGCTAAGATTTCCTCTTACCTTTCTTCTACCCTCTTACAACTACCTCGACACAAAAGCAATCAATATACCATCCATAAAATCATGTGATATTTCAGTGCAACCATTTCATTGATGATAAAAACACAATATGCTAAATTTGTAAACTGTATAGTCTGAGGTGCTAGCTTTGCAACAAAAAATATTTCCCGATAGGTAGTTCTTTTTGTTATAATCTAGGTTGTTTCTTCTTATTTCTCATAAAAGAAACCGTCACATTATTGATAAATTTTAGTTTTCTATACTCTTATTATCACATGCTTTAAAAGATGACATATTGCTTTAATGCGGCAGCTCAGAGTGTTACTTCCTTGCATGTCATGAAAATATAGTAATTCCAGGATTTTTACCTTGAGTGCGTTCTATTTGGGACATTTACAACCCTGTGGCTGTTGTGACATCATAATTGAGGTCGTATCTTTCCCACTGCAGTTTATCCCTTGGAGTTTACTGTTCAGTCTCGCACAGCAAGACCACGTGAGAGGTTGAGAGCAGGGCATCGCAGTTGAGTTATACCTTCTACCGCGTACGTCACCTTCCACATTTCCCCCAATACTCTCTCCCCTCCCCCTCCCCCTCTCCACTTTCACAGCTCTCTCGTTCTCTCTTTCTACAGCATATCTGTCTGTCTTTCATGTTCTTTCTTTCTCCTCATCCTCTTCTCTCTCTCCCTGCCATCCGATTCCCTCCCGGTGGGAGTGAAGGCCTTCCAGACACGATCAAAATCGGGACTGCGATTCTGATCGAGGAAAGAATCAATTTCTTTCAGGGGGCGTCTTATCAATTTTACATAGGAGCATCCCTCTACATGCGCGTCTCCCAGAATTACGTCAAGCCACAGTCTCCTTCCGCACTCTGTTTATATCTCCACGTATCTATTAATCTCTCTTTCTCTATCTTTGCCATTTTCTCTCTCTACAGCAAGGGGGAAAAAATACCTAAATGCCAGAAATACTGCTGATAAAATCACCACCTTTTGCGTGCTACCAAGAACAACGTTGCATATTAAAGTACACTTACACTGTCTTCTTATCCCCAAGTTTGGCTATGTGTACTTACTTAGGACTGACACCTGTCCCCTTACAGTGAGAAAAATTACCTGACTGCTTGAAATACAGCTGATTGTATCACCATCCAGCGCATGTGACCAAGAACAACATCGTATTAAAGTACACTTGCACTGTCTATGTTCTGTCACTTGTACTTTTCTTATTCCCCCCATTTGGCTATAAAGTATAATTAGGATGGACAACTGTCCCCTTACACTGCCCCTTTGGCTTCACATGTAACACACTCCAACTGTCACCAGGCCAAGTGGGACAGCAGTCACAAGGAATCACTCGCTATGAGGCAGACTCAATTGTACATGTGCAGGGACTGACAAATTATATTTCTACTGCTGTGATGGATTGGGTGACAGAAGGCAAAGGAAAATGAGTGCAGCTTGCTTTACTAGTTAGTCTATTCTTTTCTTTTACTTTCTATTCTCTTCTTTAGGTGTTAACTGTTGCTAGTGATGTGATGAAGCCTGTAAGACCTGCTCTGCCCTCTGTTTGATTGATATTAATCATACCCAAGATGGCTACAAACATGAGGTGTATTATTCACTCTCCAATTCCAGGAAATCTCTACTCTGCATGAAACACATAATTCTTCAGCGCCAGGGCTCTTTGCACTGGGAATACAGGCAAAGCATAGTGACAATGTTCTACATCACAGTGCTGTAAGAGCTACTGCCTCACCATTATCCTTAACAAACATACTAGAAGCATGGTACTGCAGTTTCCTAGGGGGTGGGGTGCAAAAATATATGGGGGATTTAATTTTCCAAAAAGGAGCATGTAAAATCATAATGCTAAAAGGTGGTAAGTGCAGGGTTCAATATACATGTCTAATTCATGTTAAGGCTGGAGCCCTTTACATTTATCATTCAGCATTCTGCATTAGGAAGACACACACAAAAACACACCAATAGAATGTACACACGCTCATCACAATCTCAGGAAGAGCACTACAGGCAGGCGCTACTTTCACTGTCCTTTGGTGGTTTTTCCTTCCTACTGTTAGTTGAAAACGAGAAGGATGCTACCACACAAAACTGCATATTCTATCTTTACTAATAGTACAAAAAGTGCTAAAGAAAATATCATTGAAAACTTTGGATCTATTTTTGATATTACACGTGTATGTGAACATACCTGATACCTTTGGGCCCTGTGATGTCAACACTGTATTTCTAATCTTATACTTTTACTAAAATGGGGGTGGGGTGGGGTGGGGGCAGTTGTCAATATGACTGAGGCACTGTCATGATACTGTGACATTAGCACAATGCTGTTCTGAGTAAAAGGAAACATAAATCAAATGCCAACTTTTATTATATATAACTCTTGTTGGCCGGTGGAATAGATGTTCAGTGTCTGAAGTTGCTAATTATCATGAGGTCAAATAGCAACTCAAGATTTAAAGGCAGAGATGAAAACACTAATTGTGATGTGATGTCACAATATATTATTATACCATAAGTATCAATTAAGAGTGCCTGCAAGAATTCTAGAAATAGTGTGGTGAAAGGGCAGGATCAATACAGACAGACAGATAGACAGATGGATGTATCACTTGACAGGTGGATGGACAAAACAAAACATAGTGCATCTGGTAGTATTATTTGATGAACAATACAGACATGTTCAGATTCCAAAGGTCATGATACCCATACATACACAACCACTCAATATTCCTTTCCCCTACATTCAACAAACCTGCACAATCCCAAACATAAGGGAAATGGTTGTTTGGTCATGTGGGGGCAGGGGACACCGGGATTTTGGTGGTCTGGTGGAGGTGGAGGTGGTAGAGGTGGTGGTGGTGGTGGTGGTGGTGGTGGTTGCAGTGGCTGGTTCAGTGTGTGGCTGCAAGCTGTTTTTTTTTTTTTTTTTAATTCCACGGGGAAGGGCTGTGCACAAGGCACGGCAAACTCACCAGTACCTTGTGGGTTCTCAAATACTTTCTTGTACAGGCTCTTGAAAGAGGCGCTGAGGTCTTCTATGTTGGGGTTGGACTCAAATAACCTGTGGTCCCCAGAATTTGACAGCTGATGGTGTGGTGGTGAGGCAAACTGCAAAAAGTAATGACATAAGACAATGAAATAAAAAGAAATTACCAGGTACATGGAAGACATATATTTGACTGCATTTCTGACATGGCAAATAATGTATTATTAGTAAAAGCAAACAGTCCATAATTGACTCAGAGAAGTACTGTCATATCAAATCAACATGTACACCAAATATCTAAATATACTGTACTTTTATCAACATAGCTTGAAACATTCTGTCACATTAAGTTATCTGGCATGTTTTTCGACTTGATGTTTAAGGGGGATGGTTAGTAACTGATCAGTCGGAATCAGTGGGAATGCTGGAGGATGATTGTTCCAATTCTCGTGATATTCATTTAAGAGTACTGTTGTGTGAAAATTATTTGCTTCAGAACAGTCTCATATTCAAGTAATGTGCAGTTTACTGCCCCGTCACGGTACAGGAATGCTAGCCTGGAAACATTGAACTACACATTACTTGAATATGAGACCATTCTGAAGCAAATCATTTCCACACAACAATAGATATATGTACTCTTAAATGAATCCCAAAAGAATTGGAACAATCATCCCCCAGCATTCCCACTGATTCCCACTGATCAGTTACTAGCCATCCCCATTAAATGATTTATTGAATTTCAAGCTCGATGCAGACTCACTCCTAGGTTCCTATGTTGGGGTACAAGTTATATTTTCCTGGATCAAGGGGTACAATTCAACCCATTTTAATAAATATTGTACTATATGTGGCTACACAAGAAAAGCAACAACAACAAAAAGCTTTACAAAGCTTGACACAGCCAAGGTAACATATCGCAAGTCAAAGTGAAGTCACAACAGAAGTAACAGGTATCTCCAACATATATTTCCTCAAGAAAGGAAATTATGTAATATTATCCCACTGTGCAGTAATATTAATCATAAGAATAAATCAAAAACAAAACCATGGCCTTCACAAATATTGAACACATAAAAAACTATTCTTGCAGGCTTCTACTATTATAACAATCATTCAACAGAAAACAACAACCAAAAACTAACACCTATTGAAATGTTATCAGTCGGTTTCTTAAAGGATCTAACCTATACACTTTTGACACATACAGTAATCTACTGATCTATTCATATCAAACTCTTCCAAACTTCATCCCTGTCTGTTTTTAGCTAATCTACAGCAATTGACCTTTATCATATCTCTTGCTTGTCCCCTACCTTCTTCTCCTGTCTTTCTGCCATCCCCCCATCCAATAATCCAAGGATCATAAAAAGCCCACCCAAGATAAGGTGTGATCAGACACGATGCTTCGCAAGAGGAGGAAAAGGTAATTAAACAATTTAATCTAAATTTGCCGATGTCAACTCTTGTTTTGGCCAGTCGGTGCAGCCTATAAAGGTTGTGCCAAGGTGACCTTTAACTCGGCTGCCGACTAATTGTCAACTGGGTCCCACAGGACCTTTCTGATGTACTTAAAAGTAGAGCGACACTTATAAGCAAAGGGGTCCTTATGTGTTCTTCTCTCCTTGCTATAGAGCTAGACGGCTAAAACTTTAGTATAGGATGCAATATGAAGGGCAGAGCTCTTTTCTCTTCAGTTTCAATCTGAGCTCAGCATGCACTGTACAAGCTACTTTTCTCACGTACAGATATTTTCGCGAATGAGGAGATCACAGACATTTTCGCGAGATGTTTTCGCAAATGGACACAAATGCCAATATAAGTGCGCAATTACTCTGTGCATAGCGACATTGTTAAATTCGTGGTCTGACAGTGATTTGCGAAATTCGCGAAAATACAGATTATACAGTATACCACTATTCAGAGTATACAAAACAGCATTTTTATACAACTATAAGTAGTAATGATAATAAATATGATAATACCAAGATAAACAATAAAAATAATTAGAATTAATATCCTGAAATACATGTATAAAGGGGAAGTTGCTCAGACACTGTGCTAGTCGTACAAATGCACATTATTGCATAATTAGTTTACTAATAAAGTGTACTACAGGTATGTAGCAATGGAATTTTTCATTGCAGTGTGAAGGGAAGAAGTAAAAAAATGTCAGCAAATTTAAATGTTGCGATATCTACCCTTAGGAATAAATGCAATCATGAAAATGGAAATGAGGGGGGGGGGCAGATGTTTGTTACAGGGTGAGTGTTGGGGGGGGGGGGGGAGGCACTCACATTATTTTTTGACAGGTTTACTGCGAAGTCCTTGATGGCTATATTTTGAAACATGAGCATAAGATGCAATACATCACCTACCGGAACACCCTGAAATAACTTCTCTGGGAGAACCATTGAATTTGATTTATAAAAATTGCAGTCAGTCCAACATAACAGAGTATTACCATGCGTACCAGCTCTTGTTATGGTTTCTTCAAGCCAAATCAATATCGTGAACCAGCCATAAATAACTAAGTACAGATTGGTTTTTCCTGGTTAGTTTCTCTATATTGGCACCTTGTAACATTGGATCCATTCCACCAGAGACCAACAGATAGTATAAACTACTTCAAATTTGTAGAGAATGCTTAGAACTTGTATTTCATAAATGCAATGCAGGCAGGCAACATCATATACAATATTTACACTTTGTGCTGAAATTGCAATCAAATACATTTCAGGTTTGGGTCATATTTCATTAGACATAAAAGATATCACACATGTGTCCACATCATTGTATTGCTAAGGGTAATGTTAACACCTGGGGGGGGGGGGGCATTTCATGAAGCGTGTTTGTCAGATATTTTTCTGACAAACTGTTACAAGTTTCTGAAATCCTTGCACCTGATTGGCTGAGAGCAAATTTGTCCGACAACTTTGTCGGACAAAATGCTTCATGAAATGCCCCCCAGAACTCATTTAACATTTAAACAACAGATCAAAGGGGGAAGGAAGACATATCTATGACCAAATGTGATATATACATTTGTATACATGTATAACACATTTGTACTGATATTCATACACTTGGACTTTTCTTTTTTTGTAGAAGATTAGGCTTAAATACAAAATGTATGCATTGTACACATTTCTCAATAGTTTAGTTTCCTTCAAGAGTTACAAGACATGGTCTGACTGAATACCGGTACTTCATTTGGAGCTGGCATCATACTTGCAATATTTAGTAGTGTCTGGGGACAAATCATTAATTAGCCAGTAGGCCTATTTCATAATGACAGCACACAAACTGCTGACCCATTGAATGCTTTATAACTTGTTTCTGCAGACTGAAGAGCACAATATTGTACTAAATTTGCTTTTGATTTTACACGACTCTACATATATATGTAGGATACGTGTATTTGTACAATGTACATGTATGATGTAATGAAATTAGAATTCTTCCTTTCAGATTCTTGGCCACACTTCTTCCACACATCCACTACCTTTTATTCTTTACAAAGGACCTCACATTGCCTAAAAGTGCAAAATTCTGCACAGTTCTAATTTCTTTTGATAAACACAGTGAAATGAGGTGAACATAATAGTACTGAAGTCATCAAGACCACGCTTAAAGGGATTGTATAGTACTGGTTGAGGTGGGGATTCATGTTTTGAACATTCCTAAGTGAGATAATGAGAAACCTCTTAATATGAAATACGAAAGAGCATGTAATTTTAAGAAGGATTCAATGTTTATTTGATGAAAATTGGTTTTCAAATGGCTGAGATATTTAAAAAAAAAAATTATAATGATAAAAGGTGACAGGCCACGCCTTTTATTAGGATCTCTTTGTTTCACCTTGTTTTTGGATATCTCAGCCATCTCAAAACCAATTGTCATCAAATAAACTTTTGCTACCCCTTAGAATTGCATGCTCTTTGACATCTCATAGAGTGGTTTCTGACTATCTCACAAAACGTTAAAAGCTAAATCCTCACCTCAACCAGAACTGTTTACACCCTTTAAAATCAGAAAGATATGAACTAATGGAGAGCTTCACCTGTGAGTAAGGTGATGGGTCGTAATGACACTTGCAAATAAGCTGAGATTATGAAGCCATCAACCAACGCTTCTTGCCAAGAAAATATATAAAAATCATGTTTTTGGTCAATAACTTCGCAATTACAATTTCTCCCCACGGAAACTCATTAAAAGTACCTTGGTTGGCTTTCTGAACATGAAAAAGAAGGATACAGGTTTTCAAATAGCATTTTATGCAAAAACAGAAAAAAGAAAAAAGAATTTAGTACGTACAGATTTACATGTAGGCCCTAGGTCAAAGGGAGACTTAAAAGCCATGACATCTACTGTACAATAATTTGCAAAAACATGACTGGTACCTGTACCACTATCACTGTTAAAAAGAAATACAACTTTATGTGAAGGGCAAGTCCAAGATATCGCGCACCTTACGTATGGGACATTCAGAGATTTCAAACCTCTGAAAAGTAATGAAGGAGCACTTGGATTTTATTGTTTATCATCAGGAGGACTGGTATCCCTGAGAAGAATATTGTGTTTAAGTTTGATGTCATTTGACCTTGGGTTAATGGTTTTATTAAGAAAAATATGCCAACTTACGTATGGGACCAGAGAAAAACTGGATTTTTCAAAATAAAGTTTGAACTGAAAATTCTCTGAAAGTACCTTACTGATCAAGTTCTGTTTGGAAGTGAAGAAAGGTACAATACTGAAGTATCTTTCAGCAAAGTTTCACTGCAAAAGAATAAAGCATATTTTCATGAAGTTGGTTTAATTAACGAAAGTACACCTTACGTATGGGACATGGCTCAACTTACGTATGGGACATTTGTCTTTAGTGCACAAATGCATTCATGGGAATGACTTTAAATTTCCCCATAGTGTCATATTCAGTTCCACAAATCATGCTACAATATGTAACAAATGAAATAGACTTCTAAGTAGGTACTTTCCCGGTTCAGGTACCTAGCAAAAGCTAAAATAAAACAAATAAAAGTAATTACCAATTTACAATTAAATGTCTTAGTTTGGATTCCGTTATGCATTGACACTGTCCTCATGATGTCTACACATACAGATCTATATAGTATACTGACACTCTATTTCTAGCCCATTTGTAATTACTCTAGTAAATATTTTTTCATCAAATGAAAAAAAAAAAATATGAGCGAATTCTAGCTTGTGACCTTGATATAGCATTACATGTACATGTACAATAACTAATTTGTAGTCTTGATAATTTCAACTTTAGAATCAAATGTCATGTACAATGTAATTTGCAAATACAGTTTGAAGTGGGTACTTTCAGTAGCTCTAGGCTTACCTTGCAAGTTGTCTAAGTTTTTATAAAGCTTTACAATTGTTTGAAATGCAGCACAAAACACAACAACAACAAGAGTACTTCATTTTGCTCTGTAATCATCATGTTTTGCTATGTGAATTTTAGCTGAACTGCAAAATCAATAAAATTTTAATGAAAGTTTTAGATTTTAAGGAGATAGAAGAATGTATGTACCAATGCTGTTTTTTTTTTTTTTTCAAATGCTTGGCTTCGTGTCTATGAAACCAAAGATGACAAAATTTGTGTTACTTTGTACATACATACATGCTTGTGTAGTGATACAGGAAAGATTATCATTTGCACATTCAAATCTAGATTTGAAACATTTAAGTAACTTACTGATCTGCAAATTACAATTTTGAATAAATTCTAATAACCGCATTTGATCATACACTACCAGATTGCAATGTATGTTGATAATTGTGTAGATGTGGGGTACAAAGTAAGTATGAGTTGATGAAGGTGTCTCAGAGCACATCTGTCTCTTCAAACACAAAATAGAAAAGAAAATTGAATTCCCTATTTGTTTGTGTAATTTGTGTTTTTAGCACTCCAACCACAGAACCAGTATTGATATTGTGGTTTATACCAAATGTAAACTATAGTCTTCATTTTACAGGATTTTCAGAAATCATGTTCATGACCTTGATAAGTCATGACATATTCTGAGGGTGAGCAGTTGAAATATTAACAATCATATCAAAATAAAAAGTATTCTCATAGGGTTTTTCCTTTGCTATCAACTCTAGTAATGACAAAGTTACCTGCTCACACCTTAAGTGATTTTTCTTTTCAGTAAGACCTATAATGTTGTCATTGATGCGCGCCATAAGCACAATTGTTTTGATTTCGCTTTTGAGGCTGTACAACCTGTGGTACATGCTGAACAGTGTACTGCACCTAAAATGACACTCAGAGAATCCCATTCTTGGACAAAGTCATTTTGTAGAGAGGTAAAGTTGAAAATGATAACTGAATTAAGAAAATGTCCAATATCAAAATGTTAACGGGGAATGTTAATTTAAGACCAGCTGCACAGCCTGTAATGAAAATAAGAAAATACAAGTATAAATGAATATTCTTTATTTTCCTTTCTTAATCATAGAATGACTCAATAATGCTGTTCTTACACTCTCCCTGAGGTCAACTGAGTAGGAGAGGCAGATATATAGACATATCCTTCAGAGTAGGTGCAAAGATAACCATTAACCAAACAACTGTAAGGACATATAGCATCCATGTCAAAAGGCGGTTTTCCCATTCACTTTGCATGTAATGTCCCATACGTAAGGCATTTGTCCCATACGTAAGCAAACTTTAATTAGTTATAAGATGAAGGACTAATTAAATTTCCTCATTTAGTTTTGCTAATCTGGAGTTGAAATGAATAAATTAGAACTTCCTAAAGTATGATTGGTCAATGTTACAAATCTTCAGAAAAAACTTAGAAAAACATACTCAAATCCTTACGTATGGGACACTATGTTCTGGGAAAGTGCATAATTTGCATAATTAATGTGCTGACCTTGTCTTACCAATTGCAGATTATACTAACTCATACAGGGGTCATGTCCATAAAGGAACTAGGTCAAGGACAAATTCAACTGATTTTAGATGAATATTTATAATTTGTCCCATACGTAAGGTTTGTTTTTGATTTATGCAAATCAAGGCCATATTTCTTGCATAAATTTGCATAATTCAAAATTTTCTTTGCTGGAAATATATGATTTAACTCTTTGGCTACAAGATGATATCCATAACTTTTTGATAAAATCAAGATGAATTTTGAGCATCTGAGGGGACATTATCTTGGACTTGCCCTGAAATGAAAGCATCATAATTTCGGTATCTTTCTTATTCTATGCCTGAAACCATTACCAGGTGTAAAATGTCCTTACTCCACTTTTATAGCAAAGCCAACTTTCAAAGTGACACGACTTTTTACTTTAATCCCATGGGGGCGGGTACTCTACCCCTAACACACTGTAAAATTTGCCCCGCCCTGCCCTGCCCTCCAGATATCCCTATCCATTACCACTGGGGGAAAACCTCAAGCTACCACCACAATGAGAGCAGCCCACACTAAAAACCGCCTTCACATATCCACCACTATCCTCTACATTAAAGGACAAGTTCACCTTCATAAACATATGGATTGAGAGAATGCAGCAATATTATTAGAACACATCAGTGAAAGTTTGAGGAAAATTGGACAATCGATGCAAAAGTTATGAATTTTAAAAAATTTTTGTGTTGGAGCCGCTGGGTGAGGAGACTACTACAGCTTGTAATGTCATATGCGTACAACAGTATAAAGAAAATGTAAAGAAAATTCAACATATTTTCACTTTTTTTGCATAATAAAAGAGCACTTGACTTGCCGCTTTCTAAAGGCAGGGGGAATAATATTACCCATAACATATGTCGGTAACGAGTCAAGGGAATGTGTACTTTTTTCAAAAGATGATATTTTCTGAAATTCTCTTTATATTGTCCTTATATTGTTGTACGCATGTGACATTACACACTGCAGTAGTCTTCTCATCCAGCGGTTACTGCACAAAAACTTCAAAAATTCATAACTTTTGAACGGATTGTCCGATTTTCCTCAAACTTTCAATGATGTGTTCTACTAATATTGCTACATTCTCTTAATCCTTGTGTTTATGAAGGTGAACTTGTCCTTTAAATAAGAAACCATCTCTCCGCCAGCCTGTCGAAGGAAATGTAGCTTGCAGGTAATTTTCCCTCACGCACCGTTAAGTATAATGGGCCTTATGAAGTACATAAAAATGTGAAAATTTAGAATATTCAAGACTATTTGACATCCTGGGAAGGCTGACCATGAGGTCAGTGACCTATCTTCAATTTTCAGCTACAGTCCATCCCTTTCCTTTTGTGATATACATGTAGCACCAGTGGTCACTAATTGGTCTTTGAAATTAGTTGCATTTTACTGCACATAGGGGCATTGCAGCATTCAATCAATGCATTTAACTGCACGCACAATCAGGCAACTACAATACTCTCAATATAAGAAATGATGACTTCTGCATTATCGAGGTATTTTCCTGAATTTTGTGGGCAAGATATACTGGGCATCATGCTCGTTGTGCTGCAATAAGGAGAATTGGCAAAAACAAAATAAAATAGAGGACAAAAGTGTCACTCCATTTTCACACATAGCACAAGCGTGCTCAACAGGTTGTATTAAAAATTCATTGTTAACACATCATTGCACTGATCTTTAGAAAATACACAACAAAAGAACACCATTCTTCTCACTATTTTCTGTCAGAATAACACAATTACAGGTTTGTGCCAAAGCATTGTTGGGGTACTTTTATAAGATACCACAAATTAATATACACCTACAGACATTCCTATGAATGAGTCACTTCCAAACTGATGTATACAATTCTCATCCTGTTAACTTAAAGGTGCATGGTCCCGGTGTTATAGTCAAATGCGTACGCGGGCGCTCGGCGCAAGTTTCCTATAGAGACCTACAGTACTGTACGCTATCGACTTCTCTTTGGCGCTTACGCTTTGGCCCACTTTCCCGAGTCCGAAGAAGTCCGATTCAGTGTAGTCAGTGGTCTGATCACAGTTCGGCTCATGAATCGGCTGAGGGGGATGACAGCTTTAGCAAATTTTTTTTGTGATGTCACAATAACAAGCGCATATATGCACGCACCCTGGCATTACTACAGACTGCGCGATGCGCAAAGAAGACAACAAAGGCAACGTTACTTAGCAACACCTACGCACTTTACTCTTGATGACAGCTCAACTTCGGTAATCTTCGTATCAATGCTAACGATGTTCGGCAGTATCATCAACAGCGCCATCTACACTACCGGGACTATGCCCCTTTAAATATGTACCTTGTACATGTAGCACTCATATGAAATTCAGCGTGGGAGTCTCAAAGAGAAACTAGCAACCTGCAGCTCATATTTTCAAAAAGCGAACACAGTCTCAATGGGCCTCAAATAAACAAAAACACTTTTGTAATAGCACAAAATGAAGATAACATTTGCAGGGAAAGTCACTTGAGCTGCATGAACAGGTCAGGATACATCCGTCAGTTTATAGACAGTATTTATTTTTCACCCAGAATCCACTCAAGATGGATGTTTTGCATGAAATTCAACACATTAATGCATGACAAAAATGTGCTCATGGGTACTGAATTACATATTGGCAGTCATTGTATCTTTGTGTATGAAGGAGTATTCAATATCAGTTTTAGATTTACTGCAGGACAATACATCATGCTGTCCAACAGGCCCATGTGTAGATTCATGTGATGGCTATCATAGAGTATGATGATGACTCAATTTCTGGCCTCTCTCTAAATCAGGACAGTCACTCAAGCAGGACAAATTATGTCTTAAATATTCCCAAGTGGACCTGATTAAGTGTTGACAAGCTATTTGCCCTGATGTACATTTACCTGGCCCATTCAACTCTGACTGCAAGGACACTTTAAGCACTGTCTAAAAAAAGTACTTTCTTGTTTTGTGTGTACTCTGTGTAGAGTCTAAAATATAGTTTGACATATTGTTCATAATAATAAACACACTCTGGCTGAAGTTTGCATATAATGATTTGCCAATGATAGCCATTACCTATTACCGATAGCCATTGTACCTATGTACAAGGGAAACTCTTTCACTGAAATAAATCATTCAACTAAAAATATTTGCAAAACTGAACAAAAAAAAAGAAAAAAAGAAAAAGAAATGGGAGTGTCTTTTTTTTTTAATTTTAGGACTTTGTTATTTCACATTTTCACAAAGAGCAACATCAGCTACAATCTAACACGTCAGTAAGATGAAGTTTTGATGTCATCGTTTTGCTAGCCTGCTATTGACATAACAAAAAAACAAAAAAATCTCCAAATATCCTTTTACTTTTTAATGGAGAATTAAAAAAATAAATGAAAAATTATGAAGTTATATCATTCCTTTTTGCATTCGGGTGCCATGATGAATTAATCAAGCCATTTATAAATGGAGTGGTCGTTGTGATATTGACAGCACATACACTATGTACATGTAATTGTCACTGCAACTTTCATACTGTGTACTTTTGTATACTATGTCAATGAGAGAGTTGCAACGTAAATAAAAAAAATACAAGTCTGATACTCACTTGACTATTGTTAAATGCAGGAGTAACTATTACACTACCGAGGCTTCCGCCTGAACTCTCTAAGCTCTCCTCTGGACTGTATGGTGACAACTGCAAGACGTCAAGAGAATGAAGAAAATACATTGTAGAATCATGTGCACAGAGAACAAAATGAGATACATGAAGGCAGCTTGAAAAATGTTGTCATAAAACTTGGAAGGGGATGAATATTAACAGGGAGGATAACGGTTGATATAAAATTTAAGAGAAAACTAAAAACAAAAAAAACCAAAAAAAACCAACAAAAAATACTGCTGTGACAACGGTACGTATGTAATCACTACAACATCAACACATTCTCATCCAAGTAATAACATTTATGTTTACTTCCAAAAATTGGTCTTTTTTTTTTTTTTAAATCTTGCCATTTCCTGATGGTTCTGTCCGTCAAATAAGTGTTGATACAATCAATACAACAGTACACCTACATGTAATACCGAGTATCATATGCAAACAGGATGCAGGCGTAGTGTTTTCATGGAACAGTGCCGCACTTCGGGTCACGTGTCACGCCACATGATTGTTTTGCCATATTGTGTACTCACCCGTCGTTTCCTGAGCTTCTGCCTGTGTAAGTTGTCATCGTGTGGATTGTTGTCAATTGCCCAGTATGAACCCTGTTGAAGGAAACAGGGGGTAGGGGTGATAATGGAATCTCTTGATGTAACAATGATGATAGCACATTTTACTTTATTGCATTTAAAACTTCATACTTCCATTAAAGAAATACAACATAAAAAATGAAATGCACTTGTAAAGGCAAATACATCACAATATCAAGCATTTCACTCATCTAAGTATTGTAAAGTCTACATACACTACAGTACATTGATTACTTTGCACCCTCTGGAACACACAATCTTTTTAAAAGACATAAACAGGGGTGTAGTTACGTCTGGCGGCACATCAAAAAATGCCCTTTGACATCCTGTATTGCTGATGTGTGCACACAATAACAGGAAGCTTTTGACAATTAGCATGGCTGGGTGGGCTGCACAATGGTGCACACTGCAATATCTCACTGCCTTTGGTATCTATTGGCAAGAAAATCATAGCTTTTCGTGGTTATATTCTACAAACTCTTGAGTTAAATGCAATATGGCCTTTTTTACGATCAGTGGTTAAGTTTTGTACTCAGAGGGTCAAAATTTCAAACAAAATATTTTTTCATTATTCTGTTTGATTCCTGTTGGAAAGTATTCAAATTTTTGAAAAAATAACATTTCAGACCTTAAAGCTGAAGAGTTATTGGTGTAATTTAAGGAAAACCCTGGCACCTGAAGTAAATTTAAGCAAAATTTTGTTTTCATGAATTGCACCATAATGACAAAACTCTGTAGTCAAACTTCACCATGCAAAGTTTATATGGTTAACAACAATATATAGTTTGTGAATCAAAACTATTTGGGGGTTGAATATAAAGTGAATTTAAAAAAAAAAATACATGAGATTTATAAATTTTTGGTAAATATACCAATTGACATGCAATTTTTAAGATTTTAACTATTTATTGGAGGGCAAGCCAGGTCAAACTCTACACTATAACAAGTCTTTAAGAAGGGCTACCTTCCTATGTAGGCTAAATGAAATTCCAATCATTTCTTTAAATCTTGGATTTTTCACACATGGATGTTTCGGAGGTGACAGTTAACATAATAGAATGTTTCGGAGGTGACATTAATATTAACACTCAGTTTTTTTAAGAATAAGTGACAATAACACAAAACTTCTTCTTTTTATCAATGTTTTTAATAATTATAACTCGAGAACAAGAAATTAACTCCTGTTTCAAGCAGATAAACCACACAGAACAAGTGTTTTTTTACACTTCATTAATTAGCATGGGTTCTGGTAGTTTGCCTTCCATTTGGACGAAGGTTGTAAGCTAAATATTGTAATCTGAAGAAACATGGCATTCCATTTTCTACCTTAAATTGAGATGAGGGTGTGAGATCATTTTAGTAATGTTTCTTTGCTCTCAGAACATTTTATTCCACAACACCAGGGAAGAATCACTTCGTTTCGGAGGTGACATTCAATGTTAACATTGTGTTGCAATATTCATTTACAGTAAGAATATGACGGACATAAGCTAGATATTGTAACCTGAGGAAACATGGCATTCCATTTTCTACCTTAAATTGAAATGAGGGTGTAAGATCATTTTAGTAATGTTTCTTTGCTCTCAGAACATTTGATTCCACAACACCAGGGAAGAATAACTTTGTTTCGGAGGTGACATTCAATGTTAACATTGTGTTCAAGTATTCATATAGTGTATGTCCCCCCCCCCCCCCAATTTACAATTAGACTTAAATTATAACATCTTAGCTCTATTTTGCAGAAAGCCCCAGTCAATTTGGTTAAGTGGTCTCAAAGAAATGTGGATTGTTATAGAGGATGTCAGGAGTCTGATTCTTCCAAGTTTAGCACTTGGATACTCTTGGAACTGCATATTAATGTGTAAACACAATATACAGAACATGGAGGGAAGGGATTCCTGACATGCTCTACAAAAATTCTCATTTCTCTTTGACCTCTGAAGCAAATTGAATGGGGTTTTCTGTAGGGTGTGGGCAATGAGTTATAGTTTTAATCCCTCAAATTGTATTCTAGATTGATTCACTATCTTTAAAGTTATCGTTGCGGAGGGTACCATTGCAATTTTTTGGTGGAGACATAGGTTATGAATGCCAACAGCAAAAATTCTTATTTGACTTGTATTATTTTTTTGATTGCACATAGTATTATAAATAGATTAATTCAAGGATGTTCATGAATTCTTCATCATTCTTGATAGCCACCATACGAATGTTATAATACTGTTGAAAGGTGTTTGGTTCATCTAGGATAAATTTTCTATATACCAGATTCATACTGTTGACATTACTAAAATATATTTGATGTATCTTTCTGAATTGCTTGAAAATTACCAGCAAATCATATATATTAGTCACTTTTGAGAGTAAAAAGTATAAGATAAGAAAAAAATCATTTTATTGTTTTGGAGGTGACACAAAACAGATACAACCCAACTTCTCAGGTGTTAACTAATATATTGTGAACATTCATGTCTTTCCTCATGGCTTTAATTTTCAAATACAAGCTCTTTCTTTCAGTTCTTACTTGTTATTTTGTTTAGTTATTCTCTTTCATGATAGTGGATACCAGCTCATATTTTGTTTTAGATTGTAATTCATACTTATCTTTAGCAAGTTTTTACAGTTTGGTTAAGACAACAGTTTGTGTTTCCCAGCTGAAGAGAGCAGCATAATGCTTTTGTGTGAACTTATGGGGATTTTTTTTTTTGTTAAGTAATTTTACCCATCAACTTCACAGAAGATCCCGGACACAAACTGGTCTCAAATAACCCTATAAGGGACCGAAAAAGGACAAGTTCACCTCAATAGACATGAGGGTTGAGTAAATACAGCAAATATTAGTAAAACACATCAGTGAGAGTTTGAGGAAAATAAGGCAATCCGTTCCAGAGTTATGAATTTTTGAAGTTTCTGCTCAGTCAAAGCTGAATGAGAAGACTTCTATAGCTTGTGATGTCACACGTGTACAAGGATATAGAGAAAGTATCAAGAAAATTCGACATATTTTCACTTTTCTTGCAT
Organism: Diadema setosum; assembly: GCF_964275005.1. Taxonomy (NCBI): domain Eukaryota; kingdom Metazoa; phylum Echinodermata; class Echinoidea; order Diadematoida; family Diadematidae; genus Diadema; species Diadema setosum. The sequence continues at coordinate 23,769,442 of NC_092699.1, read as the reverse complement.
AACAAAAGAACACTTCACTTTTCTCTTTTGGAAGGCAGGGTGAATAACATTGCCCTAACATACATCAGTAGCAAGTTGAAGAAATGTGCACTTTTTTCAAAAAGTAAAGTTTTGTGAAATTTACTTATATTTCCTTTATATCGTTGTATGCATGTGACATCATACACTGTCGTAGTCGTCTCATCCAGCAGTGATTGCATAGATACTTAAAAAAACCCATAACTTTTGAATGGATTGTCCAATTTCCCAAACTTTCAATGATGTGTTCTACTTATGTTGTTGCATTCACTCAATCCACATCAGGTGGACTTATCCTTTAAGAAACCATTCTCTTTTCCTTGAAATTCCAGTACTTAAAGCCAAATTCTAAGATAAAACATAATAACAAAACAAGGTAAACACGTCATCAAAATTATATTGAGATAGAACTACAAATCTTGTTTTTGGATCTTTCCCTTTCCAGTCCTGGGGACTTGTTCCTCTGTTCACTTTAGTTGTCAGATAACTTCAATAATCTTAAAAAATGCAATGTCATAAACAGTTGGTTCAACTTGGAAAATGTAATAATTATTGTCATATTAAAAAAAAACCACATAATTTTGTTTATGATTACCACGTTGTACATGGAAAAACAACAACTAAGAATTCAAGAACAAGTTGCGCACCAGCTATAGGCATGTGGCCTTTTTGTGGAGTTTGATTATTTTATGATTTTTTTAAGATTGTGGACTAGGGGCATGCATGAACTGCCACATGTATCACTTTGGTATCAAGGGAATTCTGGTGAGCTAGGTATACAAAAGTCACTTCTATTGTGATGATTTTGTAGATATTAAATGTATTTGAAAATGTTAATAGATAGTGAAAAGGAACTGAAGTCTTGCCTTTCACTATCACATAACAATATGGTGTTAACAAACAACGTCACCTCCGAAACACAAGAAAAAGCAACCTACATGGAAAGCTGTGATTGGTAAATCTTCACAACTAAATTGCTTAAATTGGAAATCAAGCTTCTAAGATGAAAGCATCTATATGTTTACTTAACTAAAGCAGGAGAATTGATCTTGATTACAATATTATATATACAACAGATGGGTGTATTTTGTGCATTCTCTTTGTTAAAAAAGTGAAAAAAATGTAAATTTGCCCTAAAACGTACAGTATAGTAATAAAAATAAGAGTGAGAGTGTGTTAGTTGATTTCTCCACTTTGAGACTTATGTTACTAAAATAAATGAAACCACTGGTGTACATGATATGGCTTCTCTTCAATAGAAATGAGCAAAAACTCTTGTTAACAGTGTTTTGTCACCTCCGAAACAGTAATTCTTAGTTTTTATTAGATCTTTTATTAATCTCTAGAAAATTCTCACTTCCTGTTGCCATATTACTATTTTCATCCAAAAGAGATTCCTGTCAATTGGACAGAATCAAACAAAATTGCTTTGTCTTCGAGAAATTATCAAATATAATACGCTTGTTGTTTCAGAGGTGACGATTGTTTCGGAGGTGACAAGTGTTAATGGAAAATTGTAAATTGCTCCAAAATGAAAACAACAGGCTGTATTTCTACTAACTTCCTTCAGAGATAATGTGAGGGGATATGTTACATTTTTGTAAATGTAATGTATAACTGATGTCAAGAATAAAAAAAATCAAATACATAAATTTGTTGTCTCGGAGGTGACAGAAAAGTTAACGGAAAAGTTGCATAAATTTATAAACACCAAAAAATAATAAGCTATTTGAATCAAATAATCTTTGGATCGAAGTTAAGTCAGATTGATTACTATTCTGTTTTGATGGAAATTAGCAAAGTTGAATTTTATAATTGTGATCAAGAGCTAACTCAAAAGAGGGGTTAATTGTTAACGGAAAATGTCACCTCCGAAACATAAAGTTTGGACAATTTCAGTCTTTAAAGAAGACAAAGCAGAACCTGGTAAACATAATTTAGTTCTTAATGTTGGATACCTATCACCACAACAACAAAAATAATGAAAAGGAATAAACAATTTGATATGCTAGGTCTGACAAAAAAAAACATGTCAGAGTGCATACACCAAAAGTGTTGGATTTCAAGCATGTAAGTGCATACCACATCTGAAAGAAAAAGAGAGGAAAGTTCATTAAGGTACCCAAGGTAGACACTGTGGGTGGTAAGTTTATGAGAAAAAAATAATGCATATCTGTCAGTGTATAAGAAAGTTGTACACCAATTAGTGCCAAAACCGTGTTTTACACCACTGATTGTAAAAATGGCCATATCTGTTGTAGCTCAGAAAGGTCTATGAAAAGTCACTGACTGCACAGTATCTTTAAGCGGTAACAGCTTCCAACTTGTATGACAACAAAATATCAATGTCCATTCCATTACAAATATTTGTGGTGCAGACTTTACTGAATTAGAGAGTCACTCAAGTCTGAAGTGACAGAAAGAATCATCAAAGATTTACAGAAGAAAATGAGATGGAACATTGTAACCCCTCAAATATAAAATGAGAAAATATAGCAAATATATAGAAAATATATATCGTGGGAATTTCAAGAGAACCACATCGGATACATGACTGTGGATATTGCTCGTTTTCTGTAGAAGTCTCAATTTGCTCTTGTACAAACTGTTCGCAGAAAAAAAAAAAAAAATTCATTTCATTTTGTACAAAAGAATATATGTTTCATATCATGCATACATCTTAAATATACATGGTATCCTGGACTATGTTACTTGATTGCAGTGCTCACTGAACATTTTGCAAGATGTTCCAGATGGCCAATGAATATATCACAATTGTATGAGCCAAAAAAAGAAAAAAAATTACAAATCATTATGTAGCCACACAACCTAAATCTGCATGTTTAAAATTCACACCTCCTTTAGGACCAACAGCTTGTACCAAGGAGCTTCAATTGTGTTTGAAGCTCCTTGCTTGTACATACCGGTAGTTCAAAATTGATTTGTAGAAGCTTACAGTGAATTCTCCCCAACTTCATCTAACTGACATCCTCTTTTAAAATTAAAGAATAATCTTGCTTGTCTCATGGTATATAAATACAATTACTTTGCCTTCCATACAAAGCAGTATTGAGAATCTGTTGGTCATCAATCAACTCATTGACTGATTCACTTCCCGATAATCCCATCAATACAAATTGCAATACTCAGTCGGGACTTTACCACTCTTCAACACGCATCATGCAGAACTACATATTGTACATACTGTTTTGATCTGCGGAATTCCCCCTCCCACTAGGCCCGTTCACACACAAGGGAAAAAGTGCGATTTAAAAATCGATTTTCTTATCGCGATCAAAATTTCGAAATTTTTTCCAGTGTGGACAGAAAAATTTCACTAATTACCGCGATCCTTATCGCGATGCAACTCGCACTATTAGTGCGATTTTTCAGAATAATCGCGATTATTTTGCCAAGCGTCGTGTGTGTGAGCACGATCGAGATTCAGAAATCGGTATTTTTAATCCCATCGTTCGTAGCGCGTGCGAAACTCTATTGGGACTGCGGCGGGGTCAGTCTTCGGTCATGCCAGATTCACGCATGCGCAGTTTGGCCACTGATCGTTCTTTCCTTGCTGCGAAGTGCGATTTTTCCCTGTGTATGAACGGTCGAAAAAAAAATCGAAATTTGGATCGCGATTGAAATTTCGATTTTCGTTGTTTGTGAACGGGCCTATTGTATAGAGTGTATGGATTCCAACACATGTGTAAGATGTCGCATTCCATTCATAAATCAATTGTATGGGTGATGGGTGGATATCGTGTGTGGGTGGCATGTGTACATATAGTTTTTGCCCTACAGTTGTTGCTGTGCATTCAGAAAGTGCTACAGCCCGCAAACAGACTATTCACACAGTTCAAACGTGTGTTTTTTACATTAGCAAGTTGCTTAGCCCTTCGTGATTCACAAGGTCAATGCCAGAATCAAGAGAACACCGAATCCTGGGCCTGATTCCAAACAGTTTGCCAGCTTGCAAATACTGCGTTATCCTTCCTTGAAATGCAACCATGATCATATTTGTGCTTTACTGGCTATCACTATTCCCCCCGCTCTGAGATGTCAAGTGCAGGTTTTCATTGGCACTCTTTCACACAGTAACACACGTACACTTCGTCATGCAAGTACCAAGTCATGGCATTGTGGCAACAATACAATTTTGCTGTGGTTATGAATCCCCCATCCAACTCAAACTCTACAGCAATACAACGTGTATCATGACTCACTGTATGTGATGATATTCATACTAAAGGGAACCTCCAACATGTGGGGAAACTCCTTAGTAGAAATTGTATGTTTTACTCACAGACTCACAGACAATGTGCAAACAACTGTTACTGGACCTTGAGCACTGCATCAAATTATTCTACTACAGTAATGCAGAATGCAATATTTACAATGTAGATAAACTTTGGATGCTATCAATATTGGCAGCTGCTTTAAGAAAAAAAAAAAAAAGAAACACCATGGTAATCTAGATATGTACAATGCATGTACGGTAGATTATAGGTCTTTACAAGAGACAAGAGAACTGTCTGACAACAAGATTGAAATCTACCCCTGCTGCTTACACATATCTAATTGAATAAGATTTTATGGCTTCACGCTTGATTTGGCATCCTTCTACTGCTTGGCAGTACCTACAAATTACAATGTATGGAAATTGGGGGACAAAACCAGTGACATGCATGTACATTGGATTAAGGCCTGTTTCACGGTTAGGCGCCACTTTTCATTTTTTTCAGTTTTCAGTCTACTACACAGAATAAGAGTAGATTCATGAAATGTTTTGATATGCATATGTTAGACCCCCATGGGGTCTACCTCCCATAGCATAACGAAAATGCAACTCCAAAGCATTTGCTCACAGTGAGGCAAGATGTGCCCAAATCGGACCCACTGTGTGTCAACCTGGCAAACATCCCTTTTTTGCAAACTTTGCCATTCTGTATCATATCTAGCTATGAGTTAAGTGAACATATCTATGTTAAGTGTATGAGTAGCCATAATGAATCATATCAGAGTTAAAAAGTTTCAACTCCTTTTTGTTACATTTTTTCCACCCCAAAATTCTCTTGGTGGATGTGACATTGTCCGTTCACATTTAATCATCTGCTTATATGGGTTGTGTAAGTAAGAAAACAAAGGCAAGTCTCAGGAAAATAATGTAAAAGTAAAGTATAGCTTTGTATGAGTGACTGTAGAAAGTTTGTTTGTGCTTCAGTTCCATCTGATGAAATGACAGTAATTTGAAAACAAAATTTAAATGTCTGTTCACATTTTTGTCACATCCACCAAGATTTTATAAATCTATAACTTTTTAATGGTTGAGATTATTTCTAAAATTTTTGCATAAAGCAATGATACACAGTTGGGTGCCTATCCCTCTGAAACAATTTAGGATTTGAAATTCAAATGCTTTTTTTATTTCACAAAACATGGTGTCCGTTCACACATGTCACATCCACCAGCCTTCCTTGTCAGAAACACATTTTGGTGTGCATCTCAGTAAATACTGGTCCAATTAATGTTAAATCTCAACACATTTTAGACTCTTTAGTAACCTTATAAATGCCACTGATTTTGAGATTACTATGAAACTAAAAATTTGAAAAACTTAAAAAATATGTGAAATGCCCTGGTGGATGTGACATTTTAAGATGTGAACGGACATTTCCATGAATATCACGTAAAATCTTGGGACAACTTATTTTTTGGGGGACAAAATATGTTTAGATTTAAAAAACATGTCTTTCCCAAGATATCTAGATATCAGACACCCACTTTTATACCACATTCACTATAATTTTACATCAGAATACTTGTTCACAGTGAGGATGTAGTATGATTTTGTCACTGTGACTGTGAAAACTGATGTTCTACATATTCTAATCAATTTTCCAGATAATTAATCTCAAAAAGGCAAAAGAATATAAATGTTATTTAATTACATTGATTAGACCTCTCCTGTATACTGTATATGATAAGTTTAAAAATGATTGAATATGTGGTGGATGTGACATTTTGGGGTGTGAACGGACACACAGTGTATCTCCCCAAATGCACAGCATTTTTCAGCATTAGTTCCCAATGCTTCACGCAGCATCAAGACTTGAACACAGTGTGAAATGATCCACAACCATTGGAATGGTTAACTTAGATTGAGGGGTGAAAAAAAAGTTAAATTGATTTATATATCACTTCACTGCAACTGATTGAAAATTACCCTTCAACATAAGTTAGCACCGGTTATGCAGTGTTCTAGTAGTAGCCATGACAAAAAATAATGGGCATTCAACTTGGGTCAGATCCAAACCAGCTATCTCCTGATGTTTAGTTTGCAGTGAAGGTACAGTGAAGGTGATTCACAGAGATAATGGTATGGGTCCATCTTGAGCACTGAAGGGGTCCGTTTAACGCCACTTTCCAATTCATTTTTAGAAAGAAAGGAATTCTTGCATAGATATTCAGTGTTTTAGGAGTATAACCAAATGTGTGATGAAAAAATCATGGCCATATGATACTCAAGCTGGATTTGAATCGACCATCTCCTGATTACCAGACTGGCGTCATATCCACTAGACTACCAAGCTTCCGCTACAGAGCCCGTGCTAGTTCTACAATGTATGTGATCCTGTGCAGTAGATACTGTGTATTTACCTGGTATTCAAATAAATGAATTCTTACATCAAGTTGATTTTAAGTGGAGCTGATTGACAAATTTGCCCCTTGTCGATGTACAATAAGCACCAATTATTCAGTGTTTATAGTTGTAGTCCTAATAAAAAATCATGGGCATACAACTCTGGAACCAACAAGCTCCTGATTATTAGGCAGGCATTGTAATTCATATCCACTAAACTGCCTCAACCCCAACAGCCAGACAGTGCTCCTTCCAATTCTTTTTAGCAGAGGGCAAGTCCATATTTATGCAAATAAATAAACCCTTGTATCAAGTTGTTTTTGTTGCAACTGACTGACAAATTGCCCGTTGTTGACAAAAATTAGCATTATTCAGTATTAGCCATGATTTAAAAAAAAATACACTTGCTGTATGTGCTTCACAAGATTACATGTTATAGCCAGCTATCAAAAGCTCATTAGGGTTGTTCATTATTCCCAATGTTTGTTATTCTGAAACACACAAATTCCCTTTACTTACAGGTTCGTTCAGCGAAAAAATGAGAGAGGGTTTATTTTTCTGAGGCTTTGTAAATCCAAGAATTAGAAAAAGGTCATTATTCCAAAGGTTCATAAATCCAAATATGAAATAAGGCATGTTATTCTGAAGGTTTGTTCATCTGAAGGTGTAACAAGTTTTGTTAACCCTAAATTATCATTTTTTAATTTGAATACATACATGTAATGATACTCATAAAGCAAAAAGGGAAATAAAGTTTGTTATTTCAACAACAAAAAAATAATGAATGGTCTTCGATTGACATAGAATGGCTTATCCTGGTGATGATGTAGGAGAGGTGGAAGGGTGGTACAGTATATGGATGAGGAGGAGAAAATGCTTCTTTTCACAGAACACAAACTATACAAATAAAGATTTCATTTTGTCAATATGTAGGGCCTATGTATACCCTGTGCATTAACATACTAACAGTGGTGCTTCAATATCAACAAACTATGGCAAATTAGAAATGTGATTTTTAACTGACATGATATTAAAAGTTTATGGGTGGAATCCTGGTATAGGTGACATACATATGTACATGTATGCGAGAGTTATTGTAGCTTTTGCCTGTGCTGTAGATTTACAATGCATAATGCACACAGGATCATGACCACATAATCTGCATTTTTTGTTATTATTATTGAGGATTGGTCTTTATACCAGGTTTTCACTTTTAAAGTTTGTCATATGCAGAAACTATAGGTAGGACAGGTTAAGGTAAGATTAAGACTCACATTACTTGTACCTTTTCTTTTCGATACCCTGGGAAAACACTTAACTGCACATTGGGGATTTTGATCACAATAAAAATAATGTCACATTCACCATTTTGGATATCATTTACTGTGAGAAAAATTGAGTGCATAAATTGCTCTATCAGAAACATTATGTACGACTTCATTGGTTAAAGAGTAAGGATGTCATTACTATGTTGATGAATTTATTGTTTTATTCATATGCAGTTCACATAAATTGAAGGTAAAAAAATATCTGTTCACATTTGATTTTGTCACATCTGCACCAAGGAGTTTCAGGCATTCATACATTGAAACTTGAGAATACAACTGTATGTGGACCCTTGTGAGCAGTGATTTGCATTCTAAAATGTGGTTTTTCTATGTGGTTCTTCCAAGTAGGATTACTGTTACCAGTTTATGATAAAGAAAGATTAAAATTGGGAATTCTGTTCACAATTTTGGCATCACATCCCCTGTGTTGGATCCAATTTACTCTAAGAAAATTAAGTGAACTGTACAATTAATAGTGTACATATGTCTGCAAAAAGACCTAAAAAATACTTTGGTCATTCAGTGCATGTGAGCCAATAGAATTGTTAGTAATGATTTCAGCTATCACTATTAAGTATAGATTGAAGAAGAGTAAAAATGTCCGTTCACATCTCCAATCCGTCACATCCACCACTTATAAGGAATTTCAGGCATTCATAACTTTTACAGGACATGGAACCTTGTCAGCAGTGACTTGTTCTTAAAGAATACAGCATTCTTGATGGTACTGCATGCATTATAATCATTGGTTGCAATGCAAGGTGTGCAGGGAAAAAAAATAAGGAAATGGGTGTTCCGTTCACATGTCACATCCACCGTGTTGGATATTACTGATATCATTTATGCTGACAAAAAAAAAAAAAAAAAGCTTTCTTGTGAAACATAATTTGTTTCTTCTAAAAGTGTAAACTGACTTGTGCTGACTGTTCATTGGGTAATCACTTGGCTTATTTCTTTTATTTATTGCTCAAGGTGTAAAATGTCCGTTCACATCTGTTTTTGTCACATCCACCACATCCTCCAGCTGAAATTTTAAATGTAAAAGTTGGACACTCACAATGTTAATATTAGGTGTGTGTATGTCCCCCAACATAAGCATTATCTCCATGAAATATTACACATCCTGAATGAGGAAGTGTAAAACAAGAGAAACTTTTTGAAGTCATTTACTCTATTTCACACCATATTTTTCCTTCAAAGCGGTACAATTTTCCAATAAATCCAAATAAGAACACAAAATCTGGCTCAGAGTTTGCTTAAATATCACTTAATCATGTTACAGTATTAAATTACCTGTTGGACACATAGTGTGTCAGCTCTGTCCATGGTATCATAGTGTTATCTTTCAGCAAAATTACCTTCATCTCCTATAGAACCATTCATAATATCAGATATTGTAATAATAATTAAGCTCTGGCATTACATTTTCCATTAAATTCACATTCTTGGGAATAAAAAATCAAGACATTCCATCTCTTAAAGAGAACTTGAAATTTTGACCCCTAGGTTGACAAAAAGTGGCGCCTAACCGTGAAACGGGCCTTAAACATTTTCCCACTTAGATTATAATTGAGGCATTCAGTACAGTTGAATGTATTGGAAAAAGAAGACAAAACTTTTTTTTTTCTTCAGAGCATTAGAAGTTATTCTTTATAATAATTTCCTGTCCTGTAATATCAATGCGTAGTACCTTTTTGTTTGTTGTTGTTGTTTTTGGAGCGGGGGGAGGGGGGGGGGGGTAAATAAATGATATTGAATCCAAAGCAATTTTGTTCAAAACTAATTTCAGAGAACATTTGTTGTGTATACTGTTGAAATGAGAATATTTTACCAATTTGCTGTAAAATAACACTTTACCAGATATTTGTGTTAGATTTTCACACAGAGAAATATTCCATGTTAAGAATAATCCACTTACAGTACATGTATATCTTAACCATCAATGCGAGGGAATTAAAATTTGTGTCATATTCCAATCCTAACAATTTGAGCCCAAGGAAGTCAACACAGTTACGTACATCATTAGTATATTAAAATGTCATCCTACTTTTCAATGCGATACATCACACAGTGAAAAATACTGTCTAACGTAGTTGTTCCAGGCACTGTTAACTTAGCAGTCCACCTACACTGTACATGTAGTACTTTCAAAATTCGATTTATAAAACCTCATGGAGAGAGGGAATGAGAATTACAAACTCCAATTTCAACATTAAAACTTCTACAACAAATTGTTGAAAACAAATATAGTACAGTAATACTCTGGACATGCACTGTACTTGCAAAACAGTAACTTTGAATGGCAGCAGTAAACCCCAATGAACACGCCATTACAGACTTTTAGCATTCTACCCACTTGCTACTGCTAGAATGGGCACTCTGGCAAGGGCCCCATTTTTGTGACAACAATACAGGAAAGTAGGCCCAAGTCTTGGTGCACCTACATGTACTGAATGAATGGATGCACACACATCCCGATTTCTCAGCCCACTGTTGTACTCCAGTTCCGATTTGTGAAAAATTAGACTTGCTACCTACGTACATGTAGCCTATACAGTAACTTGTCCAACGATGAGTTGGACAAGTTTAAAGGGATTGTATAGTTTTGGTTGAGACCTAATTTCAGGTTTCTAACATTTTTTGTTGAGATAATGAGAAACCTCTTATGAAATATGAAAGAGCATGTAATTCCATGAGGAATTCAATGTTTATTTGATGAAAATTGGTTTTGAAATGGCTGAGATATCCAAAACAGAGCGATTCTAATAAGTGTGGGACGCACACTATTTTCCAATCGCTTTGTTTTACTTTGCTTTTAGATGTTTCAGTCATTCCAAACCCGATTTTCATCCAATAAACTTTGAATTCAGTCTCTTTAAATGGTATGCTCTGTACTATTTCATAAGTGTTTTCTTGGTATCTCGCAAAAAGTTAAAAGCCCAATTCTCATCTCCACCAAAACTGTACTATCCCTTTAAAAACACTGCCTCAAGTGGGCAGGACATTGATGAAAATTTGAAGGATGTGTGTGTGTTGTTGTTTTAATTTCCTTTAATTTCCTAAGACACACTGGACACACATGCAAAATTTTATGTACCAACATTTCCTCCAAGCGAGAGACCTGGCATTCAAACAGTCATATTAAATAGCAGGATCCTAATTTGTTTAAATTACCTACGATATAAACTACGTATGTACAAAGTTCTGTCCATTGCTTTCATTTGGTGCCTTTATTGTTGCACATTAATTGCTGTACAGGTAATATCCCATCTGTCATATGACACATACTGTGTCTACAGTGTATAACATTATAGATATCTTTTTGAAAGGTTGTTATTGAAATAAAATGCGACCAGATTATAATGACATATTTGCACGGTTGAAATTATGAACTTCATGTGCATATATTCATTCTATAATATAATCAACGTTCAAATCAACTCTTGTCTGTTTGCTTATTATTAAAAAGTTATTCTTATAAAATTATATGCATAATAAGAATGCTTCAAATCACACATTATGCTGTTATATGCATAATAAGAATGCTTCAAATCACACATTATGCTGTTATATGCATAATAAGAATGCTTCAAATCACACATTATGCTGTACATCAATGTTTACAGTCTTATATAGGGCCTACTGTACAGCGTAGGCCTACACACATTAGTTTTGGACAAGTTAAACCAGTCTTTACTGAACTGTTTAATTTCTTGCATTACAACGTTACCTCAAAGCATACAGTGTACGATAAACATGGTACTGTGCACATTCACGAGAAAAGGTTTCTATGAGGAAATATGTTGCAAGGACTCCATAGAAAAGGAAGTGAAATGACTATTCGGTTACAAACTGTATTCTTCCCTGTGCAATCTACAATGTACGTGTACACTGCATACTGTACATATTTGTGTCAGCTATCTATGCCATACACTGCACACACAAGAAAACTACATAAATATGTACTGTCCTTGTGCGAAACCACTGCCTTGAGTGGATGAGTAATTGGATAGGGAACAAAACAACACATCAAGTACAAGCACAGCCTGTATACACTCTGCACCGATGCACTGTCAACAAAAAGATAGAAAGATATTAAAAAAACAGGAATATGGATGACATACACTGTACACTCTAAAGTGCTGCCTTCAGAGAGCAGGCATGTTGGCACCAGACAACGTCAGGAAGTCAAGCTTTGAAATAAAATTCCCCCCTCTTTCGTAACAATATTCAATGCTTGCATTAACTTTTTGTATACGACATGTACATCACTTACCTTCATGTATACACTGCATAACAATATCTATATTGATAATGATTTGCCAGTGCAGCAATTTCTAAAAGAGATTTGAATTGAACAGAAGAATAATTTCATATTATCCATAGAACTAGAAGTCATATGGCTTGGAAACATTGACCTACTAAACACCTTACTAAAAATGCTGCAAAGCTTAATTAGCCCCCTTTCTAAATCATTTAAAAAGGAGGTGAAACTTTATGGGTGAAAAAGAAGGCTTTGACCAAATATATTTGAAGCCTAATTGCGGATGTGAACTCCACTTCGTGTTCAAGTTGGCTTTGGTTTAAAAATTAATACAACAATATGTACAATGCGTACACTGTACATGAATGCATCCATTTTTAATTCTTTTTTTTTGGTCGTTGTTGTTATGCTGACATCTGAAAGTTCGCTCAAGACATAATTACACGCACACACATACATCGTACACACACACACACATACAGACTGATCACTAATCTTGTGGAAAGTGTAAAAATAACTGACATGTTAAATCTTAGCAATTAAATCTTGATGCAAAACAGTATTTTTCCTGAATGTTGCAATAATTGTTTTTTCTTTTTTCTTTTTAATAAATGGCAGCCAATGATTGAAAAAAAAAAATCAGCTGAAATGTAAGACCTTGAAAAAGGAAAAGACATGGGTCTAGTGCTGGCTGTCCTTGTATCCATGTGCAATGTGCAGTGTACAGCCCTATCCACTGTGCACTAGCCACAAGCCACTTTAGACTTTCTTTCTCACACAGGAAAGGACAGGAAAGCTTGCACTCTTGATCAAAAACAGAAATCTTGTCGCAGGAATCAAAGGTCATGTGTAATATGGTCATAGGGCCATGGTCTATTCCTCTGGGGATTACAGTGTACGATATACAAGTGTACCCTGCCTGGCAGTGGCAGCCTACTGTCTAGCATTGCACAGTCAGTACAGTACTAAGCCACTTCGCAATGAAAGAGCAGGCACACTCAACAGCCATTATATGTACAATACTCTTTCTGCAAAATAACGACACAAGTTGTATATTATATATTTCATATGCTTCACTGCTAATATACTGCACATTAAACATTCACACTCAGTGATATGTTTTTGTATAAGCTGTACATTTATGTTCAACGATGTACCAGCATAATCTTGCTATCTCTGTAGACTATCTGTATCTTGTGTGAATTACCGAGTATGACTAACAAATTGATTTACAACCTGAAGTAGAAGTACAAAGTCTCTGATTATAAGCTACACTGTATACAATGTAAGTGTGTGCAGATGAACATAATAATGATGCCATTATTTTCATCCAAGACTGAAGCACCTAAAACTGTCCATATTCCATTGACATACAATCCTGTGTACACACAGTCTCTCATTATTGCCAGAACTTGTGCCATTTGAACAAAGGCAAAGCGTAAATATGCTGATTTCAGCTAGGTTGTTATATTTGTATAAACAGGAAGAACGGCAAACAATATTGATTTTAAGTTGTAACATATTCCCTAGCTAGAACAGGAAGACTGATTTGCTGGTTACACATCTTAGGCTGGAAGTCACTTCTGATACATTGTACGGCAAAATACACTGTATTCACAGGGAGGTGGGAAGCCCACCTCCCTGGTATTCAGTAGATGATGAACACGTAACCATGTGTAAGGTCAATAATCAGTACTCTCAGCCCTGTTGCATAAAAGTTGAGATCAAACGTACAGTCAGAAAATCAAATGTAAGTCACTGAATACTCAATTCTGATTGGCTGATATGTTTGATTTTTGCGACTTATGTTTAATCGCATCTTTTCATGCAACAGGGCTCTGGTATTTGTAGTCTGATCATGAGACCACCAATGGACAATATTTCAAAAATAGAAAATTAGAAAGAATGTGAATGACCACACACTCAACCTTCAGGATAATATAACACATCACCACCAGATATTAAGGACTAGTCATAAGTAAGGAAAAATGTAATAACAGGTACAGCAACAAACTCTGCTTTGAATCTGTTCTGGAATCAGCACTCTTTAAAAACAATTGCAAACCATGAGATTCTGTGTTAACTATAATGAACATCCCAAGTATCAGGAGTCTAATAAAGTGATTCTGGCACTAATTGGTTGTATTGTTAATGGATCAGTATCACTCAAAAACAACACGAGGAATTCATACTGAAACAATACGTCTGAATGACAATACATCTTCCATCAGCAAAAGCCATTCACAGCAATGATTGTTACACCTGGGTATCAAGTGGAAGCCAATAGAGTTCCAGTATTGATCTTTGTGATCATAACGTGTTTGTGAACATGGAGGATTAGACTGGGGTTATGCAACTACCAGGAGTACACATAGCTGTACAAACACTGAAAAACTTGATAGAACCCTACATATGTCAACAAAGCTCTCCTCACTGAATAACTGTGATTCTAAGCAGATAGACACGCCATGACGACACCAAGGCCATGCAGTGATCGAGATATATTTAGGATTGAATAAAAATGATTTCATGCACATCAAGGAACGAAATGATTTTCTTTCTGCTTCATGTGAACAATTAATTAAAGGTATAGCACCCACCTTCCAGGCATATTTACAGTAACAAAAATTTCTTTTTGAGCCTGGTGGCTTTATTGAATGCATTTCACCTGTTTTCTTCAAATGTATTTCTCCACCTAACATCTGTTTCATCAACACATTGCAACTTTTATATCACATTTGCATAACAACTTGTCTGATCTCATGCAGCATCACCACATATGAATGTTAAGATTCAAAGCTCTTTTGAATATTCCATTTTTTTTTTTCAAATCTGTACATCAGTCCTGTTTTCAAAGTAAATGCATGCCAGTCCAGACATCTCTTCTGACATGTGTATGTAAGGACATGTACACTATACCTCCTTTCCTGTGGTAAAATGACTGACAAATATCATACAATGACAGTGACAACCAATCAAATTGTAAATTTACACACAGATCACCTGTCCGTAAGGAATGCATCATGAACTCCAAGTCAATTTCTAATCTTCAGATTTTAGAATACTCTCCTGGGATCTAGCGTACATTTTACCTGTATACATGTATCAAAAGGTCTTTTTCCTGGTATACCCAAATATTGACTGTTCCCCCATACCAATATCATCAATGTTTACAGTCAGTGGGCTCACCATAACAAAGACAAACATCTAAATCTATGCAGAATATACTTTGCAAAACCAGAAGGGCACTTGCACAACAACTGATTTCACTGATATCTGTCTCCTTTTTATCTAAGTGTAAGAGATCACAAAATTGAATGAACAAAAAGCCATACAACATTGATACTGCATTTTACTGATTTTAGAATTCATTTAACAACAAAAAATAATGAAAAGGAATGGAATGACGGATTTAAAACAATATCTTTTGAAATTGAAAGGACAGATGTACATACCTTGCCTGGATCATCTTTTGATCTTGGTACCTTCATGAAACATTTGTTTAGGGATAGATTGTGTCTGATGGAGTTCTGAAAACAACAAACAAACAAACAAATGCAAAGAGATTGTTTTCAGATGAAAGCCACTAACTTTTCATGGGTCATATGAACAGCAATAATTCTCACCATCAACAAAGTACAGACAATAAAATTCACATTCCCAGGTCCAAACTGGTGCAAAAATGCAAAGAGCTCCATCCAAATACTGTGGTAGATTGAAAAGAATTTTCTGTCTGAAAATGTCTGAAAATGTTGTTGCTTTCATGTAATTCTTTTTAAATTTGCAATGTTACATACAATTGTAAAAGGATGATAGACTTATCAAATGAAATATGGTTTGTAATTGTGCCTGACATGCACTGCAACAAAGAGTGATCATTTGTTTTTATAAAGTTAGACCCTGTTTACAGTGTGGGGGTGGGTTGAACTGCGGCCAAGCCGCGGCCAAGCCGCGGCCGAGCCCAGCCTCAATTGCGAGGCCGGGCCCCGCAATTTTGTCCGTTTACACTACCGGGCTCGGCCGTGCTTTTGATTCAAACCTTTCAATATGTTGTCGTAGTGGGGCTCTGCTTGTAAACAAATGCAATTTGGTATTGTCTGGTTTTCAGACCCTTTGCCAAATGAATTCCGTGGCGACAAAGTCGCCATTCGGACAAAGGCCTTTGCCGAAGGAAAAAATCCTCTGCAGGACAAAACCACCTTAAACTATACTAGTTTTTGACGTTGAGGGGGTTAATATCCTCAACAGCGAAATAATACAGGCAGAGGGTTTGGAAGTCAGACTAAAATTGGCCGCGCATTTGGCCCAGTTTACGTTTACACTGAGAAAAGGCCGGGCTCGGTCGCGGCTCGGCCGCGGCTCGGCCGCGGCCGAGACCACCTCCAGAGCGAGGCCAAATGCGAGGCCAATTTTGGCCTCGCATTTGGCCTTTTGCGTGTTTACACTGAAGCGGGGCTGGGCCGAGCCGCGGCCGAGCCTCGCACTGTAAACGGGGTCTCAGTTAAAAAAGTAAGACCCTTGATCAACAAACAGAAGAGCAGATAATGATCTGAATATAATTTTCTTTGCTAATGAGAAGTTGTCGCATTAAAGACAGGGCTGCACACTAACCCATTTTTTTTTTTTCTACTGGTCCGACCTGTCTGTCGGACCACTAAAGTATCCAGTTTTTCCGTTTTTTTTTTAATGGTCCATTCCTGAAAAAGTTACTGGTCCAACAGTGATTTTTAGTGGTCAGGGACCTTCGGACCAGTGCCAGTGTGCAGCATTGCGTAAGATGATATATATAAAAAACATAAGAGCATACATAAAACATAAGAATATAACATTATATCATGCACCATGATATCCAGCTTTGACTTTAGTGTGACAATAGGACGAGGCTTTCAAGGTACATACAAAAAAAGTATTCAAATGTGATGAAACTGTAATAATTCATTATTTACAATTACATGGTCATGAAACATACAATATTATGAATAAAATAGTTTCAAAATGTGATACACAGTATCTTACTATGTGTGTAATAAAATGACATTCTCATGCAGACTATCTTTCTTCAAAACATGGTCTGCTGTTTTTATATGGCTTGGTTTTACAGAACTTACCTTATAATGCACATTGCTAATCATGCACACTGCATAATACATTTTGTATTTAAGTAATGTGTAGACATTATGCATCTAGCAAGTTTATGTGATTGGCAGCTTTTGCTAAAACAGCCGAGAAGTCTCAAATGAAAACCATCTCATTGGGTTACTGGTCAACAATAGGTCTACAGGTAATAGTAAAACACATTTTCCAGACGTGTAACATAATGAGTGTACCATGTATTTTGGTGAAGACAACTCTTTTCCTCTCCACACTTAACACAATGAGCAGCAATCAGTGTATAGACATGTGAGGAACAAGCTGACAATATCTGATTAACTAATAATGAAAAAAAAAAATGTGCTGTCAATAAAGGCATTTTCTTCAACCATTACACAAATACAGAATTCTCTACCTGAAAGACACCACTTAACAATGATTTTAAAAAGTCTTCAAAAGTTATTTCATACACTTTAAAAAAAAAAAAAATCCCAACCCTCTTTTTATGTCTGTGAAGACATTCTGTAAGAAAACTTCTACAAGTCGGAGAGGAAAACATCAGTTATACTGCCCCACACAGTGCTCAATAAAAGCTCTGAAGATCCTTGATTTCTTATCTAAGACAGAGTTAGCTTGATTGGGGGGGGGGGGGGAGGGGGAAGCAACATGCATAGGGTACATGTACATTTAAAACATACCAGCAGATCTTACACGTAGATGAATCACAAATAACTTTTATCAGCTTATTCATCATGTCATTGGTGTTCATATTACATTAGTGCTTACTCATAGGAGCCCATAAATTACTGTATTCCCAAAGACCACCAAAATATAATCTCCAACAACTTGTCAGAACTTGTCATGTATCTAATAACTTTAATCACATTTTGAAATGTTGAAATCTTTGGAAGGATAGGGCTTTCATGGTCTTATCAATACAATTACAGTAAAATGTACACAATCATTAAATTACAATGTACAGTATGTTGTACAGTTGTATGTTCACGTCCCAATTTGTTACTTGGAAAAAAAAAGCAACAAAATCGGAAGCATTACAGCATGTACATGTACACTTGAATGATCAAAATGTTGAGTGACATACAAAATGTATCTCTGCAGAGCTTGTATCACTAAATTAGAAGAAAAAAAAATATTGATATGGTCACTCTCCCTCATAAGATTCACCCCATTGAGACGTTAGTACAAGTAGCCTCAGTATTCCAACTCTGTTAAAATCTGATTTCAACTCTGCTAAATTCAGATCTACTTTTTTTTTCATACAAGTACCAAGTAAAACATACCTCTTGTATTTATGCATCAAAGCTCTGATTATCAAAATTTAAATATTGGTCATCTTCTCTTCACTGCTGACTTTCTGACCCAAATTGTAATTAAATTGCTTTGTCCTGATATTAAACAAAGCCTTCACAATCACACATAAAAAAAAAAAAATGTAATCAAACATCCGCTTCTGTTAAGACTGTATGTGTATACTTCCAGAAATTCCCAGAAAGGCAAGAGTTCCATATGTCCCCCCCCCCCCCACCATGTATGTATAAGAAATATGATAAAATTTAGGTGGCTTTAGGATTAGGGTTAGAGTTCACTCAGTGAGGATTAATGTTGATCTCGGCGTCCCTTAGGATAACATGGGCTTCAACAGAGTAAGCTCATACATAGTCAATGTAACTCTAGATAATAGTGGGGGGTACTATGTACATATGGAACTCTTTCCATTCTAGTAGACCTTTAGCAAACTTTATGCAAAATACAAACTTGGTCATAAAAATTTCTGAAGCTAATCAAATGCCAATTTATGATAGATGCATACAAACTGTTTCTTGAATACTCAAGAAGTATTATTTAATGTAGAGATTGAGTAAACAATCCCAATAAA
The DNA here is from genome assembly GCF_964275005.1 of Diadema setosum. NCBI lineage: Eukaryota > Metazoa > Echinodermata > Echinoidea > Diadematoida > Diadematidae > Diadema > Diadema setosum. The sequence goes on along the minus strand of NC_092699.1, from coordinate 23,750,204 downwards.
CGTGAAGCACCGAGATGGTGAAATGTGCAAGTGTGCGGATCTCCACATTTTTTTCAAGACCACCAAGGCATTTAATCAAATGCTCATTGAATAACATTTAATCTAGCTGCCACTGGACCCTCCGAAAGGCAATTCACCCTTTTCTCCTTGAAAAGTACAGTCTACCACTGGGTGTATAGTCTTATTACTGATTGGCAGGTCTGGTGTGGGGTACAATGTACAATGCCCTTTTGAAACATTTCTAGTCTCTACACTGTACTATGCATTGAATATATACTATAAAGTAAAACTCTATGGGGGCATTTCCAGGGCAAGACTCTAATAGAGGGTACTTTTCAGGGATGTCACTTTATTTTGTTTCCATTGTGCATTGCCCCCAAATACTATATGATCTTTCAGAACACTTTTTATGAGAGATAACTTTGTCCCAAAACTGCTTCAAACAAGCAATCTATTATAGGCCTATGCCAAAATAAAACATTTTGGGTGAACATACATATTTTTATTAAATACTGGACAGCATGTCACTAGAATCACCACGCATATAATGAAGGTCACTGAATGCAGGTCAAATTATGAATGCTCAATTAAACTTTGTTTTTCAATTGAATGACCCGATTTTGATGACAGAAGATAATACAGTGTAACAGCATTAAAATTCTATTGCATTTTATTCCACTTCTACGCTACACGCTTATAGGTGGAGAATGTATAATAGATACGTTTACAACATGGACAGATCAAAATGTGACATTATCCGATTTATCGACAAGACGGTATGTACACGTTCACCATTTAAGTCAGCCACCCCCTTCTTGTTGAAGATATTGTTCTTCCTGTTTCTCCATCCGATGACTTAGTGATTGACCGATATCTAACGTTAGACATCTAACAGACAAAACATATGCCAACACTTTTGAGGCGTACGCTAGTTAGAAGAGAGAAAGAGAAGAAGATGAAGATGACACAACCATACAACTTGTGCCCATATTATTGTTAAAGTTACTTACGGCCTACTATTAACGTTAGTTAGCTTCTTCTTTTCTTTTTCTTTTTCTTTTCGCATTTTGATTTTGACAGGTGATGAACACTGATGTAAAAATAACTCTTCTCTGAGACATGTGGAAGATATGGAGCTCATATCAAACATATATGCACAATGACATCCTAAATACAAACCTTCCACCCATTCCCGGCATCCCTGTAGTACGGAAAGTTGTCGCAGATCCACTGATATATTTCGCTCAGTGTCATTTTCTTTTTCGACGAGCTGTTGATAGCGAACGTGATGAGGTTCGCGTAGCTGAACGGTGGCTTCCCGTCCTTCACCGGCTGCTGTTCGTCCCATGTCGCGGTCGTATCCAGTGGTGAACTGGGCGATTTTCGCATAGGAATCGTACCTTTTGACGGGTCTAATGAGTTATTTTGTCCCTGTCCATTTTTGCTGTTCGGCGTATTACCATTTAAAGCTCCTGGTATATTCAGCCGGCCTAGCCAGTCCATGGAAGTCAGGCTGTTGCCCAAGTCTGCGTCCGCCATCTTGCTTGTTTAGTTGCAAGAGCCGCATTACACTCGGCGCATAAATACTGAATTTAGCTCTCACGAATAATCTCCGTTATTCACGCGCAATTTCGCTAATTTGAGTAGCAGTACGATAGATTTGACTAAAATGCTTCCTCAATTGGGGTGTAACCCAGTTTTCGCAACAGATTTCACCCGGACTTTTGCCCTAATTTCAGGTGCGGAAGTACGTCAGCCTTGTAGCGCCACTTCACTACTTTTCGAGCTCCGGACCCCCTGCGAAGACTGCCATGGCAGCGGCTTCCTTCTTACGTCATAGCATGGATCGTAGCGCGAATGTACGATCGCGATGTACTGCTTAGAAGGCTAGATTAAATCATTAAAAAAGGAACAATTATTCACACATAACTAACTAAAAAGATGGTTTTAGTTTGTGCTAATAAGAGCGTGAATCATGATATTATCATACATTTATTGATGCAAATTTTGGGGATATTTTTCGTAGATAAAATCGTATCATCATTTGGCGAAAGCACTGGTTCTGACCGGCAACAGTGCCCCTGGAAGTTAATGCCATTAACAATGAAAAGTTCTCACTCAATAATTTCCGGGGTTCGCGGGGAAGGGGCTGCAACATTTGCCCTCTCCTCTTACGTAATTTGGAGGGGCTCTAATTCATGGATTAGCTCCATGCTAATGCCAAAATCAAAAGAGAAGACGTTAAAATATTGTTGATCTTATGTTCGCCTTGCAGTCTGGAGTGTTAACTTGATAACATTATTATCAAGACAGCACAACCTGGAATACCGGTACTTCTCCTTTTCTTTTCTTTCTTTCTAATCTCCTGGCCTGATCGTCTGGACATACCGCTTCGCTGAAGCGTGAAAAAAAAAAAATCGATGGTCAATGTGTGAAGATTCGCCAAGCACACTGAACGATGCCCCTCCGGTCTGGATGATTAGGCTTGTACCCTATATACTGAGAAACTCTGCCGTTTACTGGTTAACCTTATCATGAAGAGATCGAGATTACGGAATATATTGAATTGACGAAAGATATTTATGTTGTCTGTACTTGTGGAAGGAAGCTAAGTATATCAACTATTATACTGGAAACATTGGCGATAATGACACTCAGGCGACTGCAGGGGCGGTCTGATGCAAAAATGGCAAAATCGACACCGAAGCCGCGCGAGCCGCAAGTCTCGATCATGGGCATTGGTCGGACAGGGTGTCTTGACATCCTCCGGCCCTGTCCTTAGATTGACCTGTACCAGGCCCTATGAATGTGCTAAGGGGAGGGAATTAGACTGATGTCCGGAAAAAAAAAAAAACCCAAAGTAAAAAGTAGTCCTATAAAAGCTAGGTCTCACCTTTAATATTAGGACCTGTTTATGTTTGGATATGGATCAGCCATTCCAAAACCAATTTTCATCAGATGAACTTTCAGTTCCTCTTAGAATGTTCATATTATAAGCAGTTTCTGAAATATCTCACAAAAGTCAAATCCTGAATCACCATCTCAACCGAAACTATCCATCCCTTTTAAGAGTGAAAAATAAGACAGTGTGTGTCTGGGGGGGGGGGGGGGTGGCATACGATACTTATCTAATACCTGAAAGGTTGCCAATCGCCATGGTCTAGGAAAGTCGTGTCATTTAAGGTCCTTCGCAAACGATACCATTTCCGGCTGTTAGTTTCACCAGGAAGGTGTGAGAGAGATACATTAAACCGGAAAGGGTTTCTTTTCTGCAGCTCCCCCCCCCCAAAAAAAAAAACAACAACAACAACAACAACCAACAACAACAACAACATTTTCATTATATATAACTATGTATGTATATATATATATATATATATATATATATATATATATATATATATATATGTATATATATATTTGGGTTGTTTTTATTTCTGTTTTTGTTTGCTTAGTCATAGTTAGCAATCAGCAAATAACCCTAAGAAGCCCAAGCCATTTTTGAAGTTCTGTGACACAAAGAGGCACAGTGTGCCCTTTCTATAATTTCTATAGTTTTTAACCATTATTGCTCTGAAATTTGGCACGAATATAAAGCAAATCATGCCCTACAAAAGAGAACTGTCGAAATTTCACTATAGGACACAACATGGGAGCGCACTTTGACTAATATGAACACAAAGACAATCTTAAAAATGATATTCTTGATTAGTTTTAAGCCATAAGTTAGGCAATAGAGGTATATAGGTCCCTAATCAGTTTGTGTTCTTCTATCAAGAAGGATTAAGAAACACATTCTGGAGCCTTAGTTTGACCTTTTCAGTGCATTATAAAGGTCCAAACCTTACAAGACTATAAATGTTTACCGGTGTAGGACAATCAATGTTTACTGCACAAAGACAAAACACAAGATGGCGCTATTACTGTTTAGAAAAGATACAAGTCCGAATGAATGTACGAATAATTATATTGATCCGAAGTAGATTAAGCTCTGTAGGCACATTCAATATGCATAGGCCGCTTAATTCAAATATATATATATATATATATATATATATATATATATATATATATATATATATATATATCGTATGTCATATGTATTTCATTTACATGTATATAATCCACTATAATAAGTGACATAATCAGAGGAAGGTATCCCCCTCCACACAACGGAGCTTCCCAACTGAAATTCAATGACTTGATGCACACTTCGGGGAAATATTTGGCAACATTTTCAATCAAAAAGTAAGAAAATGAATGTAAGTGGCTATTCATTGTATATATGGCATCGCGATTTTCTTTTTCGGCGTTTGCGTCTTCACTATAACAGAAAAGACTTGGGGATGGACCAAAGGGGAAGAGGGTGTGGAAGGGAAGTATCCCACACGAGAGAGATTCCTTTTTTGTATAGCTGAAATTTAGTGATCTGGTGCATATACCTTGGGAATATTTGGAGAATTTTCTATCGAAAAAAAAAGAACTAATATTCAAGAACATTGTGAATGTCTGACATTTATTATAATGGTAAAACTACCTGTCTCGCCAGCTCATACTTGTGTATTTTTAGATTGTTAGATACATTGATCTGATGCACACTTTGGGGGAATATTAAGAAAAATTTTGATTCTAAAAAATGCAAATTTTCACTTAATATGCATGTGAGTGGCTAATTCATTGCATTTCCTCGTGTACGTCTTCACTCTTGAACATGGGAGGGTGTGGGAGTATAGGTATCTCTTCTGTTACTATATTCATACCGAAGGTTCGTTTTTCCAAAATATTCTTTACCCCGAAAAAGAAATGAGGTTCGTTATTCCGAAGGCTCGTTAAATTAAAAAAGAATGACATGGAATTTGTAATTCCGAAGGTTCGTTAGCACGCATGCACCTTCTCTTTCTTTTCGGATTAAAGAACCTTGTTTCATTTTCGAATTATAACGAGCTAGCGGAATAAATAGTTTGTTTTTTTTTTTCTCACTAATGCAACTTCGGAATGACATCACAAATATAACGATTAACAAACCCTATTTCATTTTCGGATTAACGAACAGTTGTGTGTTATACGAATCTTAATTTATTTTGGGGTGAACAAACCTTTGCAGTAACGAATATAATCCTTCTCCTTAGTCACGAGGAACCTTTTGCATACTCAAAGAATTGAAATTCAGTCATCTGGCGCACATTTTTGATGGAATTTTTAGATGATCTTCATCAAAAAAAAGTTAGAAAAATTAATTTTGAGGGAAATTTGAATGACTAAATCATGATTCTCAATCATGTCTTGTTTGTTATTCCGAGGATTCGTTAATCCGTATTTCAAGTATGACGAGATTTTCCTAGTATATTATCACCATGTTCTCTCGATACCTACAATAAAAATGTTGTGTAGTCATTAACACCAACGGGGTATACAGGATCTTCAAAACAGTAAAAATATCAAGAAACATATAATGGGGCGGGTGTATAGACATGCACACTGCAACAGAGTTGAGTAACAATTCTTTATTGTGACAAAAATCCCCGCAAAACGTCGAGCAGGACAGGAAGAAACTTTTCAGCGACTGAGACACCGTACCGATGGCTTTTCATGGACGATGGACCCATGTCATGGTCACCCACTACACTCTAAGAAAAAAAGGTTCTCAAATGGTTCTCGTCGGCTCCAAAATGGTTCTCATCAGATGGTTCTCGCAAAATGGTTCCGATGAGCACCTATAAATGGTTCCCAATCGAAATGGTTCCGTTCGTCACCATTTGCTAGTATGCGATCCAGTCCCCGAGTGTTATTTGTGGTACTCCTGCAGGTCAAACAATGTTTTTAGGTCCACTTTCATTTTTCCCCTTGCTGTATATTCGAATGCCAGATGTAAGAGTCACCAGAACTGTGGTATTGGTACAAAGATATTGTATGTGTTTCTACTGCTGTGATAATAAAAAGTACATATTGTTTTTGTCGTAGACTAATGACTTCTCTTGGCTGCGTGCCAACTGACAGCTGCCACCATCCAATTTTAGCGCTCGATCAGATATGCGTACGCGTAAACGTACACGTACTAGTACTGCACTGTAGGACTATAAAATGTAACCGCGGCGGCATGCGCCGCGGCTATGTAGCCCTGTGCTAGCTGCCTGCCTAGCCTGGCCACCGCACAGCGGTGGTGCGGTGTAGGTATATGTAGCAGAGTGCCAATGCAATACCCATGCATAGGCTAGCATGCAGCAGCAGACGGCTAGTGTACACATAACACATCACACCCAAACCTGCAATACATAACGAGCGGCACCCGGTAACGTTAGTGGACTGGAAACGTGTCACTGTCAATTCCATTTTCGCCATGGCAGTCATCACTAATTTAGGAGAAGAGGTAAGATTTTTAATTTTAATGTGGTTTTATCTCATTTTTAGATGACATTCGTTAAAATCAAGTTAGAATGTTACGTGTTAGATTCATCACTCAGTTTTCGTTTTCAGTCAATGATTAACCTGAACGGTTAGCTAGATCCTAATGTTAACCTAACTGTTAGATCTAATTTGATCGAAGCTGCTATCTTGTGTAATGTTTACCAGGTACAGTAGATCCAGATCTAAAAATAACATGTTAGGCCTGACACTTCTCCCAATTAGAAATTTGGCGTACCGGTAGCAATGGCTCATGGGCTAGTTAGCCCGAACAGACGCCGTGCGGGGCCGGAGCATGGCTGTCACGTTTTCACAGGGACTGGGCAGGGCTAAGTTACTTAGCTAGTTATGCATGTAACGTTTACACATTTCTATGCCTATTAAAAATAGAGTCTACTGACTCCGAAACATAGCCCAAACGCCGAACGCAAAGATAACTGTGTACAAGGAGCGCCCCGGGGTAAGGTCTATACCGTCGACATGCATTGAAGGAAATTTGTTCTAACGTTAACTTTATACTCCCTATAACTGTCAGTGTTAACGTTAGAGCCAATAGAGGTCTGTCTACAGCCCAGTAGGCCTAACTGTTAGGTCAAAATCTCTTTGCAGTATGTTTTCAGGCTTGTTCTAAGTGACGAGTCACGTCATGTAATGCCGTGTTCTGTTTATCGAATTATAGCAATGACATTGTTTTATTAACGCGGTGTAGGTCTATTGTATCTTTCAATTCATATATCAGGGAAGTGGACACACCAACATGCACAGAAACCAGGAAACAAGTAACTCTGGCCGGGACGATGAAGCAGTACGTACGTGTTCGGGTCGCTGGTGCGGTTAGGGAAAAAGGGAGACTCTACATTGATCAGAGAGACAGCCCGTGACAGACCGTTGACAACATCGGCCAGAACCGTAGGCTTAACATCAGCGAAGAATGAGGTGGGTGGCCACAAGAATTCATCGATCAGAATAAGAGCCCGGGATAGCCCATTTGCAGCATCAGCCAGAACCCTGGGCTAGTCAAGAATGAGCTGTGTGGCTAAGACGATACATCGATCAGAATGACAGCCTGTGATAGCCCGTTGACAGCATCAAATAGAACCGATGGGCTAGTCAAGAATGAGCTGGGTGACCAAAAGAATACATAGATCAGAATGACAATTTTAGCCCGATAGCCCGTTGACAGCATCGACCAGAAACCTACGCTAGCCAAGAATGAGCTGAGTCAAAGAAAAAACACTGATGCTGCCAGAGAAAACCTTTGAGAAATATGTAGATATAGGGTAGGTAAGTCCGTTTGCATTGACTTATAGTGTATTTTATAGCTGCTCTTTCAGAATCTCAATCTGCCGTCAACCAAATATTCATTTCTGGCGACTTTTTGTTGGTTTGTGTGATGGAGGGTCACATATGTTTTGTTACGATCCCAATACAGTATTTGCAACTTGCAATGTACCAGTGATAATGTTTTCCTATAATTTGTATTTAACAGCTTTGAATCAACTGTATTGGGGGGGGGGGGGGGGTTAGTAGACGTAATGAGATCAGACCAGATGCTAATCTGAGAAGTGGAGTCATTCATAGTCCTAAACTTAAAAAGCACAAACGGAAAATGCTCTTTATACTTCTCCAGTCATTGTGTGGTCGATTTCTGCACACTTTTAAAGTTTGCACCTAGACTGGTAGAACTTATTGCATTTATACCCACGCAGGCATTACATATTGTGTAGAGAATTGAAGATTATGTAATTTATTTCAAAGCACTGATGCACCTCTTGTCACCAGTTTATATTGCTTTTGCAGAAATACAAAATGTACATGTACGTGGTGGTGGTGTTTAAAAGACTGTGGGCAAATTTGGTGAACAAAATGACAAATGCTAACAACATATAATTGTCATAGGCAGGTTATAGGACAGCAAATTCATACCTCAGCTTTAGGCCTGCATTGTATATAGTTTACTCTAATGAATTTGTTGCTCTGCTTTTAAAAAAAAAGTGTAAATGAAGAGTTTGTTCGCAGAAACCGATAAGTCCATATTTGCCAAATGGAGATATTTGCGATTAAAGGTCAAGAAATATAAAGAGAACAATAAGAAAATATTTGCTTCTTTTGACCATAACTTCAAACATGTACCTTTATATATGTAGTAACCAATATATAATTTAAAAGGTATTATTTTGTACTTTATAACAGAGACCGTACTTCAAAATCTTCAAAAATGGACTCATCGGTTTTTGCTATCAAACTCTTCAAATTTTTATTGATTCCCAATGTTACATATTTTAGATCATGGTTGAGGAGTTTTGTTCATTCATGCTTGTGAAACTGTGTGGGTGTGGTATCCTAGCTCTTTTCCCCTTTGGATTCTTATTATCCTTCTCACTATAAAACAATGTGTTCTTTTCTTTTCTTTTCTTTTGTGTGTGTTTTCGTAGGACATGCTGTAAATTGTCAGAAGTCATGATTAACCTGAATTGATGCTCTTCTTGTATTTGCAGTTGCATAGATGTGTCTATGGCGCTTTCAAATTGCAGAACAACAACAAAAAAGGTCACTCGTATACAAACAAAGATAAGTCAATTCAAGTACTCGACGTTATGAATGTGAAGTGAAGTGAAGCGAAGAAGTGTAAAGCTTATCCTATCCCAAGTATCATACCAGCAATATAATGTATGTTTTCTGTGACAATACCAAAGGTCCTGTTTAATGGAATTGTTTTCCTGCCCTTTGTAGTTGCTTTTAGGACAAATATGCGTTAAAAGAAAAAGAAAAAAAACAACAACACCGAACAAACTAGCAAATATGTGGAAAAAGTTCATCATACTACTTAAGCAGGTAATGTACTTGACTTCTGCCTATCTTAAGACTTAAACAATTACTGTATCTCATCCGTGCAGGAATTATTTCACAGAGAATTAGAAATTTTGTTATGTATTTCAAAAGCCTGATGCACCTCTTGCTATTTCATATCATCTGTACAGAGATGTGTGATGGTGTTTCAAGAACTGCTCGGTACACGAATGACAAATATTGTGGGAAAAAATTAGTGAACAAATAAAAATATCTTGTTAAGAATATTTGACAGATTATAACATGACAAATACAAACCTCAACTTTAGATTGTAAAAGTGAAGGTGAATAAATACATTTCTGCGAATTTGTGAAAGAGCAAATTTCTATGGTTTTCAGTTATTGAGTAATGTTTCATGAAAAAATATTGGTGAATGTCATGTACATGTATACATGCTTGTGAAAGTGTATGTGCGTTGGTTTGTTATCCTTGCTCTTTTTTTTTTCTAGTGTCAATGATAATGTATGATATGCTGATGTATTGCTAATATACATGTTTTGAACGTATGTTTGACTGATGAGATGAAATTCAGATGAATTCATTTCATTTCAAATGAGTTTGTGATGCACATTTTCAATGCAGATAGGTAATGTACCTTTAAGAATGGTGCCAGTGAAGCACCGTACCAGCACTGCGTGTGAAACACACCAAAAATACACAGACATCAATTCACATACTACATTCTAAGAAAAAAAAAAGGTTCTTTTGAGCACCATTAAATGGTTCTCAGCACTGTCACAATAGCGACACCTTTTTTGGAGCCTGTGAGAACCTTTTTTAAATGGTGCCTGTAAGCACCTTTTAACATTGGTGCCCATTAGAACCTTTTCCAATGAAATGGTTCCCATGAGCACCTTTTGAAAAAGAGTCAAAAAGGTGCCCATCTTTAGTCAAAAAGGTGCCCATGGGCACCTTTTAAATGGTACTCACGAGCACCATTTCATCGGGAAAAAGGTTCTAATGGGCACCTTTTGCAAAAGGTGCCGACAAGCACCATTTAAAAAAGGTTCTCACGAGCACCTAAAAGGGTGTCGCTATTGTGACAGTGCTGAGAACCATTTAATGGTGCTCAAAAGAACCTTTTTTTCTAAGAGTGTACATCAGTGATGTCAACATGTCAAAAAACGGGAGAAAACTGGATGCTACCCTCAACGTTACTATGAGAATAGTCAGTGGGTACGCGGCTACCGACCTCGCCCAACCCCCAGTGAAGCATCTGACTGTCCTGCCGGGTATCGTTCCACAATGAATCCATGCACCAGCACTTCGAAGGGAACACCGAGAAGAAATACACCCCCAAAATAGATAAACTTAAAAAACAAAGGGATATAGATATTCCTTACAAAATCATGTAAACATGACAAAAAACGGATAAGAAATAAGTAAGATATGACACTTTGAAATTTCACTTTTTTTCCCCGGAAACATAGCCCTTTTGAATATTCAAATGAGCGAGTTTATGATGTCATACCCTCATAGTTTCATTTTTAATTAATACAATCAAAAGCATGTTCCCATGCCAAGATATATCAGAATTAGCATGTCGCTCTTTTTTTTAAAATATTTTTGGTGATTTTTAAGACATGCTTTATAATCTATAATATATAATAGCCGAAATATTAGATTTTTTTTTGTCATTTCTGTATAATTATTAAATGAATAAGAAATTGTGAGAGCATGACATCGTAAGCTTGCAGAGTTGAATATTCATAAGGACTGGTCAAGAAATGTTTTCCGAAAAAAACAATGTGAAATTACAAAATGTCATATCTTCCTTATTTCTTATCAAATTTTTGCTATTTTTTTCTTGGTATCATTCTGTATATAAAAAAAGAATATTTTTCTTTTTCTCAAAGATTAACTAATTTTGGGTTGGATTTATAGTCACTACTGCAAACGGCTCACCTTTGGCGTGCCCGCATAGCGAAAGCCATAAACTTCGGCCGCCAAATATGGCTCTAGTCGGCCTCTCTAACTTCAGTCTTACGGAGCAGTGGAAGCATGACTGGCAAGAGACGGCAAAACCTGCGCAGATTACAATCCATCCGAAAATCGTACGGAAAAGCAACCCCTAAAAAAATACTGGAAACTCCTCAATGGTTATTGTAAACTTAGGAAAACATGTAGTCAAATTGACACTGAATTGATACTGATACTCAAGAACTGTTGGGAATGATTTTTAATACATAATTTTTTTTTAGGCATTAATCGATGATATCTCTTATAGTTATGTTCAATGTGATATTGAATAGTGGATTATTTCAACCGTTTGGACGATTTATAGATGAAGTTTGAGTTTGTGAGCGATGCTGCTTGGCGACTGAAAGGCAGACGAGAGCCTTAGCGTTGGCTGCCGAAGTTTTGGGCTGTCGATATGCGGACATGCCGAAGGTGAGCCGTGTCTTGTAGTGACACCCCCTTTTTCTTTAATACGCCCTATTCTTAAGAAAGACTGGGTTCACCAAAAGATACCGATGATATTACCATCCTATATTACCTACTCTTTTGAGTTGCTATAGAAAATTGTACACATCCGTACTTAATGGGAGGCCGACATCTTCATTTGATTCAAATAATCTAATGTGAGAGAAACAGGTTGGATTCCGCGAGGGCTATTCGACAAGTTCTGATCTTGCGTGTTTTTTTTTTTTTTTTTTTTTTGTATATTCTCAATAATTAACACATCATTCTGTCCCTCAAGAGAAGCACGTGTAAAGTTGTTGTGCTTTTGTCGATTAAAGAAATAAACATTTGATGCTATAAATAGAACATCTTTGTGGTAAAAAACAAAAATGTTGACATATAACTTCAGTAGGAAAGTATCAAAAGTTCTGCTGAATATCAATATAAAGCAAAGTCACGTGTTTCAGTATATGACCGAGGTAAACCTGGTTGTTGCTGGTTTTTTTTTTTTTTTTTTTTTTTTTTTTTTTACTGCCAAATTGGTGTAGCTACGTCAAGTCTGTCGCCATTCCTGATATTCTCTATTTGGTTATGATTTCGAATCTTTCCTTCGTCATAGTTATAATGGTGTTAGTATCCTGCCTGCAAATCTTGCAAAAGATAATGCTGGTCCTTTAAAGTTAACATTGATAAAACCAAAGTCAACATAATTATTTTCAAGGTAAAATCAAGAACGTCTCTCGGTTCAAATATTATATGTCATGGAGAAAAAAAAATTAGAAGTGGAAGATGACTGTCCATAATTATCAATGAACAATAGTAATTTGTAATAACCATTTCAGCAAGGCACAAGCCAACAAGTTAATCATTAATGAAGCACGGAAAGATATGTTTCGTTTAAAAGATGAAATCACAGAGATCGAAGTTGCCAGTCGATATTGAATTGAACTTGACGATGAGCTTGTTTTACCAGTCCTTTATCATGGCTGTGAAATATGGGGACTAGATAAGAATCTAAAACAACCGCTATCACTTTATATGCGATACTTTAAAATGTTATTGAAACTCAGTAGTAATGAAGAAAACTGCATAATGGTGCTGGGAGAACTTGGAAAACACGATATAACTATCAAGGAGTATTGAAAAATGAATTATCGGATTTTGTATCAGAGTATAGTTCATGGCAAGTCTATCTAGTACTTAGTAAGCTTTTCTCAATTATGTTTGAAAACTTGAAAGTACTGTATAATCTATGTATTATATATATATATATATATATATATATATATATATATATATATATCCCCGTGAATCAAAAATGCGAAATGAATTTTAGAAAAGCTTGGTTTGGAGCATTTATGGTACATGCAATTATCAATGTTTGAATTACCGTATTTTCAAACAAGAGCTGAATCTAATCCACATTGCATTACAGACTTCCTTTTCGCTATGTAAGCTTCATTGTGTAACTCAAGATGAGGGCACCAAAGACCACTCCTGTCGAGACGGGAAGATATGCAAAATAAATGTACATAGAAAGGAAAATCGTTTATCTTCCCTCGGTAAGTCTAACGGTTAGGCGAAGAATTCCATTATCTATTTCAATGCAGTGTTTTTGATGACTCAAGAATGAAATGATAATTATATCAATAAGAGACATTTCAGAACCCTCCCAAACACATTAAAAGCGAATTATTTATTTGACTCTAGAAAACAGCTGAAAACCGTCAGTAAAATCTATGAATTTTGCATTGAGATAAGACTCCGCTTTTGATATACTCCATATACGGATTGTGAATCATATCGTAACTTTCACTGCTTTTGGCTTGTTTCAGCCAAAGCAATTTTTCTTTTAGGTTTTATCAATGTTTATATATAAACCAGTAAAACACTTATTTGCACACTCTTCTTTCTGTTTCCAAATGTAATATACCCAACCAAAGTGAATTTATTAATAAGTATTCATTTAAATTTTGTAAATAACATAAATTGTTAGTTATTCAATTTCATCAATGTTTTATTCCTCATGCATTGTGTTCCCCAATACCCTGGCATGGGTGACATGGGAAAAAAAAGTTGTCGTTGTCATTGTCATTGTCATTGTGATTGTGATTGTCATTGTCAGGGGGTATGGCCAGTAAGCACTCTGGACAGTGCCTAGTTGCCTATATACCTCATAAGCTTTTTTGGCATGTATGCAGTTAGAGTCATGAATGTTCCAAGCGTGCACGTTCTATCGCCGCTTGCTGTGTTGTATGAGTTGTGTGCATGCACGCGAATAATAACAGAGATTTTCCGGTACGGGTTTTCCCCATTCTCATACCAGTGCACACAGTGCGAATATCGTGATTAACATGTTATACTGTTTTCATAACTTGAAAATTGTATGTTATGCTGTAGTACATAAGGAAATTTGACTGATTTTGTGAAGATGGCGACCTTTGGAATAGGTAAACCTGCTCTAGGAAGGCAGAAACGGAAGCACCAAGAGGAGAGGGAACAAGATTCGAAGTCCACAAAGGTGCAGAAAATTGGGCCAGTTCAAGTTCGACGTGATCTCGCGGCCACCAAACGTAAACCTTTTCATATCGAGCCCATCCGCAGGTTTCAAATTCGCTACCCTTCCTTTCGGGAGCCAACTGAAATTGGCCATTTCTCTCTGGATGCAGACCGCCGGGTCCACTGCGATGCAAGATTCCTCAAAATCTACACTCATCCAAAGGACCCTAGGAAGACTAACTTTAACCTGAGAAAGGGTTACAAGGATTTCACCGACAGAGATGACGATGTAAAAGACCGACTAAACAGTCTGACAACTTGGATGCTGAAGAAGAGAAATGTGATATCCAGGCCAACAGAATCTCGAGAAACATCTGGTGCAGAAGGAAAGACGAATAAAGAAGAACAAATGGAAAGGTATATAACTTATCAGTAGTAACACTTTGGTGAACCCGAGCCCCTGCAGGGCTCCAGTCAGACCGCGCAACGTGCCTAAAATCAGAGAATCAAAGTAGGAAATGTCAATAATAAGGCCAAAGGCCACGCCGTTTTACGATGAAATTTCATGTCTCTTAGATTTCTTAGATTAGATAGATATTTCATAAACTCTTAGACAAACGGTATACAAATTATTCACTCCCCTGAAGTATAATTATTCTCTCTAAATTTTACAACGAACAAGACGGTTAGAGGGACGGGTAGCTCTTAAAACGGTCAGGAGCGAGCAAAATGTCACTCCAACGATAGCGAGTTTATCTGTTTCACGGCAAAAGCGCACGGGGGCGTACTGTCATATTTAAGCTGCAGCACACGGTAGGCCCTCTTTACAAACAGAGTACGAACTTCAGATTTGGACATTTTCAGGGTCCTGAAAAAAAAAAAACAAAAAAAAAAAAAACCAGTGTACATCAAAACAAAATCTGGTGTGGAATGTTATCAGGCCTATTTACCACAACCTTAAACAGCGAAAAGTCTTTAAGAAAAGCCTTCTAACTTTTCAAAATATGTCAAAATGAGCCAATTAGGGCAATTTTTTTTTTCAGTCTCATCTGATTTTTTTTATCAAAGTTTGAGAATGTACATTTATGAAACCGATGAGCACAACACAATAATATGACATTAGGATGAGGAAATGAAATGTATACATTTGAAAACTGTTATGACTCGTGATATTTAGGACACGTACAGTTTAAAAATTTCGGTTTGACACATAGGTAATATACATATTCTGTCCAAAAAATTTGCTCTCCGATTTTTTTTTCTCCTTTTTCATATAACTTCAGAGCATGAACAATGACATACCTTCTGCAAAGCCTCACTCATACCCTACACATACAAAGTATTTGTGTAACCCACACATTTAATTTTCAGGTATAGTGCACACTAAAATTTTGATAGGTGCAGTTCCGTCCAAGAGCGTCTTCTCCGAAAAATGACATATTCATTCAGTACTTCAAATAAATGCACATGTTTTCAATCCTGGATATGTTATTAACAGTGCTAGTAGTTGTTTATCATTGTCATAACGTCAAGATTTATTCATTTGCTTTCCTACATTTAATTTCCATATGTCAAAAAATATGTCCTCTCCGAATGGCAGTTTGTATATTGATGAACACGTAAATATGAGGTTTAGAGAATACATTTTCCTACCAAAATGTCTTTTGTTTAACAAACACACTCTACAACCATCACCCTGAGATGTTTCTTTGAATCTTCACTTTTCTAACTCCCATTGATTCCTTCAAATATTATTAAAGTAGTGAAGAACACTCATTATTCCTTGTTTTCTTTTGGTATGTACACATTTTTTGTTCATATATTTATCACATAATCGAATACTCACAGAGTCCTTCTGGGATAGCTTCATTGATATCTATATGATAGTATGAAATAATTTTGAAGATGACAATTATTTTGACACATTTACCATATCACTGTGAAAAGAAAATGATAAAATGGAGACACCTGCACAAGAACATTGAAAAAAGTCTATGGTTATGTATTAAAAAAAAAACATTTATATAAAGCAAATAATTGTACTAGTATTCACTCAAAATCACAAAATATATTATTTTGGTACACAATATTATACAATGGATGCTGTATGCTCCAAAATATGAGAGTGCAAGACTTAGTTTTCTTCTAAAGTGACAAAAAGAACTGATACTCTTTGCACAGCTTTAATATGTTTTTAAAAATCCAGACACATCTAACAGCTTCAAACAGATTTCATTCCTCTCATACCCCACCATTAACTTTTTCCCCTTTTGTGCTAGGTTGAATGCTGACTTTGTCACATCGAGAGGTCACATGACCAAGTTCCTCTGCACCCCGTACGAGAAACGGGAGGGTTGGGCCATGGCCGTGACCCTTTTCAGAGGCACTTACTACATCAGCGAAGTGGAGACAGAAGAAAAGAGGAGACGGCGAGAAGCGATGTCGGAGAAAGAAAAGGAAATGACGTTCTGGGGATACAAGTTTGAGCAATATGTGACAAGTGGTAATTCAGGTGTTTTCTTTTTTTTTAAGTTCAGCAACAAGAAAGAAATGTACCAAATTGACGGCTAACATCTATTTAAAAAAAAGGTTAAACTATAAATTCGAATCAGAAAGTGAAAAAAAAGGCGAGAATACAAACCTTATTTCCCTTTCGGATTAACCAACCATCATAATAACGAACCTTATTTTCACTATCGGATAAACTAACTTTCAGAGTAAGAAACCTTATTTGATTTTTTTTTTCCAATTAACGAACCTTCGAATTAATGAACCTTATTTCATTGTCGGAATTACGAAATTTTGGAAGAATGCACCATCGAAAAAACGAACCTTTTTGCATTGTCGGATTAACGAACCTTCGGAATAGCGAAGCTTATTTCTTTTTCGGATTAACGAATCTTCCGGAACGAAACGAGTTTTTGCCCCCCCCCCCCCCCCCCCAAAGTGCCCCCTGTAACAAATAATTAATCACTGATTTAAAGACCAAAATGAACAATAAAGGCATATATCTTGTCTAAATGTTGTAATTTCATAACTGAAAATGCAAAAATTTTCGCCCCTAACGGGGCGAAAATTATAATACACTAACAACATACATTATTGTATCTATACACTAATTGTAACTTATGAGTAAATTCAGTGTATAGATGGTAGCCTCGTGTCCTCTAGTGTGCCCGCTGAAATATACCTTCTTTGCTTTCTAGCAGTATAAGAATATTTTTTATTGTTCGAACGATGTGATCACGTTTAAGCTTTTAATGAGTACATTTCAGATAAATTGCAAAGTGAAAGTGGCTCGCTCATTCTGCTTATAGTAAGATGAAAAGTTTTCATAAGTTATTATCTTAGTCCTTCGCAGTGATTTCTTTTACTATGTTTAATTCCTCAGAAATTTAATTTAAAATGCTCTGCAAAAGCGACTTTTATACTCTGTTTTTTTTTTTTTTTTTTACAAAAAGTCCCTACCGTGGGAGGGGGTATCCCCCCTCCCGCACCCTCCTCCCGCTCGCCGCCCCCGCTGGGTCGCTTCGCTCCTTCGCCGAGGATCTCGCACCATCACATTATCAATGTACTCCGGTATGTTATGATCATAGTCCTTCCAAATGATTTTTTCAATATGTTAATTCCCTAGAAATTTGCTTTAAATTCTCTATAAACGCGACTTTTATACTCTGTTTTTACAAAAAGTCCCTACCGTGCACACAGAGAAATTACGGTTCTAATTTGCACCCTAGAGGGTGCATATCGTTGTAACACCAGCGGCTCCATTTAGGGTTCTATTTTGGGGGGTGCTTATTTAGCACCCTATATTTAACACCATATATGGTGCATATTTGCACCCCTCCATTGGGTTCCCTTTTGCACCCAATAGGGTTCATATCGTTGTAACACCAGCGGCTCCATTTAGGGTTCTATTTTTAGGGGTGCTTATTTAGCACCCTATATTCAACACCCTATAAGGTGCAAATATGGACCTCTTTACAGGGTTCCCCTTCTGCACCTCATACCTGCAACCATTATGGTTCATACTGTTATTGTTGTAATTTTGCACCCTATGGGGTGATAAAGTCACCGCAATATAGGATGCAATACAATTTGCACACGTCTCTATATAGGGTTACCTTTCTGCACCCCATATGGTGAAAATTATAACCTTTTTTAAAACCAAAATTATTATATACTGGATGCATTCACTGACTTCACAAACAATTACCTAAGGTAACACTCCAGACATGAAGCAAAATAGCATGCATAGATTTACACACAGTTTCTCAATCAATTAAATCCACAATCTTTCGAAAACTAAAGTCAGAGACTTCAATTCAACAACAAATAGAACATAAACATGATGAATACAGTGCATACTTATATATAAATTATTAACATTTTATTATATGTCTCATGGAAGAGGGACAAGTTAACAGCGGTTTTCTTTTTCATGGTTTACTTTAAAATGAACATCAAATATACATTGTATTTCTACAAATTCTCAAACGAGATGCATATTTTGTCATAAAAAGGGCAATGTAAATCAAAAATGTATGAAATTTGGTCAGTACATTGAATAAGAAGAAAAATATTCGTTCTTTCCATCAAATGATTACTTTTTTTTTCTTTTAAAGGAAGTTACCACATTGACAAAAAGCACTAATTCTTTTTATACAAAAAAATCCCTGAAGCTTGTGCAGAGTAATAGTAAACTATGTGACAAATATCTTTCACATTGTCCTTCTACTTCTGGAATGGATCATAGATATGTACCTTGAATTTACCGGTACATCTTACGGTAATCAAAAGCACCTTTATGACGCTCTTAGACATTAACAGCGATATGTCAACTCTGATTTCTCGTACACAAGTTATTGCCAAAACAATGAAGGGTATCTCAAAGTTCTGTCATATATATTTGAAACTCACTACTTGTACTGACATATTCCATCCAATTCCAAGCTTGAGAGCTTGCGAATGTGTCCCATTATACAATTAGTATACTTCACATTTTGTTTTTCATATACAATTACACCAATGATAAGAAAGGTGAAAAAAAAAAGAATCAAAAAATGAACATCTAAATTTGGTTACTTTTTATGCACACAGCTAAAGATATGTCCCAGTTATAAATCTCGGGCAGAATAGCACATCTGAAAACACTTTTCATTGCATCAAATTAACATTAACAATTCCACACAAAAATTAATGTTACCTCAGAAAGGGAAAATAAGGTTAACCAATCAGTGGTATGACAAACTGGACATAAAGAGGAAGGAATATGTCTTCAGTGAGACAAGTTTAAAAACAAATTTTTTTTTTTGATACATTGTTTTGTTTTGTTTTTTCAAGCGATGGAAACAAGAAGCACATTGTACTCAGTAGACCATAAATATAATTACACAATGTATGCAGTTTAGCCCCAACATTCAAAATATTGTAAAGAGCAGTCGATTTTTCACATTTATAAAGCAGGTATTGGTATTGGCACCATCACAAGCATAATGATCAGGAGCAAAATATATTATTATTACTATTATCATCATTATTATTCCTATTGTTATCATCATCATCATTATTATCATTATTACTATTACCATCAATATTTTACAGAGATTTATGATCATGCATGAGAAATACCTCAAGTGTTGATGTTACAGTCTCACAACTCTTCCAATCATTTGATTTTAACACTTAATTTTCACCAAACCTTACACAAATATATCAGCACTTTATACAACCTACTTAAAGAAAGCTTGAAATCATAATCAGAGTTAGAGGGCAAGTCCACCTTCATATAGACCTACATGTGGATTGAGTGAATGCGCAGCAATAAGCCAGTCCGGAGATAGCTCATGTGCACATAGGTACAAATGACCTTTCATTTTTCTCAGTTGGTTAGGCACTTCACTCAATGCAAAGTGACATAATGCAGCAGCTTGCCCACCATAGCCATTTATGGAACTCATATTCAAACAAAGAATGAACCTAACCAGTGTAGATGAAGTGACCAGTATGGTTCGTCAATCAACACTTAGGGAATCATCTATTTTATTAAGTGCTGTCTTGAATATGTTAACAAACTTTTTTTGTGTGTTAACATTGCCAAATACCAGGCTTGCTGTCAAGTGGATGTACTGGCAGGCACCATTTATAAGGATTCCATGAATAATCCTAGCATTACAGATGCTTATCTCAGTGAAATTAAAGAAACCAACCTGTCTCTCGGTACAAATGACCTTTTTCTGCACATGCTCAAACTGGTACCCCGAACTGGCTTATACTATTAGAACACATCAGAAAAAAATTGAAAAGCGGACATTCAGTTCAAAAGTTGATAATCTTTAAATCATTTGTGCAGTCGCAGCAGAGTGAGAAGAGTTTATGATGTCGCATGCATAGAACAATTCAAGGAAAACCTAAAGAGAATTTCACATTTTTATTTTTTTTTTAGGAAAAACATGCACATTTCCTTGACAAGTCACTGACGTATGTAAGGGCAATGATAATAGTTTCTGCCTTCTTAAAGAGTGAAGTCCAGTGTTCTTTTATATGCATAAAAAGTAGATATGATATGTTGAGCTTTCTCAGGTTTTGGAACAAACTCTATTTTTCAATCCTTATATATATAAAGGGTTTGTGAGAAAATCATGCTTTTGTCAAGTGTCACAAAGCTACTCCACTTATGACATTGCATTGCCAGAGATTGCCCAAAATTGACATACATTGTGTGGCTGTCTACTACAAAAAAAAAACATCAGGCGACTTATTTTTTTTCCCTACTTAAACAATCAATTCAAAGTGTGCATGTGTTGTTGAAGCACTGAGGCTATCGATGGTGAAGAAATAACTAAAATATGAACAATACAAACTATCCCCATCTAGTATGAAATATAATGGAAAGCATACTTTGAGTATTTCATATCCATTAGCAGATTCATATTTTCATCCATAATCCACCCTCCCCCCCCCCAAACTGCAGATTCATATTTTCATCCATAATCCACCCTCCCCCCCCCCAAAAAAAAAAGAGATAAAAATGAATAGAAGTCAAGTTCTCTTTAGACTGTGTTTAAATTTGTAATTTGCAATGTTCGTTCTCTTGTATTTTTCTATTATATATTTCTTTAGAGTATTCTTGTTAATATTCAAGGCCAGTGCATTCTAAGAAAGGGAATAACCTGACAACAGTTTAGAAGACAGAATAAATAGTTACTGTTATCTATGAAATTTTCACATTTTCACATATATTTTGCAAAAAAAAAAAATGCTAATCTTCATTTCATGGAGTGGCTTTATTCTCACCCTCGGCTAAAAACAGGGAGGTGATTACTTTCTGGATTAAAATGGAAAGATGTTTCTAGAGCCGTGGTGTTTAGCAATTCTAATGGGGGGGGGGGGGATTCAATGTGGCCCGTCTCAAATTTTATATGGTTTAAACATACATGACATATAGGAGTCTCATTATTATGCCTCCGCCCTGAATGGTGCCGGAGGCATATGTTTTCAGGTTGCCTGTCTGTCTCCCAGTCTGTACGGATGTATCTACGGAAAAATTGATGGGCTTTCATCAAACTTGGTTCAGGGATACTACATGATGCTGATGATCTTATTGGCTTTTGCACTATATCTGCTAAAAGTCAAAGAAAATTTGAAAATACATTTTTTGCTACTTCTCTAGTCAGGGAAATCGGTGCACTCGTGTGTACTGGTTGGTTGGCGCATTCAGTTGGGTACAGCAAGGTTTCATCCTCTGCTTTCACAGGAAAGCCGACTCCCAACTTCTTGTTCTCGTAGTCAAGGTATATCTGCTCCTCTGCTTCAGCAACCTGCAGCATGGTCTTCATAGCTAATCTCATCTTACGCTGCATAAAGTCGAAACTCCACGAGCTCTAGTTTTTGATGCATTTCTATAGCAGCTGCTTCAGCTGCCAAATAGTATGCCCTTCTGGCCATCACTCTCAGAACAACTGGCATGGCTTCCACACTGACTCAACGAGGAACCAGGATTGACATCCTGAACATCTTCCATCTCCAGCTCTGGCATCCTATATGGCTCACCAGTCTCTCGAGGTTGACCTGCATCACTCATCCTGAAGACCATTATTGAACCTCATGCATAGTGAACTCGATGATAAATAATCAATCAAACACAGGTCCCTTTGGCCCAGTATGAGACCAAGCTAACACCATGCATCAGCATGGATCAGCAAGGTTCAACCTGTAATTGAATAAAACAAAGTTCAACATACAATCAATATTGGAATATCTACCTGCTAAAGTATGGGATCAAGTATTTGTACTTCTGAAGTGATTTACCGTTTACATACCTTGTTTGTGTGACTTATTTTATGTCATGTCTAGCACATGCAACTTCTCCAGTGGATATTATCTAAATTCATATATCGTGTATCATTGCTTATGCTCTGTGACTATGGCATTGCTAATTTATAAACACACATTCTATTTTCGTTGATAGACAACAAGGAGTCAAGGCCAACCTAAATTTTCTGACTTCAATCTTCATACATGTCTTAAATTCTCCTAAATGAACCAGGAACACTATTTTTCTTCATTAGGCACATTATACACGCCTACATCGTTCTTTCTGTCAACTTCACAGAAACCAATATCCAACTGAGCCTCAACTCGGCTCAAACGTAATAATTCCCAGTACTGAAAATGATGCGACTATATCCGGTCACCTATTTACGTACGTACCTTGGTAACTGCGTCCAGCAGCCCCATACGCATAGCGTAATTACGCTATGCATAATATGGGGCTGTTGGTCGTAGTTAGTACCTTGGTTGAGGCTTTCCGTATTAACGTGCACTTTCATTGACTTATTCGCTATGCTTTACTGTATGTATGATCGCACTTCTGACAAGTTAGTACACATGTACCTCGATACAACTCTTTCGCATCAGTTTTCACCACTCAGCATTCTATGAGCATAATTCACACATATCATCGATTACTGTGAAATATTTTCAACGGAATTACAGTACAATTATCTACTCACAACGTTTGGCTCATCAAAGAGATTAATTCATCATCCCAACCTCACGGTCGTCTGTCCATTCCAAACGAGGAACGTCAGTAGTATGCACGTACGTATACCGCGCGACCTACGGCGTGGCGTGCGCATGCGATTTTAGCTTTGCCATTGACCAAGTGCTCAACGGTCCACGCGTGCACGCATAATACGTGTACTTGTACTCGTTTGCTTTCTATGATAACGTCATTGAAATGATATTCTTGATCCCGGTGCGAGAAGAAAAAACAAATGTTTAATTCAAGTAGTAATTTTTTTAGTACAGTATTACTGATGACACTGTTACTCTTTAACAACGTATAGTTATATTTTCAAATAAAAATATACGATAATATCCAAAAACAGTGTGGCATTTTAAGCAAACACCATTCAACGCCCACATGTCAGCTTTCGGGAAAGACTATGGAATGGTTCCAAATTCGAACCCTTAAGACTTGGCTCCCTTTAGGGTTCGGATTTGCACCTCTACATCCATCCCGAACCCTATATGGTGCCACTTAGTTAGATTTGCTCGTAGGGTGCAAATAAGAACCCTAATAGAACCCTAATTTCTCTGTGTGTGGGAGGGGGGTATCCCCCTCCCACACACTCCCCCCGCTCGGTGGCTTCGCTCCCTCGCCGAGGATCTCACACCATCACATTATTATGTACTCCCGTATGTAATAATCATAGTCCTTCGCACTGATTATTTTTCACTGTTACTGTTTAATTCCTTAGAAATTTGCTTTTAAATGGTCTATAAACGCGACTTTTGTACCCTGTTTTACAAAAGTTCCCCTACAAAAGTTCCCCCCCCCCCGCTCGCTCGCTTCGCTCCCGCGCCGAGGATCTCACATCGTCACATAAATGTGCCCCCGTTGAGATTTTGCCCCCTCCCCCCCCAAAAAAAAACAACAACAAAAAAACAACAACAACAACAACAAAAAAAAAAAAAAAAACAAAAAAAAAAAAAACCAGAAGTGTTCCGGCGCGATTGTTCCGGAATAAGAACCTTAAATCATTCTCTCAATTTCAAACTTTCAAAATAGCGAGTCTCGGGAATAGCGAACCTTCGGAATCACCAGCAATCTGAATAACGAACCTTCGAAATAAACCTTCTGAATAACGAACTTTCCGAATGACGAACCCGCTTTGGAATAGAGAACTGTATAATCGAATCTTTAAACATCACTTTTAATACATGCGTTTTCAAGCTCCCTCTTCAATGTAAAATTAGATGAAGATGAATATAGCATCACATATTATAACATTGCTTTTTCAGCGTATGATGAGTACTCATTAAACATCATACAATGTGCGAATGATTGGCGTGTTTTCATCATTATTGTCCGCCTATAACGAAATTTCGATATAACGAAAGAAAACTGCCATGCTGATCCCGAGGACTTCGTTATAACGGGAGTGCACTGTATAAAGTCTCGTAGGATTGTTTGATTTGAGCAAATCTATTTAAGCCCACATCAGCGATACTTACGCATTATGGCTAATGTTGACATTCAGGGCACGCATGATTTCAATTACCCTCACAGATGATGGGAAGACGGCCTCCGTTGATACCTCAAAGCCCGTGAACTGCAACGAGGCTTTCTGTTGTGTGGTTCAGACCAAACTTGGCTCTCACTCTTTGATCTACAATGGAGAGGTGGACTGTAGAATCAACCGACCTGGTGCCGAACCACCAGCAAACTACGTGGAGCTCAAGACATCTAGAAAATGGTACACCGACAACAATGAGAGGAACTTCTACAGGTATAGGAGATGCTATAGCGTAGTTTTGGTGACACGATTATTTTGCTCCTTCATGCGACATTGGTCCATTTTCTCCAAGGACTTCGGGTTAAGGTTGTGGTTGTGATAGGTTTTTAGGTTTACAGTGTGATGTGAGGACTAGGATAGGGTTCAGTTATAATGTTTGTGGGTAGAATTTAGATATATTCATTCATTATTTTAAAACACTATTCACGGGAGCAGTTTTCGCAAGAATAAATGTCATGGCTAAAAGGCAGTTTTATATATTCGCATGTGTGGGACTGAATACATCATATATATCATGATCTACCATAATATGTGTCGGGATTTTTTCAAAATACATGTACAGCACTCTCAAGACAAAAGAACAGCATCTTCTTAAAAAAAAACACCCTAAAACAACAAAGAGCTGAAACAAATTAGCAAAACAACCACCACACATTCAGCGTGCATGACCGGAAATGGAAAAAGGACAATGGCAAGCTATGAGGGGCAAAAACACATCAAGATTTGGGTAACAAATTCTATACACAATCTATCTCTGAACACTGTAAAATCATTAAAAAAATATGAGGAATGATTAAAGTGGAATTCCAGTGCAGATGAAAGTTAGTCTGAAAAGAAGGAATAGCATTTTCTTAACACAGCAATGAAAAATTGATGAAAATCGGATGAAAATCATGAAGTTTTGACAATTTGACGTTTTACTTATTGATCAGTTGATTCTTCAGGAAACGCTACTTGAACTGTAAATGTGAATATACAAATTGTGTAATGATTTTTTTTTTTTTTTGTACACGATCAATGGAAATTTAGCAGTTGATGATATTATCAGCCCACTCATTTGCATATTGATATCAACTGTAATACGAGAACTTGTCTGCAGAAATTAGCGAACTTCACAATTTCATTACTTCCCTATATAATTCTCATCCAATTTTGATCAAAGTTTCACATTTGTATTTGAAAGATTGTACTCTTTCATTTCAGACTAACTTGTAACTCGTTATGATTATTTACTTTTTTGTTGCCATGACAAAGTGCATTGTTTTTTATGACATCATTCGTGCATATACTTTATTTATTGTTATTGTATCTGAAAAAAAAAAACTGCCCTTATGAGACGAATGAAAGACAAATCGACAATTTGTACCGCTTCATGAATCATGTTCTGTTTTTTGGTGTTTTTTTTTTTTTTATTATGGAAATAGATAAACTATTGAATTGAAATTGAAATTGAAATTGAACTGGACTGGAGTCAACACAAGCAATTTGGGGATGCAATATGGATTATATTCTCGGCGTGTATAGAACATTAACTTTTGTTTATTATGCAATTTTCCTTTTCTTCTTTCTATACAGATACAAGTTGCTTAAATGGTGGGCACAGTCCTATCTTCTGGGCGTCCCTGAGGTTGTCTGTGGCTTCCGAGATGATGACGGTGTGGTGCGTCATCTGAAGTCATTCATGACATCGGACATGCCCAGCAGTGCTCGCGTAAGTTTAATTTCGAGTGATGACGAGATGCTATATTACCCTGCATGGGCTCTCATACCGATGTGCATTTTCCATTTGTTGTCATTTACTTTTGTGGTAGGGTCCATGGTCAAAGTGTGGAATTTACCCTGCCTGGTGCAATTTTAATTCAATTTCATCTGCTTTTGTGATGCGAAGTATTGTTAATTTCACGTATCTTTCTTTGTTACTACATTGTAATGATATTTGTGTCATTTTGTGTATGAAAATGTTTTGCATTATTGGAAATGAAATAAATTAAGTGAAAAAATGAAAGAAGTGTAGCCTATTGTACTTGGGTGCAGTCATTCTTGGACCAGAAAGAAAACCAATAATAATTTTCATGAATAGCTAAGTACTGAGAAAATAAGAACACTGTGTCGCTGAGTCTTCTTAACAAAATGTATGGATGTGAATTTCATTGAGACCGCGGACCAGCGAAAAACAAGTGATCACACGAAAGTTTCTACTTCCGCAGTGCCGTGCTGGTTAAACAAGACAGTTATTTTGGAGTCAATTCATTAGACACAAAATGGATTAAGAATTCGTCAATTTTACTTACTGCTCGGTTTATAGTCATTTGGTTTGTCTGATCTTATTTTACTCACACAGGGGGCTTGGGATGGCGCCGTCTGCTGCAACTTTGCGGATCAACTGCTGTCTTACATCAAAGAAATCGTAAAAATCGATAACCCAAGGTAAGACAGGGGCAGGGTTAATGACGGACCACCACTTTGATGCATCAAAAATGGCAAGCAAAACCCGTAATTCTTAAAATCAAGCAAAACCAACTGGACTGTCACCAAGATAGTACGGATCACAAGTTTCATGCCTGAGCTGGAAGTGAATTTGTGCGGTTCAAAAAAAAAAAATAAATAAATAAATAAAAAAATCAAGGGTCAAATTCTACTAGATACCCATCCCCCCCCCCCCCCCCCCCCCGGGTCCCCTCCGGAGATGGAGGTATCATTGACCCTTGACCCCCCATTAGAAAACTTTACAATATTATACATTAATATTTTGTAATTTGTGTGTGAATGTGTGTGTGTCTGTGTGTGTGTTTGTGTAAGTATAATAAACGCATAATACGTGTGTTTAATTGTGAACTCACCACGCCTACATACATCCAATAATAATTGGCGCTAATACACGTACATTCTCTTTGCGTGGTTTCAGGGTGGTGTACATGCTGGAGAGGGCCCCAGGTTCGTCCGAAGTGACCTGTGTCCTCCACGAGGATGGGACAGAACAGTTCCTCACAGAGGAATTCATCTCAGCCTTTCGCTAGAAAGAGCAGCATCCAGGGGAAGAATCCATTGTCACGTCACGACAGCTGACGGTATTTTGTTTTGAAACTTCTTCCCTTAACACTCTGTGTACTTTGGGAGTGCCAATTGGCACAGAAAACCCCATAGTGATGTACACACTGTCTAAAGTCCCCTGGGACGGAGGAGGTTACTGCTGCAACCATGAGGAAGTGGGCATTATGTTAGTTATACCATGGGACGAATTCTGCAGCATATAAGAACTACGCAGGGAGCTCTCTGGAACTACCGTCCATGACCCTTCCATGGATACCATTCCACCCTACTGCCGCTTTTATACTGCCCTTTTACTTTGAGATGAAACTTGTAAGAGTGACTTGTGTGAGGTTGAAATTTGTGTGAGTGGATTCGTGTACCAGTAATTGTCGGACTGCAGAGGTAGCTGCCGGTGAAATGTGTCCATCAAAAGTATAGGGCCTGAGGATGGATGGATGGATGAATGAATGGATGAATGGATGAATGGATGGATGAATGAATGAATGAATGAATGAATGAATGAATGTGGGCATAATGTTAGTTACCTTCATTCTGCAGCATTCGTAAGAACTACCAACCATGACCCTATACCATTCCACCACACTGCACTGCCACTTTTTTTACCGCCCTTTTGCATTTGGATAAAACTTGTGAGTGAATTTATGTACATTGTACCAGTATTGTCAGACTGAAGTGGTATGCCGAAAACCCCATAGTGATGTACACACTGTCTAAAGTCCCCTGGGACGGAGGAGGTTACTGCTGCAACCATGAGGAAGAATGAATATGAATTAGTGGTCGACCACCTGGTCGTCCTCCCCTCAGATGGAGAGACCAACTTCGCGGTGATACAGGATCAACCCTACTGAGCCTTGAACACCAGGCAAAGGACAGGAGAGGTTGGAGTGAGCTCACCCGGAGGAGTGCAAAGGGACACACCGTCCTACGCCTTTAAGTCAGTAAGTCAAGTCAATGGTCAAATGAATGAATGAATGAATGAATGAATGGTCGAATGAATGAATAAATGAATGAATGAATGAATTTATTATGCCATCATTGTACGTGTTTACAAAATAATGTGGAGTTACATTGATAAAGAAAGGATAATGTACTGTGTGAGAATATTCAGTGGGGTTAAAGTAGAAAATAAATGTTATGCTATAATGTCCTGCAGTCAAAACATATTCACACTGAGTCTTGTACTGATTTAAAGATCTGTATGGTGTCTGCTTTCAGATTTGGGGCATGTAGGCCTATGTACGAAGTAGTTTGCAGTACAAGCCTATGTACGAAGTACTTAGTAGTTTGCAGTACAGGCCTACGCAGTGAGTTGCATAATCTCATTTCCTGTATGTAACATTTCATAATACTAATCTTACATGCAGTTACATGTATTGTCTATGCCTCAAGATTTTATTAGCATTGTCTTATGGTATGAATGATTTGATATATTGTTTAGGTGTACCCAAGTATATCAAAGTCCAGTTCTTATTTCTTTTTATTCATCAAGAGATGTCTTGGTGGGGTTATAACCACTGGTAGTTATCTTTTACATCTGTAAATAAATCTGGCAGTGGGGGATTACAACTTTGCCACTGTGTGAGAATACAGTGGGGTTAAGGTACGCCATGAATGTTATGCAGATTTAATGTCCTGTAATCAAAAACATACTGATAAAGATCTGAATAGTATTGTTTCAGCTTTCAGACTTGGGGCATGTATTTTCGTAGTACATGTAGTTTGCAGTACGCAGTAGGTCGTATGATCTAATTAATTCCTATGTAACTCTTCTCGTCTTACAATAAGCATGCAGTTTTGTAATGCCTCAAGATCTTTTTATTTAATAGCATTGTATGGTATGACTGATTTCATCCATTGTTTAGAAGATTCCTCATGTAGTCCAGTGTCGTTTCATCTATCAAGGGATGTTTTGGTGGGGTTAAATACTGGTAGTTATCTTATACATTCTGTAGATAACTCTGGCAGTGAAGGATTAGCACTTTCCAATGTGTGAGAATAGTTATTTATAGACAATGAACGTTATTTTATGTCCTGTAATCAAAAATATTTACACTTGTACTGATTTAAAGATCTGAATGGTGTCTCCTTTCAGATTTGGGAGATTTATGTACGTAGTAGTTTGCAGTAGGCCTACCCAGTCGTTGCATAGTCATTTCCTATGTAACCTTTCTCTTCTTACAATCAGCATGCAGTTGTTGTATAATGCGTCAAGATCTTTTAGCATTATGGTATAAATGATTTAATCCATTGTTTAGGGGGTTCTTAGGCAGTCCAGTTTCATTTTATGACAAGAGATGTTTTGGTGGGGTTAACTACTTGTAGCTGTCTTATACATCTGTAGATAACTCTGGCAGTGGAGAATTACCACTTTGGCACTGTGTGTGAGAATACAGTGGGGTTAAGATACACAGTGAATATTAAACTGTAATGTCATGTAGTCAAAATATAAAGAGTCGGGTAAGTTATCAAAATAATCGACTTTAACCAAGATGATGCGGCAATCGCCTGTAGTGGGTTGTAATATTGCTGACTGCAAACATTCACATCCTTTTCAATTTTCAACTTGATCAAGTTCAAATTCAAGTTTATTATTTTCCATTTCCAACATAATCAATAGCACGTATAATCACAATGTGGAAAGAAAGGAAAGACCTAAACTAAATACAAAGAGACTTTGTATGATGTTACGAGATACTGAATCTGCCTATAAATGCCTATACGAGTTATAGTCAGTGTATCTGACATGTCTGATGGGGTCATCCCACAAGACCGACACCCACGAGTCATACAGCCCACGAGTTCGACATTGAAAAGCTAAGGGGCCCATGAGTCATAAAGCTTACGAGTTCGACACTAGGCAAATAAAGCCCATGAGTTCGACATTCGGTAAAAACAGCCGAAAAGTACGACAGATACAACACGGGGCTTAATGTGTCGGTCTCAAGGGCCTTGTTAGCTTAGTGGGCTGTAACTCATGGGCCGAATGACTCGTGAGCTGTATAACTCATGGGCTGTACGACTCGTGAGCTCTATGACTCGTGGGCTGTATGACTCGTGGGTGTCGGTCTCGTGACGTGTATCCTGTCTGATGACTGATTGGGTGCGTGTGTGTGTGTGTGGGGGGGGGGGGTAAGAGTGTGTATTATGCATGGTTACTTCTCTTTATTTATTTCGCTTTTTTATTTTAAACTGGAATTCTGCGAGAGGAAGTCGGTAAAGCACTGACAATGGAGTGATATATACAAATAGTGAATGGTCACGAGTGCAATGGTAGGAGATTTCGTACGAGGTGAAAGATAGAGGCGCTCTATTCAACGAGGCGAAGCCGAATAGTGCGCCGCATCTTTCACCGAGTGCGAAATCTCGTTCCATTGCACGAGTAAAGACCATACACTATTTGTTTTATACAACACCTCGAACGTCAACGAATTTGGTACTCACAGATTCTTGAATTTAGCACAGAAATGGCCCATTTTCCGTGAAAGACGAATGAGTAGCCTCACAGTCGCAGTCACCGTGTATGTATGGTTGGGGCACCACCTATCGGCAGGGCACCTTCCCATCGGCACCCAGCGTATTATGGCTGTTTGCGTATAGAACGAAAAGGGACGCGCGGGATTAAGTGTCATTAGCTATAAAGACAATAAAAACGAAGAAACAAAAATCAAACTCAAACAAACCAAGCTAAAAATTACACATCTGCTCAGTTACGACGTATGGCTGTGAAATTCACGTGTATTACCTATAATGCGGTGAAATTCACGTGTATTACCTATGCTGTGAAATTCACGTGTATACCTATGGAGGGGAGGGGGTGCCGATCGCAAGGTACCCTTTTTAGCTGCGCGAAGAAAAGGGAACGCACGCACTAAAATTGCGCTATTTTAAAACGGAGATTCATAATCAACGAGACGGTCACGACATTCAAAACTGCAGTATCTATGGCATATTTGAGGTAAGAATTAGGCGAATTTGTGTTATATTTTTAGAATAAACAAGCTACAGATCCTTAGGGTGACGATAGGTGGTACCCCCAACCCTACATGTTAACGTGTAGTACGTATGCGAAACGAAGTTGTTTACAAAAAATAGTGACAAAAGTACGCACTTGTTGTTGTTGAGTGCGCGCGTCACATGTTTGTTTATTGTGACATCAGAGCACGTGCAATAGTATACAAATAGTGAATGGTCACGAGTGCAATGGTACGAGATTTCGCACGAGGTGAAAGATAGAGGCGCTCTATTCAACGAGGCGAAGCCGAGTTGAATAGTGCGCCTCATCTTTCACCGAGTGCGAAATCTCGTTCCGGTGCACGAGTAAAGACCATACACTATTTGATTTATACAACGTCCAAGTAGATCTTTTTGGTCTAAGTAGGCCTAGAAATCTATATATGTATGAAAAATATAGCTATACTTACATGTGGATCCACTGCGATTCTCTTTCTGGCTTGTGCAATCAGTGTAGATACAGGTCACAGCTATACTAGCGCTCACATCATACACGTACACTAGCAGTACGTAGGCCTATGTACGCGCATGCATGTACCGCACACGTACCTGCGCTAGCTGCATGCGATCCTCAATATGCAACACACAGTACACGCAGTACCGAGCAATTTCTCGAACCGTGGAATAGAACGAAAAAATCGAACCAAGTTGCACGCAAAAATAGGACCAAAATTGCACGGCGCGTTGAATGGAGTACTTATTTATTACGTCACCAACAATCCTCCAATCAAATTACAAGGATCTACTTGGACGTTGTATAATACTATCAAGTGACCTAGTTGAATGATAATCCACAGTGCAACGCACTTTTATTTCGCGCGTACTCATCTCGCGTTAAGACTGTATGGACTGCCAGAGATCAGCAAAATCTATCTCCTTTGCTATTTGCATTGTATATAAATGATTTTCAAGATTATGTAAGTTCCGCATATAATGGTGTTGATTTTTTGCCTAATGATTTGTTGACCGTATTACATGATAAAGGAATAGATGTATTTCTAAGACTCTTCTCATTGATGTATGCTGATGATACTTTAATCCTAGCTACTAGTGAGAACGAATTGCAATCTGCACTCAATGCTGTGATTACTGCAAATTATGGTTACTACAAGTTAATGTCAGTAAAACAAAAGTAATGATTTTCTCAAGAGGAAAAGTTAGAAAATTCAAGCCCTTTATGTTTAATGAGAATGTTTTAGAGGTTGTAGATGAGTATACTTACCTTGGAGTGGTGTTTAATTATAAAAATGATTTTAAAAAGGCCCAAACTAAACAAGTTGATAAAGCGAAACGAGCAATGTATAGTCTAATGGTTAAGTCTCGAAAGATGCGGCTTCCAATAGATATCCAATTAGAATTGTTTGACCGACTTGTTGTACCCATTCTTATTTATGGTAGTGAAGTTTGGGGATATGAGAATTTAGCACTCATAGAGAGTCTACATTATCAATACTGCAAACATTTACTGAGACTAACAAAAAATACTATGAATAGCATGGCTCTGGGAGAACTAGGAAGGCTTGAAATAGCCTGTATACTGTTAAAGAAAGAATGCTTAATTTTTGGTTAAAGATTATTACAGGAAAAGAAAGAAAATATTCATCTATTGTATGTAATATCATATCACTTTTGCATAATTATAAGATATATTCATCACCATGCTGTTGAAAGTTTATGATACACTAAATGAGTTAGGAATGTCTTTTGTTAGGAATAGCTTTGAAAACGTAAGTTCTTCGTGGTTTAGGTGTTCGATAAAACTTAGATTAAAGACACCCAGTCGCGAGGATACATGGACATATTTCAGCCGCGGGCGGCAGCACGTAAACTCGCTTCCGAAGTTGCTACGAAGCGAAATTGTGTGCGTGCGCAAGACATCCCTAAAGCAATGTATCGCGCTATAGTATCTCGATTGCTCGCTTGATTGATCTGAGCGCGGAACAGTACGTTTTGTGTAATATGAATTGAATGTATGGTATACTGTATGTACTGTGTGATGTTCGCATGAGCTAGCTAGCTGCCTATACTTCGTACGACTACGCCTTCTGTTCATCGCATCGTAGATCGTCGTCACTCGTCAACTATACTGTAATCTATTAATCGTCAGATCAGATCAGACTAGTGAGTGCAGACCACATTATAGATAGGGTGGCCATCATGGACGATGACACATCGTCATGGGTAGCGGATATTACCGCCGAGTTGTCTATTCTGAACGCGGACGATTGGGTCGGAGACCCTGTATCACGTACTTGCCGTGGCGTGTGTAAATTCAAGACGGGGAAGCGACTGTGCCCGTGCAGGGCCAACGGCCACAGTTGCACTGCACAGTGTACCTGTGGCCATGGTAGAAGGCATGGGCGTAAATCCCGGGGGGGATGGGGGGGATATATCCCCCCCACTTTTGAAGGAGGGGGGGATGGCCTGTACAAATATCCCCCCCTGAAATTCTCCCAAGAAAAAGATGTAGGAACAAAAAAACAAACAAACAAAAAGAAATGTGGTGATGTTGATTTCAGCATGATGGATTATTGCATAGCCTATAATCTAGGCGGAGAATGCAGTTATTGTCTTTGTAATTTGCTGAAACGTATGATGCAGCGAGATAATTGTCTTTGCCAAGCGATACACCTGATGGGGCGAGACTACAAACAGTGGACGCATCTACCGCGTCCGCTAGGCGCCACGATCGCAGTTTTTTTTTTTCCGTGTAAGAAGACTGCCACCGATTAAAAAAAAAAGAAAACAACGACAAACAACTGGATCATAGGCGGCGTATTCGCGCGCATCCACTGTTCGTAGTCTCGTCGCATCAGACCAGCTGCATCCCCACCTAGCTAGCTTATAGGCTATATACTGTAATGCAAAGATCTCAAATTTTAGATAACAAACGAGTTCGTGAACAGCCTTGTACGAGTTTCAGTCGGAGGAATTGCAACACATTTACCCTCTCCATATTGGCAGTGATTTTGCTCAGTTAGTATAATTCGTTTGCCTCCAGAAAAAACAAAAGGAACGCGTGTCGATTCCCATATTTTGCCATATGCAAGTACCTCCTTTAGTCTAATGAGCATTGCTTTAGATTAATGGTTCAGACCTATTAACCAGATTTCTTGTTGTTTTCATGGGAGATGTGCAAAAAGCACTAGAAAGTTCACCTGTTAACAAACATAAATCAATAGATTAATAAGACAAGTTTATTCGCAGCCAATTTTACTGATATACAACATTCATCTCACGAACAGAAAAATGGATTCTTTAATCCCTAATTAAACAATCCCACAGAAAAGGCAAGACAGTATCATCAACAGTTTGCCAGAATAGTACGAAAAGTGTTATACACTTCTGGGATTGAAATTTCCCCAGATTACATCATAAATGTGTTTACGAGATATTTGTTGCTGCCAGTAATTACCAGCAGTTGCGCCCGGTGCGCCCCCATCCCTTAATTCCCAAAGCGAAAAAAGTACAGCTACAAACGGCAGTCTTTGGACTGTAAAATGTCAAAATTTCACGCTCGCTCGCTTCGCTCGCTCGCATTGAATCGTCATGCCATTCTCCTGATGTTGCTGCCGGGTAATTGCCACCAGTTTCGCCCGGTGTGCCCCCCTTATTTTTCAAAGCGAAAAAAATATAGCTACAAACGGCAGTTTGGGGACTGTAAGATGTCAACATTTTCAAGCTCGCTCGAATCAGGGAGGTGGGAAGAGAAACACCTCCCTGCTCGCATTTAATCGATATGTCATTCCCCTGATGTTGCTGCCAGTAATTGCCAGCAGTTGCGTCCGGTGCGCCCCACCCCCTTCATTTCCTAAGCGAAAAAATATAGCTACAAACTGCCGTTTTGGGACTGTACAATGTCAAAATTTTCAAGCTCGCTCGCTTCGCTCGCTCGCATTTAATCGTCATGCCATTCTCCCGATGTTGCTGCCGAGTAATTACCAGCAGTTGCGCCCGGTGCGTCCCCCCCCCCTTATTTTTCAAAGCGAAAAAGATATAGCTACAAACGGCAGTTTTGGGACTGTGAAATGTCAAAATTTTCAAGCTCGCTCGCATTTAATCCTTATGTCATTCTTCTGATGTTGCTGCCAGTAATTGTCAGCAGTTGCGCCCGGTGCACCCCACCCCCCTTAATTTCCTAAGCGAAAAAATATAGCTACAAACTGCCGTTTTAGGACTGTACAGTGTCAAAATTTTCAAGCTCGCTTGCTTCGCTTGCTCGCATTTAATCGCTATGCTATTCTCCTGATGTTGCTGCCGAGTAATTGCCAGCAGTTGCTCCCGGTGCCCCCCCTTAATTTTCAAAGCGAAAGAATGTAGCTACAAAAAGCAGTTTTGGGACTGTAAAATGTCAAAATTTTCAAGCTCGCTCGTTTCGCTCGCTCGCATTTAATCGTCATGCCATGCTATGCTATTCTCCTGATGTTGCTGCCAGTAATTGCCAGCAGTTGCGCCCGGTGCGCCCCCAACCCCTTCATTTCCTAAGCGAAAAAAGTACAGCTACAAACGGCAGTTTTTGGACTGTAAAATGTCAAAATTTTCAAGCTCGCTCGCTTCGCTCGCTCGCATTTATTCGGCATGCCTTTCTCCCGATGTTGCTGCCAGTAATTACCAGCAGTTGCGCCCGGTGCGCCCCCCTTATTTTACAAAGCGAAAAAGATATAGCTACAAACGGCAGTTTTGGGACTGTGAAATGTCAAAATTTTCAAGCTCGCTCGCATTTAATCCTTATGTCACTCTTCTGATGTTGCTGCCAGTAATTGTCAGCAGTTGCGCCCGGTGCACCCCACCCCCTTAATTTCCTAAGCGAAAAAATATAGCTACAAACTGCCGTTTTGGGACTGTACAATGTCAAAATTTCAAGCTCGTTTGCTTCGCTCGCTCGCATTTAATCGCTATGCTATTCTCCTGATGTTGCTGCTGAGTAATTGCCAACAGTTGCTCCCGGTGCCCCCCCCCCCTTAATTTTCAAAGCGAAAAAATGTAGCTACAAAAAGCAGTTTTGGGACTGTAAAATGTCAAAATTTTCAAGCTCGCTCGCTTCGCTCGCTCGCATTTAATCGTCATGCCATTCTCCTGATGTTGCTGCCGAGTAATTACCAGCAGTTGCGCCCGGTGCGCCCCCCCTTATTTTTCAAAGCGAAAAAGATATAGCTACAAACGGCAGTTTTTGGACTGTAAATGTCAAAATTTTCAAGCTCGCTCGCATATAAT
The DNA here is from genome assembly GCF_964275005.1 of Diadema setosum. Lineage (NCBI taxonomy): Eukaryota > Metazoa > Echinodermata > Echinoidea > Diadematoida > Diadematidae > Diadema > Diadema setosum. Next base: position 23,713,190 of record NC_092699.1, on the reverse strand, counting down.
CTTTATGTCATTCTCCTGATGTTGCTGCCAGTAATTGCCAGCAGTTGCGCCCGGTGCGCCCCACTCCCCTTAATTTCTTAAGCGAAAAAATATAGCTACAAACTGCCGTTTTGGGACTGTACAATGTCAAAATTTTCAAGCTCGCTTGCTTCGCTCGCTCGCGTTAATCGCTATGCTATTCTCCTGATGTTGCTGCCGAGTAATTGCAAGCGAAAAAATGTAGCTACAAAAAGCAGTTTGGGGACTGTAAAATGTCAAAATTTTCAAGCTCGCTCGCTTCGCTACTGCTGGGTCAGTTTTTAAGAAGCGATAAACTAGTGACCCAGCAAATGTCATTTCGATTACGGCGTTATCATAATTTGACATAAATGAGAACTTAGAGAAGTTTTTCGCGGAATTATACATAGAAAAATAGGCCTACTGTACTTGTCGATCAAACGCAAAGCCAAAGGCCCTAAAGTAATACTGATAGATTAGAAAAAGTCATTCCACTTCAATCATTGATTCATGTAGGTCTAATAGACTTCTAACGTTACTTACACATTTTCTGGATCTGGATTCCTTGAAGTTGTTGACTTGGCCAGCTGCTTGATTGGCGTAAGCCGTGGCATTACAATTCCACCGTGCATGCATAGCACGAATTTGCACATTCTAAATTCCTGCAAAACTGTTCATGCAATTCCAGCAAGTGAAAAGCAAATTTTTCATCGGCACGCTGACGCTGAAGCTTCCCCCTCTGCCACTGGTCTCTTTGTACTTGTCCTAAGCATGCTAAGAACACGTCTCTCTGAGTTCTCCACTCGTCGATAGCGTCAAACAAGTAGATACGTTTCCTCGAGTTGGACGGCTGTTTGATCTCCATTGTGAGGTTTCATTACTAAACCAAAGCCAAGGCTAAGCCGAAACAGTACAGCACTTTTTATTGTAAACAGTACACGCATACCACACACATTATTGATATTGACATACCGGTACCGACGACTTTATATCAACTTTGTTATGTAACGATCCGGCCCAACGTACTGTACGTATAACACAGCTGACGCAGCAGACTATATTGCACGATGAGATCAAAACAACCTGCCATGGTATGGCCATATGCATTGCAACTTGCTATACATGAAGCTTAGAGTTTTAATATTTCTTCATCAAAGCATATTCATAAATACCAAATATTAAACAAAATAATATATGAATAATTTAAAATATTGCTATATAATATTTTCAGACATTTTAAAATACTATTGCTTAGATTGCTGAAATTGGCACCATAGTGCAAATAAACAGAGACTGGAGCCAGATACGTACGTACGTACACCACACAGCTCTACTGTTGTGTCGCCGCGACCGGTAGGAGAGATTTTCATGCGCATGGTTTTGTGTTTTGTGCGTGCACCCGTTCGGCCCCATTCGGTAGGTATTCGGGCGTCCATGTTGAAATTACAGTGGACGGCTCGCACGGCTCTCGTGCCCCACTGGTTTTTCGCTGGTGCGCTGCGTAGCGTCGTGTTCGGCATTCGGTACATACGGGGGTACTATAATGGGGGGAGCAGCTTGCCGTGCTTTTCTACTGAGCTGCGAATCGCCTGCGACGACTGTATGCCTTTAAGAGACGAATTTGTGCAGAATTGGCAGTCTAAGATAAGTAACAGTTCATGTTGTAGGAATTACAGAATCTATAAAACGAATTTATGTTTAGATCCATATTTGTTAAAAATCCCTTACATTTTCAGACAACTTCTTTCCAAATTTCGCTGCGCCAACCACAGATTGCCAATTGTAACGGGTAGGTATGCTGGTATTGAACATTGTGATCGATTGTGTAATTTATGTAATTCTAATAGACTAGGGGATGAATTTCACTATTTATTTGAGTGTCATACATTGAATAATGCCAGGAATAAATTCATTAAATCCTATTATAGAATAAGACCAAACACTTTAAAGATGTCTCAGTTATTTAATTCCCAAAATCGTAGTGAGTTGATAAATTTAGCTAAATTTTGTAAGGAAATAATGAAGCTCCATAAGAAATAATAATTATTAATATCTTTATTGGTATTTTTTTCGTGTATAAAATATAGCTCTTTACAATGTTTAGTTTTATATTATTGAAATTGCTTTTATCTGCGTTATTGTTGCCCTGCTTTTTTTTAAACTGTTTTGTTTGTCTTCCTTCTCTCTTTCCTTCTCTCTCTCACTCTCTTTCTCTCTTCTGGGTCCTGCACCATTCTGTATATTTTGTAGATTTTGTAAATATGCAATTTTCTGTATATATATGTAATTTACAATGTATTAATGTATTAATTAACTGATTTTATCTGTTACGGTGTTTATTTTTAATTTTCTTCAATACCCTGACGTTGGGTGACATAAGAAAAAAAAAAACAAACCATTGTCAAACCATTGTCAAACCATTGTCAGTACTAGTATGTGTACGTTTACGCGTACGCATATCTGATCGAGCGCTAAAATTGGATGGTGGCAGCTATAATAGGTCAGTTGGCACGCAGCCAAGAGAAGTCATTAGTCTACGATAAAAACAATATGTACTTTTTATTATCACAGCAGTAGAAACACATACAATATTTTTGTACCAATACCACAGTTTTGGTGATTCTTACATCTGGCATTCGAATATACAGCAAGGGGAAAAATGAAAGTGGACCTAAAGATATTGTTTGACCTGCAGGAGTACCACAAATAACACTCGGGGACTGGATCGCATACTAGCAAATGGTGACGAACGGAACCATTTCGATTGGGAACCATTTATAGGTGCTCATCGGAACCATTTTGCGAGAACCATCTGATGAGAACCATTTTGGAGCCGACGAGAACCATTTGAGAACCTTTTTTTCTTGTACGGGCCTACCGGCACTTATTTATTTCGTTTTTAAAGCACATTTCGAATGTATGGTTCATTATTTATTTGCAATAAAGGAAGTGCACACATAATGAACATCTGAAGATGTGACGGATTAAGAAAATAACAGGTGATTTTCATGATAGAGGGTATGTTTGTTTTTTTTTATATTTTTTTTTCCCAGTCTGCAGAGGCAATGCCCCAGATGTCTCATCTATAAATCAAGTTTCCTTTCACACTGTACATTATAGCTTTAATGTTGTACATTCACAATGGGCTCCACTCACAAGCTCTGCTTCTTAGGGACTCATATTTATTTTTCCTTCATGTTTATTTTCTACTGTGATTTGAATTGAATACACTTCTGTTACATATACAGTGTACATGTTTTGTTTATTTCCAATAGTTGAGAATTGTTTGAACATTTATTGAGAGACCTTTTTTTTTTTCTTTTTTCCAAAGACTTACTTCCGTATGAGAGGAGATCCTTCCTGTCTTTCTTTTTCTGTCAGGCTTGTCACTTTCTGTGTGATTGTGTGTATGTGTGTGTGTGTGTCCGCGTGCGTGTGTGTTTCATAATTATTGTGTGTAACAAGTTGGAAGAATTGGAAGCTAAATTTCTATGTACTGATTGCGTTTGTTTTCATTATTTCATTCCTTCGGAATGGTCTCATAATGAAGATAGGAACAAAAAGGATAACGAAATCGGTCCTGTTGTGTACCTTTCAAGAACGCATGCACAAAATGTGACGAGAAAAAAAAATAATTCATAAAATCATCGCAGTCCCGTTGAAATTTGCGGAAACAGTAATATAGGCGCAAAAAGGATCTTGAATTCGGTCCTGCATGCCATGTTGGTTATCAAAAACGCATGCACAAAATAAAATGCGAAGAAATTATCGGGGGAAAAAAAAAACTACTTTCAATCCTTCTTGTGCGTGCATCACAACAGATTACAACCGAAAGAATTCACGAAATCATCGCAATCCTGCTGATATCTGAGGTATAGAAATAGGCGCAAAAAAAGATGAAGAAACGATAGGCGCAAAGAAGGATCTCGAATTCGGCCCTGAATGCTGTGTATCTTTCAAAAAACGCATGAATAATTCCGAAGAGATTTTCGGGAGAAAAATAAAGAACCCTTCTGGTGTGTGCATCACAAAAGATTAGAGCCGAAATAATTCATAAAATCACCGCGATGCCGTTAAGTTTGAGGAGACAATATAGGCGCAAAACGAATCATGAATTCGGCCGTGAATACCTTCTAATCCGAGAGGACGCGCATTTACGAAATGTGGAGAGATTATCGGCAAAAAGTATAAAAGGACACATTTTCAAGCCCTTTTGGTGTGTGCAAAGTAAAAGATTACAGCCGTAGGAATTCATGAAATCGTCACAATCCCGCTGATATTAAATTGATAGGCGCAAAAATGATCATGAATTCGGCCGTGTTATGATCTTTCAAGAACGCATTTACGAAATTCGAAGATTTTATCGGGGAAAAATAAATAACACATTTTCAACCCCTCTTGGCACGTGAATCATTAAGATTATAGCCGAATAATAATCCATGAAATCATGGCAATACCGTTGAAATTTGAGGAAATATTATAGGCGCAAAAAGGATCGTGAATTCGGCCCTGCATGCTGGCATTTATCTTTCAAAAACGCATACCGCATGCACAAGAGATATTCGGGAGAAAAATAAGACACATTTTAAACCTCTTTTGGCGCGTGCATTATAAAAGATTACAGCCGAAATGATTCATGAAATCATCACAATCCCGTTGAAGTTTGAGGAGAACAAGAGGTGCAAAAAGAATCATGAATTCGGCCGTATCATTCTTCTAATCCGAGAGGACGCATTTACGAAATGCGAAAAGATTATCGGAGAAAAATAAAGGGCGCATTTTCAACCATTCTGGTGTGTTCATCACAAAAGATTACATCGGAACAGTGATCCGAAGTAAAGTTCATGAAATCGTCACAATCCCGCTGATATTTGAGGTAGAAATAAGCGCAAAAAGATCATGAATTCGACCCTGATGCCGTATGCTGCCGTACATACCTTTCAACAACGCATGCACAAATGCGAAAAGATTATCGGGAGAAAAATAAAGAACCCCTTCTGGCACGTGCATCAGAAAAACTATACAGCAAAAATAATTCATATAATCATCACAATCCAGCTGAGCACCAAAAGTGTGAAAAGCGCAGCAACTTAAGTAACGCGTGTTGCTCTACGTGCGCCGATGTTTACAAAAAGTCACAAACGCATTTGATACAATCTGATTTTGTTCATAATCATTTAACACTTTAATTCACAAACATTCAATTCTTTTAAAATGGTTCTATACACGAAGAAGAGAAAAGAGTACAAAGCATCACAAATTCGACCCTGCAGTGTACTTTCAAGAACGCATACTTGTAAGATACGGGAAGAAATTTTCGGAGGAAGTTAAAAACCGCATCCAGTCCCATCTTTTTTTTTTTTTTTTTTACTTCCTTTTCGTATCAACAAATCAATTCACAAATGATTCCTTTTTGTTCCTTCTCAAGGTAATGATCCATAAACAAGGCACTTGAGTTTACAAAATATTTATTTGTAAAATGTACTTTTTTTTGGGGGGGGGGAGGTAATATTATTGTCGACAAAAACATGAAAATAAATTTGCAAGCCAGTTAATGCTTTTTCAGGTTGTTGTTGACCAGTAAATTTTCTGTTCCGACCAGTACAAAAATGAAAAAAAAAAAAAATGGATATTTACTGGTCCGACAGAGACAGGTTGGACCGGCAGAAAAAAATGGGTTAGTGTGCAGCCCTGCTTTATCCAAGATTTGGTGATGAAACCAAAGCAAGCTCTCTTGCCAAACGCAGTTGGCAACATTAGGAAGGTGTCATTCTGTTTCACTGCGTTCTCGATAATTTCTATTTGCTCCACTTTGAACTTAATTCTTTTTGCATCCTCCTCTACTTCACTTAGAGCATCTTTGAACTCCATGAAAGCTATATGGTATTGGTACAAACAGGGGTACTAGTACTTTATGAGACCGAGAACCAAATACAATATGTACAAGCAACATTATATTATGGCAGATGACGTAAAATATGAATATTCATGTGCGCATGCGCAGATCAGTATATTTACGTGATACGTTCAAAACGGAGGACAGTATCTCGAGTGGGGATCCCGCAGACGGTCTCAAAGATGGCTATTTATCTTGTTTTCGGAGGTAATGGTGAGAAATACATAGTCGCCTCTAATATTCAACAATATGGTTTTACAGCATGTGGCTTTTCGTGCGAATCCAAGTGTCCTTTTGAGCGGTGAGTTGTTTACGTGTTGAAATGCACTTGAGTGTTTCCTAAAATTGCATGGGTTGCTCTGGGGCGCTGTTACTAGGGAGCTTTAGATTTTGACGCGCGGACGTTTGAGCCGACGCTTGCGCTGGACGTTCTCCTCTCCCTGCGTCGTGTGGAAAAGTAGCTTTAGATTACGCTGGGACGCAAAGTATAAAAAATACAATCGCGCCCCCATATGATCAGTGCATGAAGAAGCTCTCTACGTCGCAAACTGTGCGGACGTGAAAATAGCCCAGTACGCGTAGTGAAAAACTCAGGCGACGCAAGCTAAAAATAGATTGACTTTACGCGCGCTACTGCGCACGCTCAGAACATGTTTTTTTCCTTTGAACGTCCGCGCGTCTAAAATCTAAAGCTCCCTACTATGTTACAGCGCCCCGCGACGTAGCGACGGGGTTAACAGTAGGCCTACATTTTCCTGTGGTATTCCCCATTCTCATGTACAGTGCGTATGTATATCGTGATTCACAATACTGCTTTAGTAACTTGAAGATTGTATGTTATACAAAAGGTAGGACAAAAGGAAAGTTTATTTGTGATTTGTTAGGATGGCGACTTTTGGAAGAGGTAAACTCGCTCTAGAAAGGCTGAAAACGAAGCGTGACGAGGAGAGGGAACTTCGATCAGTTCAAGTTCGACGTGATCTCGCGGCCACCAAACGTAAACCTTTCCCTATCGAGCCCATCCGCAGGTTTCAAAATCACTACCCTTCCTTCCGGGATCCAACTGAAATTGGTCACTTCTCTCTGGATGCAGACCGCCGTGTCCACTGCGATGCAAGATTCCTTAAAGTCTACACTCCTCCAAACGACCCTAGGAAGACTAACTTTAACCTGAGAAAGGGTTACAAGGATTTCATCGACAAAGATGACGATGAAAAAGACCGACTGAACAGTCTGACAACTTGGATGCTGAACATGCTGAATAAGAGAAATGTGATATCCTCCAGGCCAACAGAATCTCGAGAAACATCAGGTGCAGAAGGAAAGAAGAATTATAAAGGACAAATGGAAAGGTATGAAGTATGTATACATGTAGTAACATTTTTAAAAGAAAACTGTACTGATATTTTCTAATTGTCTGATAATTCTAATCTACATTTTTTGATGCCTACTACTGGAAAGAGAGGATTGTAAAGCCCAGGATAAGCCTGTAGGCCTAATGATTTTTTGAAAAAAAAAATGAAAACGAGCAAGCCATGGAACGATCCACGCAATTTGGCTTACGTCACAGGTGCTCTTTGTGCACAACTCCGACATTAGCAAGACGAACTACATAGGCCTAATGCCAATTTACTGATGAAATCTCACACGAAGCACTCCAAAAGCTGTTATTTAGTATAATTGCAATATGGAGCTATAATAAATATGTTAACCAATATCTATTAATCATTAAAAGCAAGCTCTTCAACAGCTTTTTATTTAGATAAAACTTGTGGGGAAATTCCAGATATGCAAAATGAAATTGGCATCGTTATCCGAACGTGCTGCCCATAGAAGACCGTGTGTAAGTAACGTTAAGCGTTGATAGTATGATGATCATGATCGAGCGATGGTTCGCCAGTTCAAACTAGAACTCTATCTAACGTAGGCCCTAGATGAGGGCTGAGTGAATCTCGAAAATCCAAATGTAGATAGACTCTCTTCAACGGCACGCACGATTTACGCTTATTGAGATGAAAACGGTACCCAGTAAACATAGACTCTGAAATACTAGAACTAGGACTAGGACTACTGAGCAGTCAAGGAGTAGGTTCTACGTGGCAGTCCAAGTTTTGATGAGTAGGCCCTACACTCGCTCACCGTCGACATTGCAGCTGTAGGCCCTATGTGCACAGCGCTAAGGCACAGTTACCCTGCTGCTGCCAGCTAGAACTTGAAGAAAGTCCAGACAAAAGTCCAGACCCCATAGATCTGGACCCTTGTCCTGCAGGCACTGTTGTTCCTGTGCTGAATTTTTCAGGTGAGGTATCTGCTTTATGGATTTCCGATGTTTTGTAGTCGAGCAAATCTCATAGTGGTGTTCTTTACACCAAGGACTAATGTTAGAAGATCTAACAGTTTGTTTCAGTAGGTCCTAGGCCTACTAGGACCCATATCTCGGAAGAGTGGCCTGACCACGTAGATTCTAACACAGTGTCGCCGCTTCGCGATCCCAGCGCTGGTGTAGGTATAGTGCTAGCGTACTTCCGTATCCATGTAGATATCTCAAAATTCACCTTGCCAAATGGCACCAAACTCACAGGAAGAACTTTATGATTCATATCCAACAGCTCACATTAATTGGAAACAAATCACATGTCGGGAAGCGTATGTGTAGATGTCGACTTTCGGGTCTTTCCTGTCGGCGTCGCTAAAAATAATCTGCTCTACGCAACGACTAACATGAGTGATTGCGGCCAGGCCCTACTAGAGTGTCTATCTGCTGCGCACGCACAGACTGAAGTTAGCCATTTAATATCATGAGACAAAATCTTTCAAGTAATCGGGGGCAATAAATAAATTTACAAATTATTTGTGGTAAGTTGAATGAAAAATGTAGTTCCTGTATCACACAAGTCGCAAAAATCATTACACTTTTGAGTTTAGTTCTCGCGTAAATTCCCCGTTCGCACAGTACTAGTCGGCTAACTTCAGTTCTAGATTGTGCATCTTGCGTTCGCCAAGATCTCTCGCGAAGAGTGATTTTTTTTTTTTTTTGAGTGACGACTTGAAAGTCGGCGTCAATATTGATACTTCTCGATTACTGATTTCGTTCAAATATAAGAGAATACTTTGAAATATGCTATGAAGTATATCCTGTAATTTTGGTGCGATTTGGTTCAGTGAAATTTGAGATATCTACATGGATAGAACAGTACACAAGCGCCACCTGCTAGCTAAATTAGGCCTAAGCGTCGTCTGCTACTCGATACGAATTAACGCACGCGTATGCAAGCACTTGTAATCAGTAATAGTGAGAGCACCTGTGACATCATAACATCCGGGCTCGTCAGCTCATTAGCATAATACTCACCTAAAAAGTTCCATTTTTAACATTAAATTACGGACTTAATCGTTATGAAATTTTGATTCTGTTTGCACCGCTGGGTCTTTTAGAATTAAAAGAACAACATATAAAAAAAATAAAAAAACCGGTATCAGAGTAAAAGACTACTCAAAAGCATGCATTTTGTATTATAAGAATGCAAGCTCTACTTTACACATGTCACTGCTTACCAGTGGAGATGTTGAAATCAACCCAGGTCCGTCATTTAGTGTGTCAGCTACTAAAGATCATGCTGTTGATAACAATACAAGACGTGCATATAGTATTTCGGACCTTTTACAGCTGAACCCTTACAATGTTTACTCCACTCAACCTTCTTGTAAGTGCCTTAGGATTAATGAAGTGACATGGCAACGAATAACAGCACTACAGATTAACAGAGTGAAAAAGACTCACAGAGGTAAAAGAGTAGTAAGACAAAATAGGGATCAAACTGTGAAGTTGTTACACGAAAGAAAATTTGTGAATTCTGATATTTCATGTATGAATATGAAATTTGCTATGTTAAATGCCAGATCGCTGAAGAACAAAACCGCTGAGTTTGTAGATTATATTCTTGATCATGAATTAGACATTGTTGCTATTTGTGAAACATGGCTTACGCCTAATGATGCTGCTCCGATTGGTCAATTGACACCACATGGCTTCACATTTAAGCACATTCCCAGAGTTGGCAAACGAGGAGGAGGAATAGCTGTGTTGTTTAAAAGTCATTTAGATATCAGAATTATAGATTCCCCAAATGTTACAACATTTGAAATGATTCAGATGACTCTGAATTATATGCAGAAATCGTTGCATTTCATCAATGTATATCGTCCACCCAGTTCAGTACAGTTTCAGATTTTCTTGGATGAGTTTTCTAATGTTCTCGATAGACAGCTTCTCTGCTCGTCTGACTTGTTGATTGCAGGTGATTTCAATATACCTGTGGACTCATCAACTTCGAATTCGAAGTTCTCTGAATTATTGTCAGCCTTTAATATGATTCAACATATTAATGAGCCAACTCATAATCGAGGCCATGTATTAGATCTGCTTATAACTCATAAAGGTAACACTGTACAACTTTGTAATACCGGTGTTGTGGAAGGTATATCAGATCATTCAGCAATAATGTGTGAATTGAACCTTCCTAAACGTTGTATCAAAAAAACATTTGTTGTGACACGGAATTTGATATCTGTAAACCCTAAAGAGTTTGTTGCTGATACTCATGTTAAGTCTCTTTTATCAGCTGAACCTCAGGTTAATAATGTTGATGATGAAGTGAATTTGTATAACACCTTACTCACTGCCACCCTTGATAAGTTGGCACCTGAGAAACGAATCAAGGTCACAATACACCCCAATACGGAATGGTATACCCCAGAAATAGCTCAAGCAAAACTGCTTCGTAGACAGTTAGAAAGGAAGTCAAGGTCCACAAAACTGGAGATTCACAAGCAGATGTATCATGCACAAAGGCGATGTGTAAATGCCTTGATTAAAGATGCTAAGTTACAATATCATTCAAAAAAGGTTACGGATTGTGGGAAAGATACAAAGAAGTTGTACAAAGTTGCTAATGCTTTACTTTACCGAAAACAGCGATCTCCTTTACCAGAACACCTCACTCATGGTGATCAGGTTGAGTTAGCCAATTGTTTTAATCAATATTTCATTGATAAAATTGTGGCAATCCAACGGAGTTTCCCAACTCGTTGTGAACAGCCAAATGACATTGTATGTGAAGTCAAGTCAGAATTGAGTGAGTTTCAGTCTGTCACTGTTAATGAGATAGAAAAGCTTATTAAGAACTCACCTAACAAATCATGTGAACTTGATCCAATCCCAACAGATTTGGTTAAGAAGTGTGGCAGAGTTTTAGCGCCTGTTATCACAAGAATCATAAATGCTAGCCTGAGATTAGGTGTAGTTCCACAGGTGTGTAAAAAAGCAGTTATTCATCCAACTTTGAAAAAAGCAGGCTTAGATCAGGAGTGTTTAAAAAATTACCGTCCAATTTCAAATTTACCTTATTTAAGTAAATTGCTCGAAAAGGTTGTTTTCTCACAACTGACAATGTATCTGCAAGATAATGAATTGCTTGATTCATTTCAATCTGCGTACAAGCCTGGTCATAGTGTAGAAACACTGTTAGTCAACTTATCAGATATTGTGTTCAGAGAATTAGATAGTGGTAACATCACTGCTCTTATCATGCTTGATATGAGCTCAGCTTTTGACACAGTCGACCATGCTATTCTGATTCAACGATTGAGATATTTGGGCATCAAAGGAACTGTTCTTGATTGGTTTATATCCTACTTATGTGATCGATCTCATTATGTCAGAATTGGTGATTCTACCTCTTGTAAAACTATGACAAAGTTTGGTGTACCTCAAGGTTCTGTTGGAGGCCCGCTGCTTTTTTCTCTGTATATGCAACCAATTAGTGAAGTATTTCGCAAGCATTGTATTAGTTATCATTGTTATGCGGATGATATACAACTGTATTTGTCTTTTAAACCCACTGTCTTCATTGTCATCCGCCATTGTAAAACTCGAAGCATGTTTGCAAGACCTGAAAATTTGGCTTACATCCAATGGCCTTAAACTAAATGATGATAAATCTGAGTTTCTGTTATTGGGATCAAAGCATATGTTAAGCAAAGTTGATTATCAGTCATGTCATATCAACATCGGTAGCACTTGCATTACTCCGTCGAAAACAGCCCGTAATTTAGGTGTCATATTTGATCAGGAAATGTCATTTCGAAGTCATGTAACTCATATTCAGCGGAATGTTCGATATCAGTTGCGTAATTTAAGTTTCATAAGGAAATATTTGTCTAAATCTGCAGCTGAGATACTTATTCATGCTTTGATTTCTTCTCGGTTGGATTTTTCGAATTCATTGTTGTGTAATCTTTCAAAAAAAGATGTCACAAAACTTCAACGGTTGCAAAATTCTGCTGCCCGATTGTTAACTTTTACTAATAAGTTTGATTCCATGTCACCAGTTCTCCGTTCCTTACATTGGTTACCTGTAGAAAAAAGGATTATTTTCAAGATTCTGTTATTAGTACATCATTCAGTTCATTCTTTTTCCCCAATATACATAAGTAATTCTGTTCAAAAATACAATCCGACACGAAGGCTACGTTCATCATCAGATGCATTCTTACTCCAAACACCCAGAGTAAAACATGGGTATGGTGATCGTGCTTTTTCCGTTATGGGACCAAAATTGTGGAATCAGTTACCTCTTCAGTTAAGGGAACTGTCATCTACAGAGTCATTCAAATCCAAACTTAAAACTTATCTGTTCCTTTCATACTGAGGACTGTAATTGCTGTATGTCATTAATATTGGATTAATATTGTATTTTTAATTGATATATGTTGTATTCTTTATTTGGTATATATTTGCTTTTGTTTACCATTTTTTTCTTTGTTGAAATGTTTGAATATGTATTTGCATGTAAATATATGATATTTTTTCATTTTTGAAGCGCCATGAGCACTGAAAAGTGGACCTGTGCGCTATACAAGTAGCCACTATTATTATTATTATTATTAAAATGCCCTTTTAAGAGCTCGAGCATCTGCAGGGCTCCAGTCATACCGCGCAGCGCGCCGAAATCAGAGAATCAATGTAGGAAAATGAGATGGCAATAAGGGCAAAACCACACCGTTTTACGACAAAATTTCATGTCGCTTAGATTTCTTCCTCTAAGTTCTAGATATTTCATAAACTCTTAGACAAACGGTATACAAATTATTCACTCCCCTCAAGTAGGTCCTACAATGTATGTTCCACTTAATTTTTCCAAAGAACAAGACGGTTAGAGGGACGGGTAGCTCTTTTTAACAGTTAAAGCCCAAAAAAAGTTCTGGTAGGGCCTACGCCTGCAAAAGTTGTCAAATTTTGCTCCAAAATGTGAACGTACTTTGTATGCCTAGGAAATGTGCGGAATAACGCTGTAATAACAAGATATTCGATGGGTAACGACGAAAATGGGAAATATTAACCAAAAACGTTCAGTCTCAGAACTTAACGGGGTCAGGCTAGACTCGGACTCGGGGATAACTCGGCCTCGCTTTGCTTGACGGCGGGATGAGTTGTATTACTGTAGTTGTCCCTCTGGATTGTACAGCGTGTTGTATACTATGCATATGCATATGGGAGCGGCCTATGGGAGCGGCCTGTATAAACTACATTGTAGCGTTCTGGCTACTCGCAGTAATGGTCCGAGTTGTTACAACGCGCGCATCAAAAACCTCTCTGGCGCGCATGCAAAATTAATGTGCGCCTCTCAAGCACCTCTAAAAACAATCAAAGACGCTTGATAAACAACAACAAAGTTGAAAGTTTAAAGCCCAAAGAAAGTTCTGGTACGCCTGCAAAAGTTGTCAAATTTTGCTCCAAAATGTGAACGTGTGCCTAGGAAATGTGCGGAATAACGCTGTAATAACAAGATATTCGATGGGTAACGACGAAAATGGGAAATATTAACTAAAAACGTTCAGTCTCAGAACTTACCCGAACGGGGTCAGGCTAGACTCGGACTCGGGGATAACTCGGCCTCGCTTTGCTTGACGGCGGGATGAGTTGTACTGGTTTTCCCTCTGGATTGTACAGTACTATGCATACGGGAGCGGCCTGTATAAACTACATTGTAGCGTTCTGGCTGCTCGCAGTCTTCTTCTTCTTGCTTATGAGGCAGCAGCATCTAAGTAATGTCCCTCAATTGTTGTAGCCAAGTTACAGTCTGTGGAGTAGGGTGTGTCAGGTCCATGTTGTCAGGAGGTCGGAGATCAGGGCACTCACTCAAGATGTGTTGAGCAGTCTGTTCTGGTGCACCACACTGGCAAGCTGCTGATGGGCGTAGCCCCCAACGATGCATGGCTGCATTGAAACGCCCAACTCCCGTTCGGATCCGATTTAGAGACACCCACTCACTCCTTGGGAGGTTTGCTCCTGGGGGGGGGGGGGGGGCAGATGTATCGGGCGTGACAACGAGTTGGGCAGGTCGTTGGGTGTCTTCCCAGCTTGTTCTCCATGTCTGACAGATGTTGAAGTCTGATCCTCTCAGCGTTGCTGCATGGCGGGAGAAAGGGCGGCGAGACTTCAGTCGCTGATGCCGCTGACCCAGAGTTACAGAGCCATCAACTACGTCGTGGAGGAGGTCGTCCGGGTTGCTGGAGGCCTTGCTTACCAGCCTACGTGTGTGATGTTCTCGGCGCATGGGGGCAGGAGCGATGCCTGAGAGAACAGGTAGGAATTCTGTTGGTGTAGGCCGGAGACATCCTGTTATTAATCTCATGGTGTCATTCAGAACTGAGTCAAGTTTCTTGGTGTGAGAGCTCCTACACCACGCAGGGGAGGCGTATTCCGCGGCACTGTATACCAGTGCTAGCACACTAGTGCGGAGAGTGGTTGCACTGGCACCCCATTTTGAGCCTGCAAGTCGGTGAAGGAGGTTGTTCCTTGAAGACACTTTTGCACTTATGGCCTTGAGTTGTTCCTTGTAGGTCAGCTGCCTATCCAACTTCACTCCAAGGTAGGTTGGTGTAGCATTGTATGGAAGAGGTGTTCCATCAAGAATGACACTGAGTTGCCGATTAGCCTCCTTGGTGTTCAGGTGGAAGGCTGTTACCGTTGTCTTGGACATGCTAATCTTGAGTCTCCAGATCCTGAAGTACTTCGCGATTTGCGACATATCTGCAGTGAGGGTATTCTCTACATTTGACAAGGCTCTGTCAGAGTGAAGAAGGGCAAGGTCATCTGCATAGCCATACTGTCGTGAGGTTGTGAAGGGGATGTCACTGATGTATATGTTGAAGAGCAAGGGGGATAGTACAGAGCCTTGAGGAACTCCATTCCGCAGTTGGCGTGGTCTGCTGGACTGTCCATCACTAGTCTTCAGAACGAACCTCCTGTTGGCTAGAATGTTGCAGAGGAACCTCACCATGTGGCGATCAGGGATTGTCTTTAATAATTTCAGAGTCAGACCCTGGTGCCACACAGTGTCGTAGGCTGCAGTGAGGTCGACAAAGATGGCGCCTGCTTTGTGATTCTTCTCAAAGCTGTCTTCGATGTCATTGGTCAGCTTGACAATTTGGTGGACTGTACTCCGACCATGGCGGAAGCCCGCTTGTTCATCTGGTAATTGTGGGTCAACCACAGGTTCTATCCTCGCCAGAAGGAGACGTTCCAGAAGCTTGTAAGGGACACAGAGAAGGGAGATTGGTCTGTAGCTCTTGGGGTCATCAACTGGTTTGTTTGGTTTTGGGAGAGCAATTACAGTGGCTTTTCTCCATATCTTAGGGATGACTTGGCTGGTGAAACAGCAAGAATAGAAATCTGTTAACCACTTCTGACATTTGACCCCGCAATGAATAAGGAATTCTGGTGGGATGTTGTCCGGACCTTGGGCCTTTCCACTCCTAAGTAGGGCTAAAGCATTAGCTAACTCCTCCTGAGAGAAGGGGGCCGACAACCATCCATCCACTCCCGGGGCCTGCCATAGGTTGGTAGTCTCCTGTTTCACAGATCGAGTGTGGGCCTTGTCACAGTCCTTGAATCGCCCATTGCTAACAAGTTGTTCCGCGATGGAGTTGGCTGACACAGGACATGTTCTAGGTTTGGTACTGTTTCCAGTGAGGCGTTTGAGAGTCTTCCAAGCAACTCTGCTAGAGTGAGTGAAGTCTATCCCTTGCACGGTTTCTTCCCAACGTTTACGACGCTTCCTGTCTAGACAATCAGTCAGTTGTGAGGCTTTGGTGGAAGCCAAGTCTCCAGGTTCAGATCGCAAGAACTGGTTGTAGATAGCATCACATTCTTCGTCCCAGGTGGGGATGTATAGTGTCGGCGAAAACCGCGCGGGATGGAATCGTTGCTGCCTTGATAAGTATATCGCAGAAGTCTGAGTAGGCTTGGTCGGTGCCACGGGGAGTTGGTGGAGGGAGATTGCATACGGCTTCATCTACCAAGTCGGAGAATTTTTTCCAGTCGGCCTTGCGGAAATTCCAACGCTTAACAGGCTTCGTTGTGACTGGTCGGACTGGGTTTACTGGTATGAGCAGTGATGGCCTGTGTTGTGACTTGGGAAAGGGGTCTAAGATAATTTGGGCCTTGAAAGTTGGCAAAGGCTAAGTCAGGATTTGACGTTGTATTCCATCTGCAAGAGTGGAAGCTGTCTGGCTGTTTTGGGTCAAACAGTAATTGGACACCTGGGGCCCGTTGCATAAAACTCCAACCGGATTTTTTTCTGGTTGAAATCACAAAATTCCGGTTGGAAGCTCCCAACCAGAGTTTTTATGCAACGGATTTTACATTCTTAGATTAGCAACCTTAAAAAATTCAGGTTGGGCAAATCCCAACCAGAATTTTCTAAGGTTGCTAAAAAAGTTTTATGCAACGGGACCCAGCTGTTGAAGACCAACAGTACATTACTCGCAGTAATGGTCCGAGTTGTTACAACACGCGCATCAAAAACCTCTTTGGCGCGCATGCAAAATTAGTGTGCGCCTCTCAAGCACCTCTAAAAACAATCAAAGACAATTGATAAACAACAACAAAAACTCCAAAGACCGCGCGTCTCAGCAACTGAGGTGATGTGCGTATACTAGTAGGCTTGAGGACCGCGCGCTGTCCATTTGTTTTGTACAGGATTAACACGCACTTTCCTGTCTGCTCAGTAAGGCCTCGTTTGGTACCCGTAGTATTATAGAGTACTGATGAACATGGCGATCACGAACTGTGTGTAAATTGTCTGAAATAGGGTCGAGTTTTCCCTGAGACCGAGTTAGTCTGGAGCCTTCTGGAATAAAAGTCGGTCTACCGACTTTTATTATTTTTCTCAAAATACTCCAAAACGACTCATCATTCCGGCAAACCGCGTCAGCCAGGTAAGTTTATTTGTAGACTCTTTCGATATATTGCAAGCAAATATGAAATGGTGCCAGACGGGTTCTCAAGCCCTTACCAGAACTTAGTTTTCACTTTAAGTTGAAAGTTTGAAAGTTGAAAGTTGAAAGTTTATTTACTCACAACCCAAACTCTGGGTATCGGAGTCCAATAAAAAACATATAGCACATTATAATATCAATAAATAATAATTGCAAATAACTCTGAAAAGTGTACAAAACAACTATAACAAACAAAATAAGAATGAAATGTGATTGATGAAAAGAAAAAAAAAAATGTACAGAAATATACAATAAATACACGATATATGGTAAAAAAAAAACAAACAAACAAACAAAGAAAGGAAAATATGACGAGAGAGAGAGAAGGGATATGGAGGTGAAGAGGGAGAGTGAGAAGGACACAAGACTGGTGAATTAACAAACGATATACGAGTGACTTTTGGTTCAGGAAAAAAAAAGAAAAAATAGAAACAGAAAAAGAAAAAACGCAAAGACATACGGAAATGAATCCATACGCTAAGTGAACAAGAATGAAGGAAATATGGAGACGGGAACGAGAAGAAGAAGAAGTAGAGAGGGGAAGAAAAAAGGAGGAGAGAATGGAATGACAAATAAGTTACATATCAATTGTAAAGGAGGCACAGCCTGTAAAAAAGGCATGTATAGTATTTGCAAAAAGGATAAAAAATACTAATAATCTAAACATGTGTCATGTAAAAACTTCAAAGACCGCGCGTCTCAGCAACTGAGGTGATGTGCGTATTGACCGATTCTGTGACGCGCTATGTGTATTTTTGGCATGGGCAGCGCCATTACGCGGTGTCTCAGCCGACGACCCCCCCCCCCTTCCCACTCCCCACCCCTCTCCCTACATTAGCACGCGCGCAGAATGAAAAACTGATGCATGGTTGCTTTAGCCAATGGGCGTCTCGTACCGAGTGCGCGAATGCTTGCTTAGTGCGCGAACCTTTGTTACAAGTGCGCGATAAACATGTTGCCCGGGGGGGGGGGGGGTGGGGGAGAGCAGGGGGGGGGGGGGTCGGCTGAGACACCGCAATTTGAGCTCATGGCTGCGCCCAGTGCCATAAAATGTCTGCTGCCCTCAACGAACCCGAATCGGTCAATACTATAGTGAGGTTATTGGCGTGCGATAAAGATGGACACAAAAGGCCCGTATTCTACTGTAGACCAAAGAGATTTTCCCCAGTGACTGCTAGAGTGCGGAGTCTTCATACGCCCTGTAATAACTCAGTATTGTTTCGTGAGCGCAAGGGGAGCATTGGATGACAACGAGGCGGTACAACGGTAGGCTCATCCCTCGTGCTAACACGCTAGCAAACGAGCAACCGAGGAGCAGCCAAAATCAAGTGCGTACTCGCGTAAAAGTTCAGAAGTTCGCGTAATACGCGCTGTAGAAATGTATACATAGTACGGGTTTAAAGTGAAAACCGTGCGCTCAAGTAGCCACTATTATTATTATTATTATTATTATTATTATTATTATTAAAGTGAAAACAAAGTAACGTTAGGGCCTGAGAACCCGTCTGGCACCATTTCATATTTGCTCGCAATATATCGAAAGAGTCTACGAAGAAACTTACCTGGCTGACGCGGTTTACCGGAATGATGAGTCGTTTTGGAGTATTTTGAGAAAAATAATAAAAGTCGGTAGACCGACTTTTATTCCAGAAGGCTCCAGACTAACTCGGTCTCAGGAAAAACTCGTCCCTATTTCAGACAATTTACACACAGTTCGTGATCTCCATGTTCATCAGTACTCTATAATAGTACAGGTACCAAACGAGGCCTTACTGAGCAGACAGGAAAGTGCGTGCTAATCCTGTAGTGGGGCAGATATGTGAAAAAGATGCTCACATCCGGCGGAAAGTATGAAATTTTGCATATAGGGGTATTTTGAGGCACTGATTTCAAAAATTGCCGCATCCAAGAGGTCTGACAACGGGGTCGGCTGCCATTTTGAATTCCAATATGGCCGCCGTCAAACTTCAGTTCTTAATGACATTAGCCATTGGAACTTGATATATTACAGCATGGTGATATGATGACTTCAATAACAGACTTATTTGATTTGTCTGACAAGCTGCACGGCAGCCAATTTGAATTTTTACACGTATTTGCCATGTTGGAGTGTTGAAAATTTCTATCTCGGGTTTGTAAATTAGGCTACCTGATTGAGCGCGCGTTTGTAACGTTTATTTGTCATGTGCTCGTATAGTACACAGACGAAAAGAGAGAAGAGCAAAAAAAGGTACTCATGAAGGGAAGGAAGAAAGAAAGAAGGAAAGAAAGGAAAAAAGAAAATAAAGAAGAAGAGGGTAAGCAAAGTGCCATATGTAGGATAGTAGTAACACGACAAGACAAAACATGTTGCCCATTATAATAATATAAAAACCTCTCAAAGCATGAAATTATCAATATATATGTTGAACCTCATACAGAACTTTGTGCTAGTTTCTCCTATAGACCGATTCAAGCGACTGTTCATGGAAGTGCGCCCTCTTAAGGCGACGCCATAACTGGGGGCCAAACAGGCCGGGTCGGCAAGCGCCCTGCGTGCGTGGCATGAGGGCCAGTAGCCTTTAAACAAGGCGACTCGCTCTGCGTGCCCCCGTATAGCGCGTTTACCCCACAAACCTGTTGGCCGGCGAGTGGAGCGAGCCGCCTTTATCCACTCGTTCAGGGATGTGTACTTTTGTCGTTGTTGTTGCTTTATATTCTTTGACAAATTTGCGTACAAATTTGACGCAGAAAATACACACGGCACCATGGCAAGCCGCGCGCGCTTGCTAACATACAGCGTGTTTCTACAGAACCCCAAATTCCGGGTCTATCGGATTGTATCCGATAGAGGGGGCTGTAGAAACACACCAGTAACGGTTTCTTTCCGATGCAGATTCCGATACCGATTCCGCTTAACTTAACCGTCTAATGAGGTAGTTCTTTCCGGGGCAGTTTCCAGTGTCAGCGCTGTAGAAACACGCCAGGTTCAATAATCCGATACTGACCCGGAAGACAATCACCAGTTTGACAGACATGTGTACGGTAAATGTGGCCATGACTTTTATGTGCATGCATGTTGCAGCTATTTTATCTAACGTTGAATAATCCACTCTTACAGTAGTTGGGTGTCTCCAAAACGTCCGAGTATCAGGTTCTAACGTTACTAGTCACAATTTGCCTCAGATTTGACAAACTTGTAAAGAAAATACTCTGAATTTTAACATAAAGAAAAGACACACGAACAGGTGCAGTGGTGTTATTTTTACACAGTTGCGCTGTACCGTAATTTTAAAACCAAGGCAACTAAGTAACAGAACACTAGATCTAGTAGGCCTAATAGTATTAATAGTAACCGTTCTCATATAGTTAGGCCTAATACTTTTTAACGTTAGATTCGAGCTACTAGAACCTATAGTTCTACGAGTACGACTAACTTGTTACATTCTAATTGACAATACTTATACTAACTAGCGCTAACAATACGTGTGAGATGCACATAGAATCTAGTAGTAGGCCTAGGCCTAGTAGGGGTCTATTAAAACTAGATATTCTCTAGGCCTAGGCCTACTACTTTTTAGTTCGGAAAAGACAAACTCTAAAGTCTAGCATTAGCAAACTAGTGTTAGGGTTTGTTTTACGAACTTTTTGTCGTTATTCTAAAGGTTCGTTACTAGGGTCTAGTTTGTTAATCCGACAAAGAATCAAATAGAAATGTGGATCTTGGTAGGGCCTATAAAAATACGACGTTTCATTAGTCCAAAAATGAAAGGAAATTTAAACATTCATTTACTGAGTATCGAAACATAATTGAAGCACATTTTGTCAATCCAAAAGTGGAAAAAGTGAGTCCACTTGGGGTGTAACGTTAGAATATGTCTAACAAAGACCTAGTTAACGTTAGATTTTAGAGGCAAGGTGCCTACCTATTAAACAAACTTTACCGTACGTTAGAATTAACGCTAACGTTAACCGTTAAGTGTTTTGTTAGGCATCATAACAACAGCTGCTTCTGTTCTAAAATCTAACGTTGACTTGGAATATAACTAGGCCTAACAGTTCTTTAATGTTCCATAAACCTGAGTTTCTACCCGAATTAAATCCTACCTGCCCGTAGAAAGAGGTCTAACACAGTTAACACAAACAGTCAACGTTAGCCCTCACGTTTAATAGGCCTTTGTTCTAACGTTACTTATAACGATAAATCCAATGACACACAGTCGATCCTTTTAGTTTTAACGTTAACGGTTAGGCCGTTTGTGTTTAAGACTCTGACAGTTAGACTAAGTTTTTTAACGTTATACTGAACGTAACTTGTTAAGTTAGAGTGGTTCTCTAGGTCTAGGGCCTAATTTAAAGGGGCCCTGAAATTAAAATGCATGTTGATTTGTGTTGATTTAAAATACCCTCACGCTCTCAAGTTCTCAATACCACTTTTGTGGTGAAACGGATATATCTAACACGATTAACGTTAACCGTTAGAAACATTCTATTTATTTTTAACGACTTTTTCTTTTTACGTTAGACTCTACTTGGGAACGCCCACAAAAAAAAAAAAAAAAAAACAGAAACCACCTTCCAAACTAACACGTTACAAGTTCTAACGTTAGATCTAACTGTTAGAGTCTACTTTAAGACATTTCTAATCAATATTATTCCTCATCTGTCAGTCATTGGTAAAGACAGTAGATCTATGTAATGCAGTAGTGAAGTACGTCTACTGAAATATTTAACAAAACTAAAAAAAAAAAAAAAAAACACCTTCCAAACTAGTTCTAGATTGACTTTAATACATTTCTAATCAATATAGTCAAAATAGAGGCTATAATATGGAATGTTTCTTAGAACCACCCTTACCGGTATATTCCCAAAAGTGATGTTTTCAAATAAAATTGGATTTCAGGGCCCCTTGCTGGCTTTAGCTTTTCTAAGAGCGTTAGTAAAAGTAGGCCTAACGTTAGATAGTATTCAATTTACGTTAGGCCTAACAGTTAATGACAAGTAGAAATGTGGAAATCACTAACATGAATAGTCTAACATTAGAGCTAACTTGTAGTAGGCCTAGGCCTAGGGCCTAGTAGTAAGATAGTATCCAGTCGCAGTAGGCCTAACGACTCTTAACGCCTAAGGGGGCGTTGCAAGAAAGTTGCAATTAATTGCAACTCCCCAAAATCTATTGCAAATCCTGAAATCCATTGCAAATTTGCAATCAATTGCAAGTTGCAATCAATTCTGTTGCAAGAAAGATGCAATTGATTGCAAATCGATTGCATCTCTGCAATCAATTGCTAATCAATTGCAACTTTTCAATAGATTCAGGGGTAGTTGCAAATTTTGCAATCGATTTGCAATAGATTACAAATGTCATAATTGCGGCTGCTTATATAGATGCTGGGGGACAAATCTCCAAACTTGATCATTTCTTTTAAGAAAAAAGAAGAAAATATTCTGTATAAATGACATTTTTATGTAATGTATGATTGTGTAAGATACTTTTTTTTTAACATACACAAAGTGTATAAGGGGTTACTCAGTATACTAGTATATGAATCAGCATGTGGTCGGTCGGGCAGTCCGTTGCAATTCTTGCGTCACGAACTCCATCTACAGTTTTGAAGCAATTTTGATGAAACTTGGGTTACATGATGACCTCGAAGTGAAAATGTGCAAGACGTCTTTTTGTCTTTATCGGAGAAAGCGTTGCCATGGTAACCACAATTTCCCGAAAAACATTGTGGAGTAAACTACTGCCACAGTATTTGAGTAATTCATTTCAAATTTTATGTGTATAATGATCTTTAGGTGTAGGTATGTAAGAAACACTTTGTGTTTGTACCCGACAAGGCGTTGCCATGGTAACGGCATATTTTCTTGAAAATCTTGTGGAGTGAACTCCTTCCACAATTTTGAGGCACTTGAACTCAAATTTGGTGTACATAATGACATTGAGGTGTAGATGTGCAAGACACGTTTTTTGTGTTTGTCGGAGAAAGCGTTGCCATGGTAACCACAAATTTTCCAAAACGTTGTGGAGTGAACTACTTTCACAGTATTTAAGCAATTTGTTTCAAATTTGGTATGTAAAATGATCTATAAGTGTAGTTATGCAGGACACACTTTGTGTTTGTACCTGACTGGGCGTTGCGTTGAGAAAGCGTTGCCATGGTAACCACAAATTTCCCAAAACGTTGTGGAGTGAACTACTTTCACAGTATTTTTTTTTTTTGGTATGTATAATGATCTATAGGTGCAATTATGCAAGACACACTTAATTGTGTTTGTACCCGACAAGGCGTTGCCATGGTAACGGCATATTTTCTTGAAAATCTTAAGATTTGAACTTCTTTCACTATTTTGAAGCAACTGAACTCAAATTTGGTGTACATGTCATTGAGGTGTAGACGTGTAAGACATGTCTTTTGTGTTTGTCAGAGAAAGCGTTGCCATGGTAACCGCAATTTTCCAAAAACCTTGTGAACTACTTTCATAGTATTTAAGCAATTCGTTTCAAATTTGGTATGTATAATGATCTATAGGTGCAATTATGCAAGACACACTTAATTGTGTTTGTACCCGACAAGGCGTTGCCATGGTAACGGCATATTTTCTTGAAAATCTTAAGATTTGAACTTCTTTCACTATTTTGAAGCAACTGAACTCAAATTTGGTGTACATAATGACATTGAGGTGTAGATATGCAACACATGTTTTTGTGTGTCTGTCGGGGAAAGCGTTGCCATGGTAACTACCCAAAACATTGCTGAACGAACTATTAGTTTATTTATTTCAAATTCAGTATGTAGGGCGTGAAATGATCCAAAGGTGTAGTAATATGCAAGACACTCTTTGTGTTTGTATGTGACGTGTTGCCATGGTTACTGCATATTTTCTTCAAATCTTTTTCAGTGAACTACTTCCACAATTGTGAAGTACCTGTAGTCAAATTCACCAGGTACTCACGAGGTACTACACATATGTATACACACACACACACAGACACACACACAAACACACATAGCAAGGTCAGTGCAAATTTGTGATGGACACATTTAACAAGAGTATAGTTGAAATTCTGTTGTCATGGAAACAGTGCATTTTGACCCTAAACTCAAGTTTAAAAATGCAGATTTAAATTCACCTGCAGTTTTCAGGAAATTTAGAAGAAATTTTGGCGCATGTCAGGATGGTACTTTAAAGGTGCACTTCAAGTATTTAAAGCAGCTGTAAGCACTAGAATGACATTTTTTTAATGACGTAAAGTATGAATATGATGCATTACATGATATACACCATACCACACTAAAATTAACCTACTGTATATGCTCAATATTCTGCAAGGTATATATCTTCATGAATTTCCCAAGACAGCTGCTACATGTATCCATGAATTTGAAGACACACAAAAATATCAACTCTGACACTGACATTAGGGTCCATCTGCAAACATATATTTCTACATTCAGTACTTTGTACCCCACAATCATGAATTGAACTACTTGCACAATTTGTCTCAGTCTTGATAAATACTTGTTAAATATATGGCGCGTACAGTATCGCAAATTAAGCTTGCTCCTCATCCACCCCCCCCCCCCCCATTTGCCCCATATCAGATGATGCTGGGCAATTGATGACAAGACATGATGGAGACAAAAGACACACTGTCTCTCTGAACAAGACAGCATGCACTTTCACAGATATGTAGGACCCCTATATTGTACCTCTTTTCTTGTTGCTCTCATATTGAAAGAAATGTTCATATAATGACTGATAGTACAGAGAAATGTGCAAAAGAAAAGCATACTACAAGTACAAGTATGAAAAGGCAGTTAATGAGAATGCACACATTGCTGAGTACAGAAGAGCCAATTACACGTGTACTTAGTATACACTCCTCATTATGAAACACTAGTTACACCTACAAAATGAGAAGGGTTGAGTAAATCAAAGTGTTACATATTATTATGATATATGTAACATTAAACTACTGGAATAATTACTAGGTTCAATAATTCATTACTGCTGATTGTTTGTTTCTTGTATGTTGCTCCATACATAGCTCCCTATTCACTGTGTGATTGACTCCATTAAAACAGTGAACAAAGAGTAATGTTTTCAATAATCCCTTGCTTGTGATTTTTCTATTTGTTTTTATGTTTTTTTAAATCAATAATCAGATTCATTTATACTTAAAACTGATAAATTGAATGAACATTCTCTGTAACATGCTTAATTGCAAACTGGTTGACAGTCTGCTGGAAACCCTTCAGTCAACTACCTGTAGCTATCCTCATAAGTAGGATTACTTCACATGCTCTCTTCCAAGGACATGTAGGCCTATCGCTAAATGTGTCAAAGCCTCGATCCACATTGAAATCTGTATTCTATACCTTATGTCTTCTCTGCAGTTCAGCACGACTGAACACATACATATG
This sequence comes from Diadema setosum, assembly GCF_964275005.1. Taxonomy (NCBI): domain Eukaryota; kingdom Metazoa; phylum Echinodermata; class Echinoidea; order Diadematoida; family Diadematidae; genus Diadema; species Diadema setosum. The sequence continues at coordinate 23,687,543 of NC_092699.1, read as the reverse complement.
TAGTGTATGACATGAACATCGTCATGATAACATCATGCACTCACATCTGAATTACACCAAGTTTCTCTTCCCATTGCATAAACCCTATCTATCCCAGATCATACCATCAACTGAGCTCAAAATTAACCCACATCTATGGCTGAATAGTAATGTGTGTGTTCCCCACTGTCATGCACTGTGAATGCATATCTTTTAAGCATGCATGGTCATAGAGGTACTAATACAGTACTGAATATCAAGACAACCACGCATAAAGTTAGCTTATCTACATGTAACTTATCTGCATTTGTATACTTGTGCTGTGATCTACTCATACAAACATGTCTTTATTAAGTTTAAGGTAACCAAATGTTACAGCGAAAAATACTTCTGACATGCAGAACTGTTAATTTTTTGCCCAAAAATGTATGCAAATGCTCTAGAAATGCGTTCAATTATGCTACAATATCACGATGTCAATTGGGAAACGACATATTAACCAAAAAAGATCCACCATTGTGTTCACTGTATACTGTACATGTAACTTTGTACAACTGATTGGTACTGTAATCTGCAAATTGGCCCATAGCAGTATCTACTGATCTTTTGTGCTAGTGTGAAACAGATACAGCTTGTTGGAAAATATGGTTTACTACATATCTCGTAACTACCTTCTAGCCTTCTAGTGGGAACTATCCCAGGACCCATGAATGCAATACAAATAAGTGGTTCAATTGCTGAGAAATCAAATTCAGTGCCATCTTGCCACAGCACAGGTTCATCTGCCCCCAGGTGGTGCTACACAACTGTAAACAAGATCAAGATCATCATAATTTCAACCAGTACTTATTAAAGAACTTTTTTTTTACCACCAAGAAACATGAAGTCTCACAATATACCTTGGCAGTTTTGAGTTCGATGATGTCCTTTAATACAACTGTTTGTTATTTTGAATGTTCCTTATTCTAAAGGTTTGATAGCCTGAAATGGAATATGGCTGAGACTTACAAGCCTTCAGAGTAACAAACCATATTTTGTGGTTTGAATAACAAAACAAGGACCAGTGAACTGTTACCTTGGAGATTATGAATACAGTAGTAGCTGTATTTACGGTGTATAATGGACCAGGGTAAGGAAAAAAATATAATAAAACATGTCCATAGACATGATGTTCATGGCCAGATTACTCTTGTATATTTAAGTTATAATTGTCCTACAGCTCTCTAGAAACTCAAACTGTGGTGCTTTACAGTGTACATACATATACCAGGGAGGTGAGTCACCTCCCTGCATTATATACATACTCACATCATGGACTGAACATTTCTTCCCATGAAAAAGAACAAAACGGGGCTCTGCAATATGTTTTCTGCCAATCTCTACGTGGAGGGTTTTGGATGTTACACGTAACTTCTTGAACACTGGTTCAGTAAAAGGTTGATTATCCCATTATCAGTGCTAATACTGCAGAATAAATGACTCACACAGAATAAGTGACAGGGGCAAAATGTCCAAAGGACTCTTCAATATCTTTGAAAAGCACAACGTGCTATTATTGTAGCTAGCACACTTGGATGCATGTGATGCAGCCGAGATTATTACTACCCATGCACTTGTTGCAGCTCTGAAACACTGCTTGCTTCGTGTGTCCCTTGTTTTCTAAGAGTGATGACCTCAGCCTGATGAAATGTGTTTAAAAAATCACTGCCTTGTTTTGTTCACACTTTTCCTCATTGTTGACAGCGAGCTGCTCATCCTTTGCAGTGTATACCGTCTCTTGACATCAAGTTTGGCCTGTCTGCCCTCAGCTGCCATTCCCCTTGATTCACAGAAGTTATACCTATACATGATACAAGAAATATTGAAGACATAAGAAATGGGAAATAAAAATGGAAACATTGCACTCACAAAGTCAATTTGTGGACATCCAAAAGGCGTTTTGTGTAAAGGTATGATGGTACCAACATTTTAATTTGAAAATGAGGGAAATTTCAAACAATCAGTAATATACTGAAGAATTTGTATTACATGCAACTTCATGCGCCAAAATAATACAATGTACCTGAATCATGAAGGCCTGAATACTACTGTCAGGATATGTAGAGCATTTTCAGTTTTCAGGGGGCTTGATAAAGAGATTTGAATGTCTTAACTCTTTATTAAACATAATATAAGCCATTGCTGTACAAAACATTCCTTTCATTATGGGTAACTTTGTGTTATGTAAATTTCAATGCATCATTTTTGCTTATAATTTTGTATGAACTGCTGCGAAGTCTTCTTTACTCATTACTATGCCATGCTGTACATTTTCTTGTTCAGTAGGATGAAGTCATTGTACAAGTATCCTCAAATGAGACATCACATCAGAATTTATCCTAAAACAATAATGACAGATTCCAACAAATCAATATATTCACATTTCAAGCTGAGAGGTTCTACACATTTCATTCTCTCTCTTAACTGGAAATTATCGTACAATGTACAATGTTCACTTACTGTCTGTGTGCACTGGCTGGAATTCTCATGCTGGTGTGAGTCTCGGTCTTGAAGAAACATGGTTTTTCTCCTCTTTTTCTTCCTTTCCCTGCTGATAGAACAGATAAAATTGTCTCATTGTGCAGAAGTACAAAAGAGCAATGAGAATTTGCAAAATTACAACCAAACAGTGTAGGAACAAAATGGACATTGATGTTTAGAAGCAGGCACTTTTTTCTTGATATTACAATAATGTTGGAACACTCTTTGAACTGCTTTCATATCCTCCCCTCTGTAACAAATTAACCCTCTATACAGTCATTCACCTTGCATATTAAAGTCAAATAATCACCAACGTCTGCAGTCTTTTCACATCCTCTTCTCTTTATATTCTATTGATTTTAATCTTCATAAGCCAAAATTTCTTGAAGCAGAATCTATTTCTTTGGTCCAAATCAAATCGACTTAGGCACGGTTGACTGTTGACTGCCCATCAATCCATCACTCCCACTCATATTCATATGCAGACATGTACAATATTTTTAGTGCTGTACCGTATATATTATACAATGTACATTGCAAATCACACATCCATTAGGCTCTCATGTGTCCTGCCTATTGCAAGCACTCTCAACTATGTTTCCTCATCTCCCAAATCCGGAGGTCACTGTGACCCGGTGCTTGGGTAGGCCTATGGGGTTACATACAACTACACTATAGGGTGGCACACACCTTGTATTAGAGTATGGTACTATGCAAATTCTGGTATCTAATTGGTAAGTGTCCATAAATACCATTTGTTTAAATGCATTCTAACAAGGCCTATTTGTTCTTTCCACAAACAAAAAGAGCATAAAGAATTGTACTCATAGTTATGACTCCATCAAGTAAATCACTTGAATTCCAGGCCTGGGTAGCTTTCATAAGTGTACCCCTTCAACCACTGGCACTTGTTTTCAACAAAAGCACTGACACATGTAAATATTTCTGCTTGGATATCCTACAGTCAGTTTGCTCATCTTATCCGTACGCTTCTTGTCTGAAATGTCAGCCTTGGTGACTATAGACCTATATTTACACATTGTATTACAAAACTTAAAGTTTTACTGGCACTGTTTGATACACTACACTACAGTACTATCATTGCAACTCTGATTACTTGTAGGTACTTGCTATAGAAATGGTTCAATTTCTCCCCCCCCCTTCCCCCCAAACAGTAGCCCAACCAGATGCGGTGCGAAGTACAGCGACTGGGACCCTGGGATGCACTTGGCCCTTGTTCGTTTTAAATCCTAGCTTTTTATTGATCCAGCTAGTCAACACTAAATTGCAAGATTTCAATTGATCCGTCCAAATTCCAGAACAGAACAACCTAAAAAAGCAAGGTCTATTCCACCCAGAGGTTCTCCAACCTCTTTGATTCCACCTCCCTGCTCAAAGAAGGTTTTAGACTAACCCCGGGGCGCTGTAGGCTCACACCAATATCAATAACGACACGTCTGTGTAGGGGTCACTGATACAGTTGATACGGTTGATTAGTTCTAACCGTTGGACTAACGTTAAAATAGTGAAATCGTGGAGCACGTACCCTTGGGCCAACTCTTAACTTTCTTTTAAGACCTGCAAAAGTAGAACTTCTACTAGGCCTAGAACCTCTAGGCCCTACCTAGATGTAAACCCCTAGCTAGGTCTAGAAACTAGCCCAAATTACAAATAGGCCTATAGACTATTTTATATACTAATATAGGCCTAACACAGGCCTAGACCACAGAGTCTAATCGAGTGATTAGGCCTATCAAAAATAAATTTACACATCAATTAAAAAATTCAGCAAGCTTTCGCGTCACATGGACAGTATCACTGCAAAATAACTAGCCCACATGTACAGGAGGGGAATGAGGCCAAGGGGGTAGGCCTAGGGCTATGTAAAATCTAGATGGTTCTGCTAGACTAGAGTATAGACTAGACTGTAGGCTACGTAGGGTGCCTACATTGTGTAAGGCGTAGCGTAAGCCTAGCACCTATTCATCGCCATAGCACTCACCAGCAATGGCAGCATAGATAGGTCTCTAGGGCCTACCGATATCTTCTTATCCTGCTTGAAAATAGCGGATTTGGATAATGAATCGATAATGAATAGCGTCTAGAGTACTTTCAGAAAGTCTAGTTGACATTGACTTTTTTTTTTAAGCTAGCCTATAGACATAAGAGCCCTGCCTCTGGCAGCAGAAAAAAAAAAAGAAAAGAAAAGAAAAGGAGCTTGCCAATGCAAGAAAAAATGCTAACACAAAAAGCTATGTGTGGGACTATGATTGATGTACTGTGTGCCCAATGAGTGGTCGAGACGGCCACAACTCTGTCAGTTATAGGAAACACATTTTCCCATTTTTCAAGAAAATTCTTATAAGAAGTAAGTCTAAGGAACTAGCTCTTTTAAATACAAGACACAATGAGTAAATAATGGGATCAAAATCGACAATTTTTGTAACTTACTCTGTTTCGAATCCCCAACGATCGCACAGCAAACCTCTACCACAGGAGAGACACAACACATTGAGGTATATGGAGTATCTCTCATGCATGCAAAATGCATTGAAAAATGGACAAATTGGCTAGGCTTGTCTTGCCAGTCGCTTTTATAAATACAAAATACAGCAATAGAGCTTGCAATTAATTGCATCTTGCAATTAATTGCAAGCTCCTTTCTTGCAACAGCAACTTGCAATTGATTGCAAGTTGCAATAGATCTATCTATTGCAAAGTTGCAATAGATATTTGCAATTAATCGCAACTCGACTTTCTTGCAACACCCCCTAAAACGTGTAACTGCTAGGCCCTAGGCCTAATCTAATCATTTTTTTATCTTAACTTGTTAGCGTTAGAAATATGCCTAACGTTGGGCCTAGCCCAACAGTTGAGTAGGAGGTTCTACTTCTACTCTAGAAACTAGTTAACAATGTTAGAATTGATGATATATAGAACTTACAGAACTCAGTCAGACGTGACAGAAGCTGTGTCTCTGTGAACTGCTGTTGTCTCGTCACATGTGATAATCCAGTTATAAAAATCCAACCTTAACTTAGATCCGTGAAAAATTGACGAACCAAAGAATTGGTAGAAAACAAAACTAGTTTCTAATCCATATAAACGTTGGAGCTAACGTTAGAGTAGGAGCCCTAACGTTAAGTTAGATGAAAACAAATTCGTCCAGCAGCCGGTCGTAACTTGTACCCACACTAGGCCGGGCCGGCCGGCCCAGGGCTAGGCTAGCTAGGCAGGCCCTGCCCTGTGCTCAGTTTCGTTCAATCGGTGATCGCATCCGCATCATCAGTAGATGCTTGACCTTGACCCAGGCCCACAATGCACCAGCCAACTTTCCAGACATCCGGTCACACCTGCATTTAGGTGGAGAATCGGATTCAATCCGATTATGCGCTTTCTGTAGAAACAACCCGGTTCCGCGTTAGCGCACTGTTTGATTACGCGCTTGCAAATGCTAGGTCTATCGGATTCTCTGTAGAAACACGCTGAAATTTATATTCTTTGACAAATTTGCGTACAAATTTGTTAGCAAGCGCGCGCGGCTTACCTTGGTGCCGTGTGTATTTTCTGCGTCAAATTTGTACGCAAATTTGTCAAAGAATATAAAGCAACAACAACGACAAAAGTACACATCCCTGAACGAGTGGATAAAGGCGGCTCGCTCCACTCGCCGGCCAACAGGTTTGTGGGGTAAACGCGCTATACTGGGGCACGCAGAGCGAGTCGCCTTGTTTAAAGGCTAGAGGGCCAGCGGCAGCCAGTGCTTTTACCACCCGGCGCCAGCCGGCCAGCTAGCTATCTCTTGCGCTGGCAGCGATCGACGCATCTGGCTTTGTGACAACTAGAGTCTACATTTTTTTTTTCGCAAGCTAATTAAAAATAAATAAAAAAATAAACAACTTATACCGACTATGAGCGAATGGGTATAGATGACATACGGCTGTAGCCAAAACTTGAATTTCAAGGTAAATATTCGGTACGATCCGTGAATGTTTGTAGACTCTATTTCTTTGGCGATGACTTGGGTACTCGCGTGTAAGCCCCGTATATTCACATTTTGTGTAAGAGAATAAAAACCGCTGGGGAGAATTATTGCTAGGCGCAGGCAGACGTCTTGCTAATAAGCGTAGGCTGTTGATAAGTTAACTGATATAATTAAATACAAAATACAGTTAAACTCGCCTAAGTCGACATCGCATATGTCGAATAATCGCGCAAGTCGATAATTTTAAAAAGTCCCGATTTTTCCCCATTGACTTACGTGTATTAATTCACTCATAAGTCGAATTTTTTAAGTCGAATACTCGCTTAAGTCGATGAAATTCCAAGAACACTTTCACGGAAAAACCATTGAATTCACTGTGCCTAAGTCGAATAAGATTTTATTGTGTAATAAATCACTGTCAAAATCACGAGACGCCAGTTTTCGTTTACATACAGTATATACCAAAAGAAACTGCGTAAATAAACAGTAACGTTTCATTAACGCAAGCGGTTTCACCTGAATCGCTGGTAACGCAAACTAACGATCGGGAAAATCAACGTTTGTAGCAACGATAAGTAACGATCCCTAGTGCAAATTAACGATGTTTCGTTAACATTAACGATAGGTAACGCAAGAACTCACGCGAGATTTTGGTTTTGTAACGAGATCTGGTGAAAGGACGACGTAGCACCTGCCGAGTGTAGCGATCTATGCCTTATAATAGCGGAGTCTTTTCGCGAATCGAATCACGACTTCGCGAATGGTATATAATTTGCGACCGGGGTCACCAAAAACGCACGCCGGGCCACCAAAAAAGCCGAATGTTTGCCTTCAGTTTTGGAAATGAAGCGGTAACAATCAGCTCCATAAGATGCTGAATAAATGTCAGATGTTTGCTCTTTTAACTTTGGAAATGAATAACGGTAATATTCGATTCCGTATAATACTAAAATAAATGTCGGATGTTTGCTTATACTTTTGGAAATGAATAATGGTGAGATTCAGTTCCGTACGGTGCTGAAATTAATGTCAGAGATTTGATTTTGCGTTCGGAAATGAATAAGGATTAAAAAAAAAAAAAAGTATCCGGAGGATGCTGAAATAAATGTCGAATGTTTGCTTTGACGTTCGGATATGAATAACAATAATAATCAACTTCGTACGACGATGAGATAAATGTCGGGTGTTTGCTTTTACTTTCGAAAGTAAATAGCAATAACATTCGGCTCCAGAAGATGCTAAAATAAATGTCAGATGATTGTTTTTACGTTCGGAAGTGAATAGCAGTAATATTCTTCTCCATACGATGCTAAATAACTGTCGAATGTTTGCTTCTAAATTTCGAAATGAATAACAGTAACATTTAGCTGCGTTTGATGGTAAAGTTTATGTTTGATATTTGCTTTAACGTTCGGAAATGAATAACAATAGTATTCAACTCCGTCCGGTGATAAAATTAATGTCTTATGTTTGCTTTTATGTTCGAAAGTAAAATAGCAATAACATTCAGCTCCGGAAGATTCTAAAATATATGTAGAATGATCTCTTTGACGTTCTGAAATGAATAACAATAATATTCAACTCCGTACGATGATGAAATAAATGCCGAATGTTCGCTTTTACGTTCGAAAGTAAATAGCATGTAACATTCGACTCCTGAAGATGCCAAAATAAATGTCAGATGATTCATTTCACTTTCGGAAGTGGACAGCAGTAACATTCGGCTCCTTACGATCATAAAATAAATGTCGGGTGTTTGCTTTTGAATTTGGAGATCGAATAACGTTAATATTCTGCTCCGTACGATGCTAAAATAAGTAACAGATTGTTTCTTTTACATTTGGAAATGATTAACGGTATCAATCGGCTCATTTAGATGATGAAATAAAAAGCGGATGTTTGCTTTCACGTTTGGAAATGAATAAGGATGATATTCAGCTCCGTAAGATCCTAGAATGAATGTCGGTTGCTTGTTTTTACATTTGAAAATGATTAACGGCAACATTCGGCTCCGGAAGGTGTTAAAATACTTGTAAATGGTGGATGATTGCTTTTACAATCAGAAATAAATAACGGTAACTTTCGGACCGAACGTAGGACCGATTTAGTTTTGCTTGTTTTTTGTTGTTGTTGTTGTTGTTTTTTGTTCGGGCCACCAAAAAATAAAAATCAATCATTTTGGGGCCACCAAAATAAAAGTAAGTGTGGAGCCCTGGCCTGCATCAATGTGGATAAAGTGTCTTGCTGAAGGGCAAATATCGGGCACACCGCTCCAGCTCTCGGCTCCAGAGTAGACAACATACATGTACATTATACATATGTACGTGTAGTGTAACTTTAAGTTGATTTTTTTCGACTTACGTACAAGTCGAAACTCGGCTAAGTCGATGTGTTTTGCTCAGTCCCGAGAAGATCGACTTATGCGAGTTTAACTGTATGATTAAGAATCTTGAGCTAGATAATTACGGTGCAATAAATTGCAAGCTATCAGTTAACTTAACCTTTTTAGGGCACGCTTTTGCCTTTACTCGGGAGTGTCGGGCCAGCAGGGTAGAATCTGTCTAACGTTTTTATAGATCTTGTCTAGAAATCTAGGCAAGAGTCCAGACTAGATGTAGACCTATTGACTTCTAGAACCCTACATCCTATATCATGTTCGGTTGTTGATAACTTCAGGCAAGCCTAACTAAGTAAACCAAACGGAATATAAATCTAGGCGTTTCTAGGCCGTATTCTTATGCCTAAACTTAAGTTACGACTATATCGCCTGATGTCTACAACCAAAACTTCTACTGTTTTAGGTCTAAGTAACCTTGCATAACATCACGCTAACGCCTAATACATTGTATTATAATCTACAAAAGTGATTTTTAAATCAAACTTTCTTAGTATGATTATGAAACGGATGTTTGCCACCATCCATGGTTTAATATTTATAAGTATCACTTTATCAAAAGTCAAATTCAGAGTTCCAGGTCAAAATTGAATAGGCCTATTAAGTGGTCAATACAGTGCTGAACATCGAAGAAGTAAAAACAAGAATTTAACACATCGTCGGTCGCATTACGAACCGGCGAATGTTCGAATTTGGGTCAATTTTTCAAAATTCACTTTTTTCCATTTTTTGAATGTCGATACCAAACTCTATCTATCCCCAAAATATCAAATCGCAAAATTCACGAAAACATGTATTTTTGGTAGTGACGAATTTTCAAAATGTCCAAATGCTGCAATTTGTGACATTACGAACCGGCAAATGTTCGTATTCGCCGGTTCGTAAAATCCCTGTTCAGACGGAACACACGTGAGGTATGTGGGGCGAATCGAGGAGCTTGCGAGGCCGCGAGCGAGGGCTCGTCATCACCATCAGTCCCATGCACTCGGAATTGTGCTGGTATGTAACTACTAGGTGCATTTTGTTGCTCATTTGTTATTTAATCTTCTGTTTAAAAACAAAAGTAATGATAATCTGGGCAGGTTCATGTGTAATCATAAAATATTACATCAGAGAAGTAGAATTGCTCGACATTATCATGTAAAAGTAGCTTTCCTGTGTATTTCATTTCCTTGTAGATCCTACACAGTCGTACACCTAGCCACCATTTTTGTCGAAGGGGGTCCTTGATTATTCTTGGTCAGAGATAAAGCAATTCTCCCATACAACCCGGATGCATTGTTTTTTAAACTAAAGCATAGTAGAATCTATAAACTGAAAAAAAATATCGTGTAGCAATTGCAAATACCCAGGTAGAACTGAAAATAGGCCCAAAGTAATAAATGATTATCATTGCTTTCAAAGATTCATGTTGTTGCATTAAAAAAAAAAATAGTATTTAGGCCCTAAAGTAAGAATGAAATTGCATGATGAGACTGTTTAGCGTCAGTGTTAAGTCAGTTATAGTTACATATAGCTTCCTTAAGCATGCAAGAATAGCTGCTCTGGCCTAGTAGTCTATACTAAAATCCTGCATAAACAGTAAATTTATAGGCTAGTTCGAGGTTGTATTCACCGGTATGTTACTTATTTTGATTACCGGGACAGATATCAATGAACTTTCAGAAAAATTAAACGAAGTTGATTACCGGTACCGGTACTCACAGTTTTTTTTAACACTCATGTACCGGTACAAGTATAAGCCTATATCCAGGGATTTTTATTCTATATAAGTTACCGCGGTATCCTATTTGTGCCCTGATAATACTGACATGATTTTCCTTATTTATATCTTGGGGATAATTCTAGGAGCAGCAGGCCACTACAAGCAGGAGCCGAGTCCCCACAAACAAAGGCAGCACCGCTATCATTACAACTGTAGCAGCTAGCATCCCAAGAACATCAGCAGCACCTCTCGGCGCAGGAGCAGCATTAGCGGAGCCTGTAAAGTGCAACTGTAGCAGCTGCTGAACTTCTCCATACAATTGCAGTCGCGAAGCCTCTATGTACTACAGTAGGCCTACCGACAGTACTATTGCAACAGAGTGTCTACGTATGCTACCGTAAAACTCTACATTTGTAGCAGCATGATCCTAACTTTCAACTGTAGCAGCTGAGCCTTTCAGACTGTAGCAGCAGAGCCTCTACGTACAACCGCAGAGAGTAGTGGTGATGAGGATGTTTTTCCTTCTGCCTATAATGGTAAGTTTGATTCGTAACAAGTGATTATGGTACCGGTACTTGTGGACCATAAAGTGTACCGGGAACCAGGTATTCACAAACATTTCTCAGTTTACGGTGAATGGAATAGGTCATTTATTACTTTCAGTGGAATAGATGATTGAACAATACCATGTCATTTGACAGAAATCACTGTTTTGATATCTGGAATGTAATGTAGTCATACCTTTTCTGTAATGTCGATCTTATCTAACTCTACTGTCAAGTATCTTATGCAGATATTAACCTGGTGAGGACAGGCTCATGTTGATATTACAAGCTCTTCCCTAGGCACCTGCTTGAGCATACTTGGGGGAAGTTTCTAATGGCCTTACTGTAATTATTTCATACATGTATATCAATGTTGACTGCTACTCAATGTATTAAAAGAGAAAAAAGCAAGCACTAATACTTCTGTGTATAAGATTGTTAGGTTTTTATGTGAAAGACATCACATTTCTAATCAAAGAATGTGTAGCAGTTATCATTATTTACCTTTGCCAACCCCAAGGTGTAAAAGCTCGACCAATAGCACCTGAATTACTATGCCCTTCAGAGATCAGCAGACTTTGATGACAATTTTTTTTTTTTTTTGCATTTCAAATAGGTATGCTGGCTGTAGCTATTTTCATTTTGTCTCACAAAATGTCGTAGGTGATTGCCTGTAAAGAATTTCCTTATGTTACTTTGTTTTTTCTTCTGAAATTGTGCTTTAGCTCTAAGAAATACTCTTCTTCACATTTTTCAAACCTGCAGGTACTTGTAATGTTTTATCACATAGTGTATGACACAACTGTCAAATTTCTCACTGAAATTGTCCATACAATTTTTTGTGTTTTTGAACCACCGTAGGCATAGATGTTCTTGTAAAGTGGAAGAGGGATGGTTCTATGAATCCTGTCAGCTCAAGTGACCTCTATCATGCTCAACGGACCAAACCGAAACAAGGTTCCTGCGTACATATGAGAAGTGAAAATGGCTGGTGGAAAGGGAAGATGCTTCAAGTCTTCAACATGCCCATGGATGGACGTAGGCTGTCAGTTGACGAGGGCATTCCTCTTTCTGCCTGAGGTAATTTGAATACATAGTTACTGATTTGTTCTACATCAATAAGTTTATCAAGATATATTATGTCTTTTTTCATTTTAAAATGATGTAGAGATTTTTATGCATAGTACCATGTAGGTACAATGTACTTTCATTGCATTACCATTTCAATATAAATGTTCAATTCTGTGTAATGAACAAAACAAATGTCGTAATTGCAGTTTGTAATGACTGTAGGATGCTGAAGACTGTTAGCTTTCCACTTCCTTTCTTTAAAAGTCTGATACTGATTATTACTTACAATTTATTATGTCAACGTCTCTTCTCAGTCCCAAAACAAAATCAATTACTGATAATTTGCTTTATGTGCATGTAATACACTGTAGATTCTAGTGTCCATGATAGATGTTTGCAAGTATATCTAGTATAAATCTTGTTGATTCTACCCTCAGGATGGTCACATAATTTTTTTCATTGATGCATTGTTTACAACTTCCCCAGCAGTATCGTTACTTGCGACAGCAGTAGCAGAGCCTCAACGTCGATTTGTGACAGCTGAATCCCCAGAAACATCAGCAGCACCGCTTGAAGCAGCAGCAGCAGCAGCAGCAGCGGAGCCTGTACATACAGCCCTAGCAGCTGAGCCTCTAAGTACGACAACAGTGGTAGAGCCTCTACTTACAACTGTAGCAACTGAGCCTCTACTTACCACTGTAGCAGCAGAGTCTCTACTTGCAACTTTAGCATCTGCACTTCCAGGAACATTAGCAACACTGCTAGAAGCAGCAGCAGCAACAGAAGTAGAGCCTCTGCAAACAACTGTGGTGTCCGCATTCTAAGAAACAACGCAGCAATGTTACCTTTGAAACTGAAGGTAATTCAACTGGAGTTGAGAAGTTCAGGGCATTGTACAGCTGCTGTTTGTATTTCTTGCATTATCTGTCTGTGTGGTGCAAATTCCTAAAAAAGCAATTATGAGCCAAAACTTAATTTTCCAATAACAAATGTAAAATAATTTAAACATGTGATAAATACTTTGATTATCTTTTTTTTTCTTTTATCCTTCACTCTTGTAAGAAAAAGTTTGTGGCAGGCAACCTGGAAAATTTAAAGAAAATAGTTTGTCTTCTGCAAAGAATAGTTAAAAAAAAAACAGTAAATGAAGTAACAATTATTCAACCAGACTTGGCAGTTTCATCAAATCATGTATTTGTTTTCCTTGCATTAGGTGTACCTGATTTCAATTTGAAAGCAGACTAAGTCCTCCACTCTTATTTCAGATTACAAAGAATACTGAACCTTGCTGGATGATGGAAAACTGTTAAATCTCAAGAAAGCAATGTCCCTGTCAGACATTGAAGAACCGATTTTGATGGTAACCGGACACAGGAAAGCAATAGAAAACTGTTTGTGAAGTGTAATGGAAGTACAGCATATTCGTATTATGCTGTATGTATTCTATACTGCCCTCTATCTAGTCTTGTTGGTATACATCTGGTTGTATTTACATTATTATATGTAGTGCACTAACTGTGGACCAACTTTCCTAAAATAAAGACCATTTAGGCAAACTATTGTACATGTTTCTTGTAAGGAAAGGAAAGGGAATTATTGGTGAATTTCTTGCTCATAGTGCCTTGTACAAATATAGACTTGATGCATGATCAAGTTTGTAATACTTTCTGGTAATTATTTTATCTTCAGTGTTACATATTTGCTACATGCTTTCAATAATTTCAACACAGTTTCACACAAATCGACCAATTTTTATCACTTCGGGAGGACCTTATTCAAATATAAAAGAAACAATAGAAATAAAGTGTAGTGTTCCAGTATGTATTCCATTTATTGTCTCTTCATTGCAAATTTGGAAACTACTGCCATTGAGGCTTTTGAGGGAGTGAAAGATAGATGTCAGTGCAAAGCCAGAAGATTTTCATGTGGAAGAATATGTAGGTACTGACATCAGTTCTATTCCTGATAGATATTCAGTTGTCATGAAAAAATTCATGGAATCTAAAACAGAATTGTCAAAAAAAAGCTGAACAGTGGGGAAGCCTACAAAAAGTCAGAAATATTTGTAGATGGTAGAACATATTTTAACCATCAAAGATGTGATTTAACACGTAACCATATCAATCTTTTGGCTATGATTGCCTCAGTGAAAATGGCAGAATGTCTATCAGACAATATTATCATGCCTTGAAAATTCTGGTCCTAGAAAGAGAATGGCTAGCCAGACATGTTATTAACATGTTGTCATGTTGTCCCCCATCCTAAGGACAGCAAAAAGAGACAAATGACGTACACTACTCTCCTCCCAGCAGTCCAGTAGTTGGCAGACTGTTAAAGTTTGTAGACTCGTGTTTATAAACACATTGGGTATCACTTTCATTCATTCAACCCTGGGCAAAATTACCTTGTGAAGTGTGAGGAGAATGGTACACTTGATCATGTTATTGCACTATTTGTGACTAACACGCGTACTACTGTAATACATTAAAGTCAAGGAAATGCAGAACTTCTCACCAATTTACAGGTCAGATTACCTCGTGAAGTGTTGGGAGAATTTTGTATTTTGTACATGTTATTGCACCACTTTTATAGTGGTCAGAACACAATTCTGAAATGCAACAAATGCCTAACTTCTCATTCCAAGTGAGATTCCATAGTGAAGTATCATGGAGAATGTCACATTTATTTTGTATCAATTGTAATTTAATGTATTGTAATAATAGTGTGCAATGTAATTATTGTGAGCTGTCGAAAATGCAACAAAAAAAAAATCACTCTCTGAATTTACAGGTTATATCTGGAAGTTTGAGGAGAATGCTTTGTTTTGTAGTTACTGTATGTAATTATGAACACACATGTGGAATGGTGCATTTTGAATTAATAAAATGCAGAATTCTTCACAAACTTGGGGACTGGTGAATAGAAAAAAAAAAGAACAAAAGAAAAAAAAAAGAGGAGTGAGAGAGACACAGATACCTAGAATTGGGAGAACAAGGTGATTATGACTGCTTTGTAAGAGGGTATGTGTGTGTGTGTGTTTGTTCGAGTGTGTGTACTGGTATGTGCATGTATAGTGTGTGTTTGTGTATGTTTGTGTTTGCATGGGTGTAATTATATTCTCTCAATAATGAATTTACACTTTTTTATAGACAGTGACTACCAGGCACACTTTTAGTACTCATCCAGTAGTCAATAAAAACCCATTGCACAGTTTGATAACATTATGGCATCAACAATTAATGTGTCAGAAAGTAGGTTGTGTGTGTGGGTTCGAGTGTGTTTACTGGTATATGTGCGTGTATGTGTGTTTGTGTATGTTTGTGTTTGTATGGGTGTAATTATATTCTCTCAATACTGATAATGACTTAACACTTGTAGTATTTATAGATACCGGTAGTGAGTGACTACCAGGCACACTTTGATAGAACGGTACTCATCCAATCAAAAACCCATTGCACAGTTTGATAACATTACTCGCATCAACAATTAATGTGTAAAAGTACAGGTAGGTTGTATAGTTTGAGAAAATAACTGTGGTGTTTCTTACACTTTCCTTAATATCCATGATTATGATACAACTAACATGAATGAACATGAATGAACATGAATGAATCACAATCCCACTACCTAGAGCGGCGAATGTATACATTACACTGTGCGCGTACCACCTAAGCGTGTGGAATGTGTGGTGATACGCGCCATTTTATGTTACATTTGCCGGTTCGTAATGCGCACTCGCTACGTCCACACGTATTGAGCATGGGCTTTACGAACCGGCAAATGTATACATTTGCCGGTTCGTAATGCCCTCTCTTTAGTACGCGATGTACGTAAAACGCTGAAATGGGGGGTTTTACGAACCGGCAAACGCACTTTGCATCACTACCACAGAGCCCCAGGTGCAGCTACAAAATAATATTTAGTATCAGACAAAGCAGAAAATTCCGCTTTCATCACTCTCTTAATATCATCATCAATGTGCGGTTATAAGACACGTTTTTATACGTTTAAAGAAGTCCCGATTCTTTAAACGCGATTATCTCGAAATCGTGTTTCCGCGCAAATTCGAACATTCGCCGGTTCGTAATGCGACCGACGATCGTCGGTCGCATTACGAACCGGCGAATGTTCGAATTTGGGTCAATTTTTCAAAATTCACTTTTTTCCATTTTTTGAATGTCCATACCAAACTCTATCTATCCCCAAAATATCAAATCGCAAAATTCACGAAAACATGTATTTTTGGTAGTGACGAATTTTCAAAATGTCCAAATGCTGCAATTTGTGACATTACGAACCGGCAAATGTTCGTATACGCCGGTTCGTAAAATCCCTGTTCAGACGGAACACACGTGAGGTATGTGGGGCGAATCGAGGAGCTTGCGAGGCCGCGAGCGAGGGCTCGTCATCACCATCAGTCCCATGCACTCGGAATTGTGCTGGTATGTAAGTACTAGGTGCATTTTGTTGCTCATTTGTTATTTAATCTTCTGTTTAAAAACAAAAGTAATGATAATCGGGGCAGGTTAATGTGTAATCATAAAATATTACATCAGAGAAGTAGAATTGCTCGACATTATCATGTAAAAGTAGCTTTCCTGTGTATTTCATTTCCTTGTAGTTGTAGATCCTACACAGTCGTACACCTAGCCACCATTTTTGTCGAAGGTGGTCCTTGATTATTCTTGGTCAGAGATAAAGCAATCCTCCCATACAACCCGGATGCATTGTTTTTTAAACTAAAGCATAGTAGAATCTATAAACTGAAAAAAAAAATATCGTGTAGCAATTGCAAATACCCAGGTAGAACTGAAAATAGGCCCAAAGTAATTATTAAATGATTATCATTGTTTTCAAAGATTCATGTTGTTGCATAAAAAAAAAAATAGTATTTAGGCCCTAAGTAAGAATGAAATTGCATGATGAGACTGTTTAGCGTCAGTGTTAAGTCAGTTATAGTTACATATAGCTTCCTTAAGCATGCAAGAATAGCTGCTCTCGCCTTTACTGTCTAACTAAAATCCTGCATAAACAGTAAATTTATAGGCTAGATCGAGGTTGTATTCACCGGTATGTTACTTATTTTGATTACCGGGACAGATATCAATGAACTTTCAGAAAAATTAAACGAAGTTGATTACCGGTACCGGTACTCACAGTTTTTTTGAACACTCATGTACCGGTACAAGTATAAGCCTATATCCAGGGATTTTTATTCTATATCAGTTACCGCGGTATCCTATTTGTGCCCTGATAACACTGACATGATTTTCCTTATTTATATCTTGGGGATAATTCTAGGAGCAGCAGGCCACTACAAGCAGGAGCCGAGTCCCCACAAACAAAGGCAGCACCGCTATCATTACAACTGTAGCAGCTAGCATCCCAGGAACATCAGCAGCACCTCTCGGCACAGGAGCAGCATTAGCAGAGCCTGTAAAGTGCAACTGTAGCAGCTGAACTTCTCCATACAATTGTAGTCGCGAAGCCTCTATGTACTACAGTAGGCCTACCGACAGTACTATTGCAACAGAGCGTCTACGTATGCTACTGTAAAACTCTACATTTGTAGCAGCATGATCCTAACTTTCAACTGTAGCAGCTGAGCCTTTCAGACTGTAGCAGCAGAGCCTCTACGTACAACCGCAGAGAGTAGTGGTGATGAGGATGTTTTTCCTTCTGCCTATAATGGTAAGTTTGATTCGTAACAAGTGATTATGGTACCGGTACTTGTGGACCATAAAGTGTACCGGGAACCAGGTATTCACAAACATTTCTCAGTTTACGGTCAATGGAATAGGTCATTTATTACTTTCAGTGGAATAGATGATTGAACAATACCATGTCATTTGACAGAAATCACTGTTTTGATATCTGGAATGTACTAGGTAATGTAGTCATACCTTTTCTGTAATGTCGATCTTATCTAACTCTACTGTCAAGTATCTTATGCAGATATTAACCTGGTGAGGACAGGCTCATGTTGATATTACAAGCTCTTCCCTAGGCACCTGCTTGAGCATACTTGGGGGAAGTTTCTAATGGCCTTACTGTAATTATTTCATACATGTATATCAATGTTGACTGCTACTCAATGTATTAAAAGAAAAAAAAGCAAGCACTAACACTTCTGTGTATAAGATTGTTAGGTTTTTATGTGAAAGACATCACATTTCTAATCAAAGAATGTGCAGCAGTTATCATTATTTACCTTTGCCAACCCCAAGGTGTAAAAGCTCGACCAATAGCACCTGAATTACTATGCCCTTCAGAGATCAGCAGACTTTGATGAAAATTTTTTTTTTTGCATTTCAAATAGGTATGCTGGCTGTAGCTATTTTCATTTTGTCTCACAAAATGTCGTAGGTGATTGCCTGTAAAGAATTTCCTTATGTTACTTTGTTTTTTCTTCTGAAATTGTGCTTTAGCTGTAAGAAATACTCTTCTTCACATTTTCAAACCTGCAGGTACTTGTAATGTTTTATCACATAGTGTATGACACAACTGTCAAATTTCTCACTGAAATTGTCCATACAATTTTGTGTGTGTTTGAACCACCGTAGGCATAGATGTTCTTGTCAAGTGGAAGAGGGATGGTTCTATGATCAAGTGACCTCTATCATGCTCAATGGACCAAACCGAAACAAGGTTCCTGCGTACATATGAGAAGTGAAAATGGCTGGTGGAAAGGGAGGGTGCTTCAAGTCTTCAACATGCCCATGGATGGACGTAGGATGTCAGATGACGAGGGCATTCCTCTTTCTGCCTGAGGTAATTTGAATACATAGTTACTGATTTGTTCTACATCAATAAGTTTATCAAGATATATATTATGTCTTTTTATGCCTCCGCCACGAAGTGGTGCCGGAGGCATTATGTTTTCGGGTTGTCCGTCCGTCCGTCCGTCCGTCCGTCCGTCCTTCCGTCCGTCCGTCCGTCCGTCCTTCCGTCCGTCCGTAATGAATTTTGTGGACAAGGTAACTATCAAAACCTGTTGAGGTATCCTAATGAAACTTGGCATGTATGTGTATTAGGGGGTGAAGTTGTGCCTATCAACTTTTGGGTGCACATGCTCAAGGTCAAAGGTCAAAAGGTCAAGGTCAAATACATAAAATTTCACTATTTCCACCATATCTATTGAATGCCTGAAGATATTTTCTTGAAACTTAGTGTATACATGTATTACCCAATCAAGATTCTCTGGTGAAAGTTTGGGTCATGAGGTCAAAGGTCAAAGGTCAAAAGGTCAGGGTCAAATACATGAAATTTCACTATTTTCGCCATATCTATTGAATGCCTGAAGATATTTTCTTGAAACTTAGTGTATACATGTATTACCCAATCAAGATTCTCTGGTGAAAGTTTGGGTCATGAGGTCAAAGGTCAAAGGTCAAAAGGTCAAGTAAAAATATCAAAACTTCTTTTTTTTCTCCGTGCCTTGGAAAATTGTTCAAGGTATCTTCATGGAACATAGTATATACATGTACTGACTGGAAGTGATTATCTAGAGAATGTAGGGTTCATGGGGTCAAAGGTCAGGGGTCAAAGGTCAAGTGCAACACTTCAAAATTTTACTATTTCCCTCATATTTATGCAATGCCAGCAGGGTTATTATTTTTTTACACTTGGTGTATGCATGTGTAACCTAATAGAAATTCTTTGGAAAGTTTTTTTTTTCTTCTTTTTTGCCTCAAAGGTCAAAAGGTCAAAGATCAAGTGAAAGTGCTGAACTAACTTTTTCCTCCATATCTCGAAGTGGCTCAAGTTATCTTGAAACTTAGTACATATTATGTATGTTCTACCTGAAAGTGATTATCTTATGAATTTTAGGGTCAAGGGCCAGATGAAAATGGTAACAATTTACTATTCAATTCAGAAATTGCACTTTTTCTCCACACCTGTACCTTGAAAATTACTCAATGCCTAAATGTATGAATGGGTCAAAGTCAAGTTAAAGTCCTTAAATCCCTAGATACATGCTCTCCTATTCATCCAATTAAACCTAGGTCAAGGAAGGTGAACATTCAACACATTTGTGACAAACTTGTCATTTCAATATTTTGCCAATTTTGTGAAAATGTAATCACACATTGTCCACATGTACTATCTAGACCTATTGGAAAAATCATGCATTATGGCGGAGGCATACCAGTCGCCAAAGCGACATTTCTAGTTTCATTTTAAAATGATGTAGAGATTTTTATGCATAGTATCATGTAGGTACAATGTACTTTCATTGCATTACCATTTCAATATAAATGTTCAATTCTGTGTAATGAATAAAACAAATGTCGTAATTGCAGTTTGTAATGACTGTAGGATGCTGAAGACTGTTAGCTTTCCACTTCCTTTCTTTAAAAGTCTGATATTGATTATTACTTACAATTTATTATGTCAACGTCTCTTCTCAGTCCCAAAACAAAATCAATTACTGATAATTTGCTTTATGTGCATGTAATACACTGTAGATTCTAGTGTCCATGATAGATGTTTGCAAGTATATCTAGTATAAATCTTGTTGATTCTACCCACAGGATGGTCACATAATTTTTTTCATTGATGCATTGTTTACAACTTCCCCAGCAGTATCGTTACTTGCGACAGCAGTAGCAGAGCCTCAACGTCGATTTGTGACAGCTGAATCCCCAGAAACATCAGCAGCACCGCTTGAAGCAGGAGGAGCAGCAGCAGCGGAGCCTGTACATACAGCCCTAGCAGCTGAGCCTCTAAGTACGACAACAGTGGTAGAGCCTCTACTTACAACTGTAGCAACTGAGCCTCTACTTGCCACTGTAGCAGCAGAGCCTCTACTTGCAACTTTAGCATCTGCACTTCCAGGAACATTAGCAACACTGCTAGAAGCAGCAGCAGCAACAGAAGCAGAGCCTCTACAAACAACTGTGGTGTTCGCATTCTAAGAAACAACGCAGCAATGTTACCTTTGAAGCTGAAGGTAATTCAACTGGAGTTGAGAAGTTCAGGGCATTGTATAACTGTTGTTTGTATTTCTTGCATTATCTGTCTGTGTGGTGCAAATTCCTGAAAAAGCAATTATGAGCCAAAACTTAATTTTCCAATAACAAATGTAAAATAATTTAAACATGTGTTAAATACTTTGATTATCTTTTTTTTTTCTTTTATCCTTCACTCTTGTAAGAAAAAGTTTGTGGCAGGCAACCTGTAAAATTTAAAGAAAATAGTTTGTCTTCTGCAAAGAATAGTTAAAAAAAAACAGTAAATGAAGTAACAATTTTTCAACCAGACTTG
The DNA here is from genome assembly GCF_964275005.1 of Diadema setosum. Taxonomy (NCBI): domain Eukaryota; kingdom Metazoa; phylum Echinodermata; class Echinoidea; order Diadematoida; family Diadematidae; genus Diadema; species Diadema setosum. Next base: position 23,666,076 of record NC_092699.1, on the reverse strand, counting down.
GCAGTTTCATCAAATTATGTATTTGTTTTCCTTGCATTAGGTGTACCTGATTTCAATTTGAAAGCAGACTAAGTCCTCCACTCTTATTTCAGATAACAAAGAATACTGAACCTTGCTGGATGATGGAAAACTGTTAAATCTCGAGAAAGCAATGTCCCTGTCAGACATTGAAGAACCAATTTTGATGGTAACCGGACACAGGAAAGCAATAGAAAACTGTTTGTGAAGTGTAATGGAAGTACAGCATATTCATATTATGCTGTATGTATTCTATACTGCCCTTTATCTAGTCTTGTTGGTATACATCTGGTTGTATTTACATTATTATATGTAGTGCACTAACTGTTGACCAACTTTCCTAAAATAAAGACCATTTAGGCAAACTATTGTACATGTTTCTTGTAAGGAAAGGAAAGGGAATTATTGGTGAATTTCTTGCTCATAGTGCCTTGTACAAATATAGACTTGATGCATGATCAAGTTTGTAATACTTTCTGGTAATTATTTTATCTTCAGTGTTACATATTTGCTACATGCTTTCAATAATTTCAACACAGTTTCACACAAATCGACCAATTTTTATCACTTCGGGAGGACCTTATTCAAATATAAAAGAAACAATAGAAATAAAGTGTAGTGTTCCAGTATGTATTCCATTTATTGTCTCTTCATTGCAAATTTGGAAACTACTGCCATTGAGGCTTTTGAGGGAGTGAAAGATAGATGTCAGTGCAAAGCCAGAAGATTTTCATGTGGAAGAATATGTAGGTACTGACATCAGTTCTATTCCTGATAGATCTTCAGTTGTCATGAAAAAATTAATGGAATCTAAAACAGAATTGTCAAAAAAAAGCTGAACAGTGGGGAAGCCTACAAAAAGTCAGAAATATTTGTAGATGGTAGAACACATTTTAACCATCAAAGATGTGATTTAACACGTAACCATATCAATCTTTTGGCTATGATTGCCTTAGTGAAAATGGCAGAATGTCTATCAGACAATATTATCATGCCTTGAAAATTCTGGTCCTAGAAAGAGAATGGCTAGCCAGACATGTTATTAACATGTTGTCATGTTGTCCCCCATCCTAAGGACAGCAAAAAGAGACAAATGAGGTACACTACTCTCCTCCCAGCAGTCCAGTAGTTGGCAGACTGTTAAAGTTTGTAGACTCGTGTTTATAAACACATTGGGTATCACTTTCATTAATTCAACCCTGGGCAAAATTACCTTGTGAAGTGTGAGGAGAATGGTACACTTGATCATGTTATTGCACTATTTGTGACTAACACGCGTACTACTGTAATACATTAAAGTCAAGGAAATGCAGAACTTCTCACCAATTTACAGGTCAGATTACCTCGTGAAGTGTTGGGAGAATTTTGTATTTTGTACATGTTATTGCACCACTTTTATAGTGGTCAGAACACAATTCTGAAATGCAACAAATGCCTAACTTCTCATTCCAAGTGAGATTACATAGTGAAGTATCATGGAGAATGTCACATTTATTTTGTATCAATTGTAATTTAATGTATTGTAATAATAGTGTGCAATGTAATTATTGTGAGCTGTCGAAAATGCAAAAAAAAAAAAAAAAAAAATCACTCTCTGAATTTACAGGTTATATCTGGAAGTTTGAGGAGAATGCTTTGTTTTGTAGTTACTGTATGTAATTATGAACACACATGTGGAATGGTGCATTTTGAATTAATAAAATGCAGAATTCTTCACAAACTTGGGGACTGGTGAATAGAAAACAAAAAAAAAAAGAAAAAAAAAGAGGAGTGAGAGAGACACAGATACCTAGAATTGGGAGAACAAGGTGATTATGACTGCTTTGTAAGAGGGTATGTGTGTGTGTGTGTTTGTTCGAGTGTGTGTACTGGTATGTGCATGTATAGTGTGTGTTTGTGTATGTTTGTGTTTGCATGGGTGTAATTATATTCTCTCAATAATGAATTTACACTTTTTTTATAGACAGTGACTACCAGGCGCACTTTTAGTACTCATCCAGTAGTCAATAAAAACCCATTGCACAGTTTGATAACATTACTGGCATCAACAATTAATGTGTCAGAAAGTAAGTTGTGTGTGTGGGTTCGAGTGTGTTTACTGGTATATGTGCGTGTATGTGTGTTTGTGTATGTTTGTGTTTGTATGGGTGTAATTATATTCTCTCAATACTGATAATGACTTAACACTTGTAATATTTATAGATAGTGAGTGACTACCAGGCACGCTTTAATAGAACGGTACTCATCCAATCAAAAACCCATTGCACAGTTTGATAACATTACTCGCATCAACAATTAATGTGTAAAAGTACAGGTAGGTTGTATAGTTTGAGAAAATAACTGTGGTGTTTGTTACACTTTCCTAATATCCATGATTATGATACAACTAACATGAATGAACATGAATGAATCACAATCCCACTACCTAGAGCGGCGAATGTATACATTACACTGTGCGCGTACCACCTAAGCGTGTGGAATGTGTGATGATACGCGCCATTTTATGTTACATTTGCCGGTTCGTAATGCGCACTCGCTACGTCCACACGTATTGAGCATGGGCTTTACGAACCGGCAAATGTATACATTTGCCGGTTCGTAATGCCCTCTCTTTAGTACGCGATGTACGTAAAACGCTGAAATGGGGGGTTTTACGAACCGGCAAACGCACTTTGCATCACTACCACAGAGCCCCAGGTGCAGCTACAAAATAATATTTAGTATCAGACAAAGCAGAAAATTCCGCTTTCATCACTCTCTTCATATCATCATCAATGTGCGGTTATAAGACACGTTTTTATACGTTTAAAGAAGTCCCGATTCTTTAAACGCGATTATCTCGAAATCGTGTTTCCGCGCAAATTCGAACATTCGCCGGTTCGTAATGCGACCGACGATATATATATATATATATGTAATACTAATATATATTTATATATATATATATATATATATACACACACACACACATTTATAAAACGTATTGTTCCTCTCACATTGAGGACTGCAATTGTTGTCATTTAATGTTCGGAACAGTATTGCATTCTTTATTTGGTATTGTTTGTTTTTTGTTTGCCATTTTCTTCTTTGTTGACATATTTGAGCATACATGCATGTACATGTATGTATCTATCTTTTCATCTTTGAAGCGCCATGAGCACTGAAAGGTGGACCTGTGCGCTATACCAGTAGCCACTTTTATTATTATTTATAATCATTGTTAATATTATTATCATATGACTACATTGCATATGTATTTACATAGATACAAAAAATTCACAGTGTGCCAACAAAACCATCAACCTTAGCTCTCGATAAAACAGCAATCAACTACAGCACTAGAGACACTTTTGAATAAGTCAACGAATACAAAAATATTCACATTTCATGCAATTTAATCAGGCGATGTTAAGATGCCACAGGAAAAAAAAATAATACAATGAATACACACTCTTCACATTATCTGAAAGCCTGTACTTGGGTTTCAACACCACTACATCACATTCACACGTGAAGGGCAAATCATCTGCATCTGGGTGTGTTAAAATCTCATAGAAGAAACAATGATAATTGAAGTCATGAATGAATAAAATATAAAAATCAACACCAATGAAATTTTTGATATGCATCTTTCTTCTATATACAGTAGCTTTTCTCTTCTCTTACAAGTGAAAAAAAAAATATTCAAACTCAAATCACATTCATGGTAGAAACATACACATTACAACATGAGACAACCTCATGCATTCAGATACTCCTTCTTTTAAGCCTCCAACACAAGACACAATTTTTTTTTCAATGTTAAAGGTCAAGAGTGAAGTAGCATATGCAGAAAAAGGAAAATGGAAAGGAGAGAAAGTAGCATATTATGCACACCAGGGAGAATGAAAATTAGAGAATCATAGCACTGTAAGAAGAGAGCAATACGAAAATTAAATCCCAAGAGAAATTGAGCAAGAAAGAGGAAGTATGATATACAGTTAAACTCGCATAAGTCGATCTTCTCGGGACTGAGCAAAACACATCGACTTAAACGAGTTTCGACTTGTGCGTAAGTCGAAAAAAATCGACTTAACAACAGTCACACCACACATACATTATGTATAGTGTACATGTATGTTGTCTACTCTGGAGCCGAGAGCTGGAGAGGTGTGCTGCAGCACAGGTCGCCCGGCAGGGCCGCGGCTAACTTTGCATGGACAGTGCATAAGCATTGGTACAGGTCCGATTACTTTACACCCTTGTCAAACCTTGGGGAAGTGAATATGAACGATATTTGAGCAGTGATTGATTCCAGTTTACCATACCGTGGCTTGAAATGCGTGTAGAGGTGTACTTCTGATTTACCCGTGCCCGTAACTTTCCCCCTACTTTCCGCTTTGAAAACTCGGCAGCTTCATCCATCCACTGCACAGCGCAGACTGCAAACATACACAGACTATACACAGCCCAGTCGCTGTACGCACAATTATACACAGCCCAGTCGCTGTACGTACGTAGCGCTAGTGCGACAGGATTGTACCAGCGGACCTCCAAAACACGAAGAGAGTTCAACAATCGCATGCGATGGCTTTGAATTTTGATACTTTAGATCATTTTTTTTTTTGTCACCTGTCTGGTCGGGCTAGTTCTTACGTAAACAAAAACTGGCGTCTCGTGATTTTGACAGTGATTTATTGCACAATAAAATCTTATTCGACTTAGGCACAGTGAATTTAATGGTTTTTCCATGAAAGTGTTCTTGGAATTTCATCGACTTAGGCGAGTATTCGACTTACAAAATTCGACTTGTGAGTGAATTATTACACGTAAGTCAATGGGGAAAAATCGGGACTTTTTAAAATCATCGACTTGCGCGAATATTCGACATATGCGATGTCGACTTAGGCGAGTTTAACTGTACTTGGATTTGAGAGGGGGGTGGGAGAGACTAACGATTTATGACTCTGACACACATAGACAAAGAAAAATGAAGGAAGCAAGGACTATGACTAAAATGGCTTACTCATTGCCTCAGATGGTTCCGTTTTGAATCTAGTCAGAAAAAACAAATACATAATGAACAAATCGGCTATTCATTATGCATACTGTATAATACCATGGTTATCTTAGTGATCTGCCACAAAATGATTACAAAAAAAAAAATAAGCTCACAAACATTCACAATAATAAGAAAAAATTCAATATCGTGTCAAAAGTTAAAGAGTTGAGTTTCAAGGTAAAAGTATTCACCAGCCAAAGGTTTAAGTTTCTAGGAATCTGCTTCTAGCATGCTCTTGTACTTGCTATTAACACATTCACAGTAAAATACTTATACAACAATGCCTACAATGTAAATTTTCATGTTAATGACTTATGAAAGAATACCTTTAGTTGTTACACAGAGAGACCAAAATCAAAAGAAACTTTTCATTCCCTTATCACCTCTGAAACAAATGTTGTCATATTTGTGTGGTTACGTGGATTAGGTGGAGGTTGGAGATGATGAATAAATTGTTACATCACTATTGGCTCGGCTTATTCATAAATTGCAGGACAGAATGATGCCACAGTTGCAGATCCCCCTAGTTTATATACACATATCCCTCTAAAAAAAAAAAAAAAAAAAAAAAAAAAATGGTGACTCTGCCATATGTAATGTGGCTAGAAGTTGAGATCTAGAACAAAGATGACGATGATGATGATGAAACAGCATAGTGTCATTTATGTGTAGAAATATTCAAAGGCGCTCCGCTCCCAGAATGTGTCACACGTCATTCACAAAGTTGCTTTAAAAGATAAGGGTTCAGTTGAACAGATTTGAGGGATCAATTTGAAGACAAGATCATCTGTAGCAACAATGCTTGGACAAGACAGTCCCCTAGCTGTTCTCCACGGCTACATATAGGAAGGAATAGGGTTTCATATCTTCCAATAGAAAGGATGAAAGCTATGGCTGTAGATGTTCCTTGTTGACGACACATGACCAATAAAACTCAGCAATTGTCCCCTTCTGAGGAAGAAAAAGTAAAATAAAAAGAGAAACATTCAAGACGTATTGAACCAGAAAATGGTTTTATTACTCGGTTGTTGTTTTTTTTCTCCCTATCACATTAATTCTGTAATGACTCTGCCATACTTAAAGCTAAAGATTATTTTGCAAATAAAAGAGAAGACATAGCATGAGGGTATTGTATAGGTCTGTATTATATACATGGAAACTACAGATCACATCACATCTCTAGCCCAAGTTATGTTGTTTTTCATTTTGATATCTAGCTAAATTTCAGACAAAGTCATGTTGCAAATAGATGTCAATCTGCCAATAAATGAGGTCAAATCTCTTAGGACTTAATACAAAAAATGATGGGCAATAGTGCTAATTTTAAAGTTAAATATTACAATACTTCCATTTTTGGTCTCCATACCGACACTTGCGTTGGACATTATTTGACTTAAAATCAACTTTGGTTTCAACAGAGCTTTCTGCACATTCAGGGTTTTTGATTCATATGAGATATCACATGCCATTTTATTGATCTTGATTTGCCAATGCTGCATCACATAACACCAACTGGAAGTATGGGACTATCCTTTACAGAGAAGAAAGAGAAGAATTTATATTTCCTCTGAAGGAGGCAGATTCAAGACACTAGAAAAAAATATGAATTCAAGGAAATTTCACATTTGGTATCACGAAAATAAGCATTCAAAGTACATGTTGTCATCATAAGGATAAAAATGTACATAGGTATAGTGATCAGAAATACCATTACCACCACATCCCCATTTAATGAATTTCCCCTCCCACAATAGTATGATTGAGTTGTAAAACTGGGTATAGATAATACATAAAAAAATGAAGAATCGAAACTTACACCTTTCCAGTCAATCAATGAGCTCAAAGCCTGGTCAGGAATTCACCTCTCTCATAAGGGTTGCACGGTTCTCTTGTCCTCTGAGTGGAAGAGTGCATCACATTCAGAGCCAGTCCCTGCTGATGACAGAATAAAGCAGATTACAAAGTTTAATCATAAAAGTCTGTAGTGTAGAAATATGATATGACAAATAAAATATATCAAGCTCTACGCCATTAAAAGAACATCGTTCGGGGATGGATAACCAGTCACAATAGTTAAGGTTTAAGCAAACTTTATTATGCTCACGCAACATAAACTGCCGGCCGAAAGGGGCGAAGGTTGTACAACAACAATATAACATACATCTCAAACACTGCCCGTAAGAGGGCAGTATAACACACTGGCGCGATCACTTTCTTCTTTCTGTCTTCTTCTACATAACACAATGGGAAACCCTTGGCTATGGAATAATCATGCACATTCAATATGCCAAGAATGTGTGTGGACAGCCAGATCACATTACGAACACTCAATGATTTGATAACATTAATACACCATGTACAAACATTATCCCCATATAAACACGGTCTCTAGAAACTCGTATGGACTGACTGACACCCCCCTAACAAAAAAGTCCTGTGGTACTCCCTGTGGTACTTGTCGGTACCACACAATGTACCACACACTTGTAATGTTACCACAGGAACTGTGTGGTACTGTACCACAGGCTTGTAGGGTACTCCCTGTAGTACTTGTCAGTACCACACAATGTACCACATAAATAAATGTTACCACAGGAACTGTGTGGTACTGTTTTACAGGCTCATGTGGTACTCCCTGTGGTACTGGTTGGTACCACACAATGTACCACACAAATATATGTTAACACAGGAAGTGTGTGGTACTGTGTCACAGGCTCGTGTGGTACTCTGGGATGTACCACAGGGCAGTACCACAGGACATTACCACAGGAAAGTACCACAGGACAGTACCACAGGACAGTACAACAAGACAATATACACACAAATTGTCCTGTGGTATTTTGGGACATACCACAGGAGAGTACAACAGGAAAGTACCACAGGATAGTACCACAGGACAGTACCACACGACTTGTTCTGTGGTATTTTAGGACGTACCACAGGACAACGCCACAGGGCAGTTCCACAGGACAGTACCACAGGAAAGTACCACAGGATAGTACCACAGGAATTGTCCTGTGGTATTTTGGGACATACCACAAGACAGTACCACAGGATAGTACCACAGGACAGTACCTCACGACTTGTCCTGTGGTATTTTGGGACGTACCACAGGACAGTACCACAGGGCAGTACCACAGGGCAGTACGACAGGACAGTACCACAGGAAAGTACCACAGGATAGTACCACAGGACAGTACCGCACGACTTGTCCTGTGGTATTTTGGGACGTACCACAGGGCAGTACCACAGGACAGTACCACAGGATAGTACCACAGGACAGTACCACACGACTTGTCCTGTGGTATTTTGGGACGTACCACAGGACAGTACCACAGGACAATACCACAGGGCAGTACCACAGGACAGTACCACAGGGAAGTACCACAGGATAGTACCACAGGACAGTACCACACGACTTGTCCTGTGGTATTTTGGGACGTACAACAGGGCAGTACCACAGGACAGTACCACAGGATAGTACCACAGGACAGTACCACACAACTTGTCCTGTGGTATTTTGGGACATACCACAGGATAGTACCACAGGAATTGTCCTGTGGTATTTTGGGACATACCACAGGACAGTACCACAGGATAGTACCACAGGACAGTACCACACAACTTGTCCTGTGGTATTTTGGGACGTACCACAGGACAGTACCACAGGGCAGTACCACAGGGCAGTACCACAGGACAGTACCACAGGAAAGTACCACAGGATAGTACCACAGGACATTACCACATGACTTGTCCTGTGGTATTTTGGGACGTACCACAGGACAGTACCACACGGCAGTACCACAGGGCAGTACCACAGGACAGTACCACAGGAAAGTACCACAGGATAGTACCACAGGACATTACCACATGACTTGTCCTGTGGTATTTTGGGACGTACCACAGGACAGTACTACACGAATTGTCCTGTGGAATTTTGTGATGTACCACAGGACAGTACGACAGGAATTCCTGTGGTAATTTTCGATGTATACCACAGGAGAGTACCACAGGAACTGTCCAAACTTCCACAGGAAAATCATTGTAAGGCAGACTCAACTGAAATCTATAACAAAAATACAAACAAAAAAGCACATATTAATATTCCTCAATCAATTGATAGATGACTTATGCTGTGAATTATAACAATTTGTTGCCATTACTTATCCTGTCCTATACTCCTACAGTATTACCTATTTAGTGAAAGTGCTGATGTAAAGCATGAGAAATTTCATAAGGACTTCTGTGGTACTCCTGTGGTACTCCTGTGGTACTCCTGTGGTACAAATTTTTACATAGCTCATGAATATTCATAAAAAGCACTCTAGATTTTAGAAAATACATATATGACTTAAAAAGTCAAAGTATTAATGATGGAACTTACTTTGAACTTTATGAAAGATTGTCTAATTATGTTATGTTATTCCCAATATCATAGATATCGTTATGAAAGTGTAATTTCATATCTTGATAATAAAGTATAATCGAGTTAGTAACCATGCCTTAATGCTTTACGGATAGACGGCCATATATATGTGTACTGATACGGTCGATGGCTACCTAGGAATAGAATATGACTATATAGATCTATTGTAGGACTAGATTGGCACTTGGCCATTAGACTCTCGTTTGAGGTTATATGTTAGGAGTAGGACAAGGTATTAAGTAGGGCCATGTTTGTCCTGAAATCCATCACTCACCTATCACGAATATTCCTTGATATGTGGCTAAAATTCTCCCAGATTTTTTTTTCGATCTATCCCGTGTGGTACTCTCCTGTGGTACCATGGAAATGCTGTGTGGTACTGCCCTGTGGTAATGCTGTGTGGTAATGATCGACCTGTGGTACTGTCCTGTGGTACTGTCCCAAAATACCACAGGACAGTTCCTGTGGTACTGTTCTGTGGTACTAGTCCTGTGGTACTGCCCTGTGGTACGTCCCAAAATACCACAGGAATTCCTGTGGTACTGTCCTGTGGTACTGTTCTGTGGTACCGGTCCTGTGGTACTTTCCTGTGGTACTGCCCTGTGGTACGTCCCAAAATACCACAGGAATTCCTGTGGTACTGTCCTGTGGTATGTCCCAAAATACCACAGGACAATTCCTGTGGTACTGTCCTGTGGTACTTTCCTGTGGTACTGTCCTGTGGTACTGTCCTGTGGTACCGTCCTGTGGTAATTACCACAGGAGTACCACAGGACTTTTTCGTAAGGGCCAACTAATATGAAACACCAACATTACACTATGATAAGCACTGCTATCATACAGTACAACGTCTTCTACCAATCATAAAACAACACTTAATAAAACAAACTACTTTACGGTGTAAATGAAACAGAAAATATTTCACAATGTCAACTATCAAATATCATACAAACACATGTAGCTACCTCACTTTCTACCTTTTCTCACAGTATGAAACACTACTACTGTAGGCCTACGTACCATGTAAGTACCATGGTCTCCCCACTCTCATTCACTCTTTTGTTACAACACTGTTAAACACAGCACATACAGCTGTAATCACTTTTCTTCTACATATGCTGAGATTTGGAACGAATGTACATAAACACTACACTATAGCTGTCTTTCCTCTACAGTCTTATTAAAGCACATACATGTAAACACCACACACAATGTTGTTACATTAGAACCACATAAACATCATCATAGGCCGTAAAAGCGTAAAGACAAAAATCCCTAGATAATCAAATGAAAGCAACATGGCATTGAAAACAACAATGTGGTGTGTTCATAATAATGCCTGATACATGTATTCAAATCGGCATGAGTAAGACACGCATGTGAATGAAAGCCGCTGAAAATAGCCACCCATCTGATGTAGCAATATCAAAACCTTAATGTCATCATTAACATATCATGTGAATTATTACTACAACCCTTTGGCATATACCAAACGAAACTACTGACGACGATACATCCAGTAAAAGATGTACTGTATATAAAAACAAATTACAATATACATTTGTATCAGAAAAACACAGAGATCAAATACACCTATACGGTGTATTACACTTTTAAAAACATACTCAAACTTCCGAAACATATTTTGTCCTTCAAGTGTATCAAAAACGGACTCCGACATTGACGTCACTCCATACAATATGACCTGACACATGGTTCTTACATATCAAAAAGGGGAAGAATGAGCTACATGAGGTCCATCAAAACTACATTGTATATGCCATGTACAATGTGTTACCATACATATCATATAAACTTCATATAAAAACAAATTATCATCATACGTACATTTATCTTTTCTTTATCAATAAACCTGTTACTGATATTCTACCCTTGCATGTGCAACAACAACAAAAAAATCAAACGAACATCATACATACGTATGTAAAAATCTCACCTCTCCTAAATGTGTGCAATATGTATTTGACATAAGACATAGGAAATGACTCAAAGAATCACACACACTGGGCAAACTGAAAGGCAAAAACACAAACATAAAAATGCTGACTTATACTTGAGTTGCTGTCAAAACCATCATGTGTATGCTACACACATAAAACGGTATACATGTTATTCAGATTTGCGCAAGTTGCAATGTACAAGTCAACTTTCTGCTTACATGATGTATGTACTACAACATGTACTTGCATCCAATAACAATATACAGCTGTACATGCACTGTCTTCGTACATTACATGAATCACAATCAATACAAAACACTTTAGACCAGAATAAAAATATTAGCAACTTTGTAATATAGTATGCTAAGAAAAAATGCATACTGTGCATAGATTGCATACAATCATAAAAACAAACAAAAAATGAACCTCTCAAATTGTAAATCTCAGAGTGCCAAAATATCAAAAGTTGCAGAACTATACACAATTCACACAAACTTCACCCATTGTAAAAAAAAAAAAATCCTGCATTATTTAATCAACAACAATCCATTTATCCTATTACATGTTTACACAAATATATTGGCTTAACAAACTTATAAAAATGAAGCAGGCATGTGGCACACAATTCAGTTCACAAGTCAGAGTCCAGGAACATCCAGTAGCTGAGGTCAAAAATGGGGGTTATCAGTTATCAGGGAGCTTCTGAATATACAGTCAATGTCTGGAGGACGGCCAGGAGGGGGTCCTACATGCAAGCCCGTGGAGTGACCTGGTCGAGGAGTAGGAGCAATGTCTAGGGTTGGAGACATCACAAATGTGCAGAGCTGAACACGAGGAGCAGTACTCTTCTCACACCATGGAACGTGAGATGTATCTCCAGGAGTGGAGGTACTGGTGAAGGCATGGGACCCTCTGGATGCATCTGGGGGGCGCCCAGGAGGGTCGTTGATCTCGATAGTGCAGGGATGGTCTGGGGGGCCACTGCGTCGATAAGGAGTGCTGATGCTGCTAACACTGATATTGAGAACATCCACAGGAAGCTCATCAGTGGGTGAGGGACACTGGTTGACATCTGAAGATGGCTGGCATGCTGGCAAGCCCAAGCGATGACGAGGTGTGGTTAGGGCACCAGAGGAATCATCATCGGTGACATCAGGGATGGTGCGATTCATCTCAGGGGTGGGAATGATGGCTAGCTCCGACTGAGCTAGACACTGACGTGCAGCCTCAGCATCCTGGGAATGAGGGTGTAGGCCTATGCCTTGGTGGTGACCGTTGCTGGCTGGTGAAGGTGCGGTCACATCATCAGAGATAGATGAACGCGAGTTGTACCGGGGAAGGCTGAGACACATCGGAGGTGTGCGGGAAAGACGAATATCTACCTCTGGTGTAGGATCAGGACCATAGGTGTACGAAGGTCCATCACCAATTGTGATACTGCGCTTTGCGGGACGGATGGTAATGTCGTGCAACACTATGAACGGAATGCCTGCCTCAATTATAACATCCGGAGAGTCAACAACTAACCCTTCAAAGAGAAATGCCTTTCCATCTCTGGTAAGTGTGAGGCACGTCCCTCCAACAACTGCATACGGTGAAGGATGATTGACTGGATAAGTCTCAAAAGAGTCCGAAAAAACACCTCCGAGACTCTTGAACACTGAATAGCCAATGAAGTTCTGTGGCGAACCACTGGCAAGAGTAACCCGGATAGTCTGCTGACCATGGTCAAGGTCAATGTAGGGAGACATACAAGCCTTTTCAGGCAACACTGAGGGACTAGCTACTGGAGACTGTGGCAACTGGTCAACCCGGAAGTGGAACTCATCCGACTCCGACAAGCCACTATCATAGCAAAAGGAATTGTCGTGAACCCCTATTGGCCAGTCTAAATCTGACATACCCTTTGCATCTCCAAGACTACTGTCTGGATCAGCAACACATACTCTAGTAGACAAGCAGACAATATCTGTAGCCAAAGCACTGTCATTAAGATCATCACAACATTCATCAACTTCGGAGAAATCACATTCTGACTCTAGCTCATCATAATCATCCAGATGATTGTCATATGGACACAGGGAATCAGAGTAGCCAAGGATGGAAGCCGCTTGGCGAGCACACGTAATGATATCTCTTTCATGCTCTGGCAGGAATGAGCAATCACTGATGTGATGCTGGTTCGGACGATTGGCAACGAGACATATTGGGCAACTGTGAACTTTATGTCTAACGGTAGAACGACTGGACTCGCTAAAACTACTCATACACATAGGGACAGGCTGTCTACTGCTACATGTACTGGGACCGACTGCATCATACCGAGTAGCATGCAATACTCTGTCATCATGGGGACAAGGTTGGTTTGGGTCCCCGAAGGGCTCATCACAACTGTCATAACTTTCATCATCATAATCGTCACAGAAATCATCATAATCAAGACCGACATAATCATCTTCGGTCACCATTCATTTCTGCTTTCATTTCTTTTGATTTGAATTGGCTCAGAATCATAAACACGGTAAGGTACCTGGTACATTGTACTTCTGGTTACAATACTGGTAGGGGCGGCCTCTCTCTCGGGCCTGGGTGCGAGGTCGTTGCCTCAAAAGGGGACAGGGAACAGCCATTCAAGGGCTACGTATGGGACTACAGCAAATGCGAGCAAACCATAACTACCTATCACGACACGTTTTTGCCGACCAACTGGCTGCCATATCATGCATAAAATCCATCGGTAATGAGGGAAGAGCAGGGTACATTATCCCATGTAGCTGCCACCACGCCATTAAAAGAACATCGTTCGGGGATGGATAACCAGTCACAATAGTTAAGGTTTAAGCAAACTTTATTATGCTCACGCAACACAAACTGCCGGCCGAAAGGGGCGAAGGTTGTACAACAACAATATAACATACATCTCAAACACTGCCCGTAAGAGGGCAGTATAACACACTGGCGCTAGTTCTTTTCTCAAATTTGTCTGTCATCACTTAACATATTAGGGGGGAAAGGAAGTGGCACTGACGTGCATTTGTACATTGTATTTTCATACCCATGTAGAAATATTTTGATTTTCACTGTAATCAAGGTAATATCAAATTGCAGGAAATGGCAGGAATTTAATACTGCCAGCTTTTTTCCAATCACTCACCTACTATGGAACCAACTCAGAAAAGGAAATTGTTGATATTGACATTGACTTGCACATGGTTACTGTGAACACCTTGCTCTTCACAACATACGCTGCACTGCAGCCTAGGTTATCTTACCTGAAGTAACCGACACATTATTGAGGGATGCATATTGAAATAGGCTATATGGTGTTATGAAATAACTTTGGTGCAGTCTGGTACAATTTGTTGTAACCCCCCCCCCCCCCCCCACAAAAAAGAGATGCACAACATTTCAACCTCTCGAGTCAAAATATGACATAACGTAAAAGCATGGAATTAAGTCTTTACACATACCAGGTTGTCAAATTTAGGACAGTGTTATAGTCGAATTATGGATGGCTTGTTCCTATAACAGTAGTGAAATTTGAGATAACATCCGTATAGGGTCGAGTAAACAACCATGGATACCGAGTAGAACTACAATGTACCTAGCACCGAAAACAAAATCAGACAAAGATACCCGAGGTCTATAATAGAATCAGCATGCTACGTTGCCATACTCTGAATCTAGTTCTTGACTAATCTAATGTTAGATCTACTGACTAGATATCTCCGATACTGATGTTAGCTAACTTGTAACTACACAATCTAGCGTCTAATACTAGTTAGCCCGACCTATGCCGTGCGCTAGCACTTGTGTACAGCGACATAAACGCAGGGCTATACTGTAGGATATATAGTTAGCGTCTAGTCTAGTAGTAGTACGAGTGGATCTAGTTACTAGTGGTAGATCTAGGCCTAGGGATCTATATAATGGAATCTACTGCATTGTAGACTGCATTCAAATTGAACAGTTCTACAGAGTCAAGGTCTAGACAAGAGAGACTCAATTGTGATTGTGATGAAGAGTAGAGGTCTAGAGGGTCTAACGTTAGAGTTTCTAGACAGAAAATCCGTCTGTCCGGAGGAGGATCAAACTTGGAATTTTAAACAGGTCTAGGCCCTATGCCCCTAGTCCCCTACAGTGGTACTGTTGAGTGTTAGACACTAAACAAGTTAGACAGCCTACGCGATCGCCTAGCGGCTTCTGCGATATTCGAAGCTCACTTAATCGCAATCTTATCAGTGACAAGTTCTAACAAATCTACAGATATACTCTAGGTCTACAGTCGTGAGTCGGCAAGCACGAACGAAGCAAAAACGGAGCTAGACGTGGACTACCGTATCAGTAGTCGATGTAGACTGACCTACGTTTGCGTAATTACACACATGGGACTAAGCAAATCACGATTGTTGCGATGAACATGTTCAATACGAACAAAGTAAAGGAATCGTTGGACACTACTTCCTTATCACTGCCAGAACAGACTTGGAATGGCATCGGCCATGGAAATTACAATAAACATATCATGCTAAGATGGAATTTGCACACTGAAAATGGAATTTGACCACGAAATATTAATTTCAATGTTTCTTTACCGTACCTTTATTTCTGCTTGGTTGTCATTACCATGTTTCTCTACTTTACCTCTCACTATCGATCACAGCCTCGTTCACTATGATTGAATCAGTCGAACTCAATTAATTATCGTTCCCACCACCGAACTAAAACATAGTGGAATGCGTGTCCCTATTCCCAACATACACGAGACCGTGCAGCCAAATTACCGTGTTGCGTCGCCATCTTGTTCGGTCAATTTTTCCTTATACTAGTATGAGTGCACGCTTAGGCGCGGTCAGACTGGGCCACTGGTACGCGCGCAAGCAAGAGTACGCCGTCCAGTGGCTAGTGATTATGACGTAACAATGCACGTTTGTACATGATAATGGTCTTGCGCTTCGGAGACACAGTCCGCACTCCATATAAGGAAAAATTGACCTAACAAAATGGCGGAGGTAGCAAGTTTTGGTGGCTGCGTATTTCCTGGGTGAACACGCATTCCACTATGTTTTAGTTCGGTGGTTCCCACCCAAAGATCGATTTGATGAAACGCGTCACAAGAGTCGTTCCTCCTAGCCTTTAAACAAGGCGACTCGCTCTACGTGCCCCCGTATAGCGCGTTTACCCACAAACCTGTTGGCCGGCGAGTGGACCTGCCCACTCGCCGGCCAACAGGTTTGTGGGGTAAACGCGCTATAGACCGATTCAATTTCGATGACCTATTCACCTACCGCCGCTAGCGGCGCTATAACGGTCGCCATAACTGGGGGCCAACGGGGGCTTCCAGCGAGCTAGCTACCCAGCGAGTTGCACTTGCAGCTCAGCAGCCTATCGTACCCATCGCGCATAGTTAGCCGGGCGCGGCCGCTGCGCCGCGGCCGGCGACCGCCGGCGCCGCGCTAATATTGTGATTGTTTACTCATTGTGGATAAGTAATTCAGCGGCTTTTAATACCTTTCTTTTGGACAAATTGAGTGATTCAGACATGTTGATCTACTTTGAAAGCTTCAAAGGAAGGATCGGGAAAACACATTATGCAGTTGTTGGGTGCACAAATAACAGAAAAAATGGAAGTGGAAGCTGCACGGCAGTGTTTGAAATTCAGACACCGCTGACGCATGATAGATTAAGGCAAGAACTAAAGACAATTAAGTGAAATACAACGGTATAAAAATGCACAGATTTCGAAACAAACTATGTCTACTAGATTCTCTATTTAATTAGGTTATCACTGCATATTCGTAGAATATGTTGTTCATCTTAGAAGACAAGTTTAGGTCAAAGAATTTGATAATTCACTATTTTTTTTTTTTTTAATCCTTGGTGTCCTACTTGCCAAAGTTAGAATACACTTCCTGGATAGACTTTATTATTATGACAAACATTTTACAGCCTACACTACGGCTAAATAAATGTTTCAAGATGCGTTAAATTCTTATATTGTTTTCACTTCTTCAATGTTCAGCACTGAATTGACCATAGGCCTATTCAGTATTCAATTTTGACCTGGAACTCTGAATTTGACTTTTGATAAAGCGATACTTATAAATATTAAACCATGGATGGTGGCAAACATCCGTTTCATAATCATACTAAGAAAGTTTGATTTAAAAATCACTTTTGTAGATTATAATACAATGTATTAGGCGTTAGCGTGATGTTATGCAAGGTTACTTAGACCTAAAACAGTAGAAGTTTTGGTTGTAGACATCAGGCGACATAGTGGTAACTTAAGTTTAGGCATATACGGCCTAGAAACGCCTAGATTTATATTCCGTCTGGTTTACTTAGTTAGGCTTGCCTGAAGTTATCGACAACCGAACATGATATAGGATGTAGGGTTCTAGAAGTCAATAGGTCTAGATCTAGTCTGGACTCTTGCCTAGATTTCCAGACAAGATCTAACGTTAGACAGACCTACCCTGCTGGCCCGACACTCCGGAGTAAAGGCAAAAAAGCCTGCCCTAAAAAGGTTAAGTTATAAGCTTGCAATTTATTGCGCTATATCTAGCTCAAGATTATTATTCATTATTTGTATCTAATTATATCAGTTAACTTGTCAACAGCCTAGGGTTATTTGCAAGACGTCTGCCTGTGCCTAGCAATAATTCTCCCCAGCGGTTTTTATTCTCTTTCACAAATGTAAATATACGGGGCTTACACGCGAGTACCCAAGTCATCGCCAAAGAAATAGAGTCCACATATTGACAAACATTCACGGATCGTACCGATATTTACCTCGAAATTCAAGTGTTGGCTACAGCCGTATGTCCTCTACCCATTCGCTCATAGTCGGTAAAAGTTGTTTAATTTTATTTATTTTTAATTAGCTAGCGAAAAAAAAAATGTAGACTCTAGTTGTCAAAAAGCCAGTTGCGTCGATCGCTGCCAGCGCCAGAGATAGCTAGCTGGCCGGCTGGCGCCGGGTGGTAAGAGCACTGACTGCCGCTGGCACCCTTGCCACGCACGCAGGGCGCTTGCCGACCCGGCCTGTTTGGCCCCCAGTTATGGCGTCGCCTTAAGAGGGCGCACTTCCATGAACAGTCGCTTGAATCGGTCTATACGGGGGCACGCAGAGCGAGTCGCCTTGTTTAAAGGCTATATCAATCCCAGAGTTGGGATCGGTCTTGGGTTGGATCGATTTCCCATGTTGAAACAGGCTCCTGGTAGTCGATTCGACGTATTGGACGATGAGGTTGCCGTGAAAAAGACTCCATCATGCAACCTGAAAGATAGCTGCAACAAGTGGTAAAGAGTCGGTGAAAGATGAGAGTAAAGGATCAGCTGATGGTGCCATGATGGCTGAAATGGTGAGCAAGGTCCTCGTCGCGATCCAGCCCGTCATTATCCAGGCGGTAACTGAAGCGGTGAGAGTAGCTATGGAAGCGGCTATGGATCGCATAAAAGCAGCAATACGGCGCCCTCACCACCAAACGGCTCTAGTCACTCCGTTGCACTTGATGGTTTGGACCGACTTGAGCAGTATGGGCGACGGGATAATATCCGCATCTTCGGCCTCGAGGAGTCAGCGAGGGAAGACACAACGGAGAAGGTGATACACCTTGCGGCTGACATTGGTGTCACTGTCAACAGGAGTGACATCAGTGTAAGCCATCGATTGCCTAAGTCTCGGAGGAGCAAGGGGCCCCGACCGGTCATCGTGAAGTTCGTCAGAAGGGAGACAAGACAGGAGATTATGAGAAAGAAGAAGGAATTAAGAAAGAAGGAGACACGGAAGGCCGTTTACGTGGAGGAGGATCTAACTCCTCTGCGCAGTCGCATCTTACGCGCTGAGAAAGGAGACCCGGACGTGAAGACTGCGTGGACGATCGATGGCAGAATCCATGCGTTGTTCAGCCACCACGGTAAAGAAGAGAAAGTGACCATCGACACTCCTGACCAGTTGAGCAAGCTGGGATGGAAGCCTGATAAGATCAAGGACGTCACCGGCTACTAGGAATGCGGAGGTGACACTGTGGAGCAAAAACGTAAGTTCAACTCACTAACTAATCAATTTTGTAGGACCCAACTAAATATTTTGAGCATAAATGTGTGCGGGCTACATTCGAAACTTGAACTTGGTATTTTACCAGAATGTATTAAAGATTTTGACATTGCTTGTTTTAGTGAAACTAAAACGGACTGTGTGGATGAAGAGTTAATTCTTGTGGATATAAAGTGTATAGCAAAGAGAATAATGATAGGAAACTACGGCATGGGGGTATCCATGGATTGTGTATTGTTGCGAAGGAAAATTACGACGTACAAATATTAACTGATTCAAACTCAAAATATGTTTTATGGATCAAAGTAGTGATTTCTTCTAAAGTGTCTCTAATTTTAGGAGCAGTTTACATACCCCATGAAAAATCGAAGTACTATGAATCGGATATGTTTGAAGATGTTGCATCCTCTATTGTTGATATCAAGGGTAAATTTGATCATCCTGTGTGCTTAATTGGAGATTTTAATGCTAGAACTGGTAATTTGGATGATTTCGTAGATGAAGGTTATGGCGGTATCAATACTGATTTCACGCAAAGTTCAGAAACACCAACTGTTGGTACATTACCTGTTAGGCAGAATGTGGATTCTCAAGTCAATTTGAATGGAAGAAAGTTGTTAGAATTATGTAGAGCGTTCAATTTATCAATTTTAAATGTGCGCTTTGGTGGCGAATCAGGTGTGTATACCTGTGATAATTCAAGTACTATATTGCTTGATATCTAGTGATTCGTTTGACACTGTAAAGAAGTTTGAAGTGGACTCTTTTGATGATACACTATCTAATAAACATAACACACTACATGTTTACTTTGATTTTGATTTCGATGAAATTAATGATGAAACTACATGTACACATGGAGCGTGTAATGCAGTCCAAGGGTCGACAAAGATTGTGTGGGATCAGGCAAAATGTTCTGATTTCAGAAGTGAGATTAACGAGAGCAACGTAATAGATGACATCTCCGCGAGAATGGACTCTGTTGAATTGAGTAATGTCAACCAAACCGTGATAGATGATTTGTTCGTTTCATTACAATCTATATACTTTACGGCAGCGTCAAACACAAATATGGTTAGAAGGTCTGTAACAAAGACTATTAAAGGTAATTTAGCAAAATCTTCATGTAGTAATTTAGCAAAATCTTCAGATAATAAACCATGGTTTGATGAAAATTGTAAGAAACTTAGGAAAATATTTATCAAATTGAAAAAGAAATGTAAACGTAATGGATTCAATCGTGATGTAATGGATGAGTTTGAAAATGCCAGAAGATTATACAAGAAAACCTTGAAGAAAGCACAGTTATACACGTTCTTTAAGGACACTCATGAAAAATTACGTACGTTGAAGTCTGAAAATCCAAAGGAGTATTGGAATATATCCCTCCAGAAAAACGAAATCAGAGAAGTGTTCAATTGACATTGGAACTTTCCAGAAACATTTTAAAAGTTTAAATGACATTAATGATGGTATGCTGAGATCAACACCGACGAGTTTTGTGAATACTTGTAATGCAGCACATATTCCTCTTACCATGCATATTGAACATGATTATAATGACCGAATGTCTGAAGAAGAGGTGACTGCTCATATAAAGCAATTGAAAAATAATAAGGCACCTGGTTTTAATTTGATATTAGATGAATTTTTAAAAAACAGCAATGCGTCTTTAGTGAGTGTAATAACCAAATTATTTAGTTTAGTTTTAGATAGCGGAATAATTCCAACGGATTGGACGATTGGTGTGATACGCCCTATCTACAAAAATAAAGGTTCTGTTAATGACCCTGATAATTATCGTGGAATATCTTTATTAAGTTGCATTGACA
This sequence comes from Diadema setosum, assembly GCF_964275005.1. Classification (NCBI taxonomy): domain Eukaryota; kingdom Metazoa; phylum Echinodermata; class Echinoidea; order Diadematoida; family Diadematidae; genus Diadema; species Diadema setosum. The sequence continues at coordinate 23,644,736 of NC_092699.1, read as the reverse complement.
AATTATTTACTTCAGTAATTAATGATAGATTGACAGATTTTCTCGATGATAATCATGCCATTGGGGAAGAACAAGCAGGATTCAGAGAGACTTATTCAACTGTTGATCATATATTTGTGTTGCACTCAATTATTGACTTCTATTTATCACAGAGAAAAAGATTATACTGCGCTTTTATAGATTATGAGAAAGCTTTTGACTCTGTCGATAGAACATTGCTATGGAACAAAGTTGCTAGATGTAACATACAGGGAAAGTTTTTGATGTAATCCGAAATATGTATAAAAATCTAAAGTCACGTGTTCTCAACAATTCAGAGCGTTCTGACTTTTTTAATTGTAATATTGGAGTGAGGCAAGGTGAAAATCTCCTTTGCTATTTGCATTGTATAAATGATTTTCAAGATTACGTAAGTTCCGCATATAATGGTGTTGATTTTTTGCCTAATAATTTGTTGACCGTAGTACATGATAAAGGAATAGATGTATTTCTAAGACTCTTCTCATTGATGTATGCTAATGATACTTTAATCCTAGCAACTAGTGAGAACGAATTGCAATCTGCACTCAATGCTATTTCTAAAACTCTTCTCATTGATGTATGCTGATGATACTTTAATCCTAGCAACTAGTGAGAACGAATTGCAATCTGCACTCAATGCTGTAAGTGATTACTGCAAATTATGGTTACTACAAGTTAATGTTAGTAAAACAAAGGTAATGGTTTTCTCAAGAGGAAAAGTTAGAAAAATTCAAGCCCTTTATGTTTAATGAGAATGTTTTAGAGGTTGTAGATGAGTACACTTACCTTGGAGTGGTGTTTAATTATAAAAATGTTTTTAAAAAGGCCCAAGCTAAACGAGTTGATAAAGCGAAACGAGCAATGTATAGTCTAATGGTTAAGTCTCGAAAGATGCGGCTTCCAATAGATATTCATTGTTTGACCGGCTTGTTGTACCCATTCTTATTTATGGTAGTGAAGTTTTGGGATATGAGAATTTAATACTTATAGAGAGTCTGCATTATCAATACTGCAAACATTTACGGAGACTAACAAAAATACTATGAATAGCATGGCTCTGGGAGAACTAGGAAGGCTTGAAATAGTCTGTACTGTTAAAGAAAGAATGCTTAATTTTTGGTTGAAGATTATTACTGGAAAAGAAAGAAAATATTCATCTATTGTATGTAATATCATATCACTTTTGCATAATTATAAGATATATTCGTCACCATGGTTGTTGAAAGTTTATGATACACTAAATGAGTTAGGAATGTCTTTTGTTAGGAATAACTTTGAAAACGTAAGTTCTTCGTGGTTTAGGTGTTCGATAAAACTTAGATTAAGAGATGAATTTGTACAGAATTGGCAGTCTAAGATAAGTAACAGTTCATGTTGTACGAATTACAGAATCTATCAAACGAATTTATGTTTAGATCCATATTTGTTAAAAATCCCTAGCATGTTCAGACAACTTCTTTCCAAATTTCGCGGCGCCAACCACAGATTGCCAATTGTAACGGGTAGATATGCTGGTACAGTGGACTCCCGTTTATAACGAAGTCCTCGGGACTGGCAGTTTTCTTTCGTTATAACGAAATTTTGTTATAACCGAATGAATAAACAATAAAAATACATAGAGTTGATAATGTTGCGGCCCTAAATTTTATTTCGTTGTAACCGGAATTTCGTTATAACCGTGTTCGTTATAACGGGAGTGCACTGTATTGAACATTGTGATCGATTTTGTAATTTATGTAATACTAATAGACTAGGGGATGAATTTCACTATTTATTTGAGTGTCATATATTGAATAATGCCAGGAATAAATTCATTAAGTCCTATTATAGAATAAGACCAAACACTTTAAAAATGTCTCAGTTATTTAATTCCAGAAATCGTAGTGAGTTGATAAATTTTTAATAGCTAAATTTTGTAAGAAATAATGAAGCTCCATAGAAATAATTATTACTAATATCATTATTTGTAGTTTTTTTCATGTAAATATAGCTTTTTACAATGTTTTGCTTTATATTATTGAAATTGCTTTTATCTGCGTTATTGTTGCCCTGCTTTTTTTTTTTTTTTTTGCTTTTTTAACTGTTTTGTTTGTCTTGCTTCTCTCTTTCCTTCTCTCTCTCTCGCTCTCTTTCTCTCTTCTGGGTTCTGCACCATTCTGTATATTTTGTAAATATCATGTAATTTTCTGTATATATATATGATTTACAATGTATTAATGTATTAATTAACTGATTTTATCTGTTACGATGTTTGTTTGAATTTTCTTCAATACCCTGACGTTGGGTGACATAAGAAGAAGAAAAAAAAAAAACATTGTCATTGTCAAACCATTGTCAAAACCATTGTCATTGTCATTGTCATTGTCATTACTGCGAGTAGCCAGAACGCTACAATGTACGTGTAGTTTGTACAGGCCGCTCCCATACGCATAGTACAAGCTGTAGAGGGACAACCAATACAACTCATCCCGCCGTCAAGCAAAGCGAGGCCGAGTTATCCCCGAGTCCGAGTCTAGCCTGATCCCGTTCAGGTAAGTTCTGAGACTGAACGTTTTTGGTTAATATTTCCCATTTTCGTCGTTACCCATCGAATATCTTGTTATTACAGCGTTATTCCGCACATTTCCTAGGCATACGTTCACATTTTGGAGCAAAATTTGACAACTTTTGCAGGCGTACCAGAACTTTCTTTGGGCTTTATTAACTTAAAAGACGGCCAGGAGCGAGCAAAATGTCACTCCAACGATAGCGAGGTCATCTGTTTCATTGCAAAAGCGCACGGGGGTGTACTGTCATTTTGACAATCAGAGTACGGATACAGGGTCCTGCAAAAAAAAAAAAACAACAACAACAACAACAACAACAACAACAACAACAGTGTACACTAAAACATGGCATGGTAAAATCTGGTATGGCATGTTATCAGGCCTATTTACCTCAATCTTAGATAATAGGATGCAATATACTTGTATAAATGGGGTTCAGTCCAGCTCGCAGATGATGCAATGCGGAATACCACAAGGGTCTAACCTCGGTCCATTGTTATTTGCGTTATACGTAAATGATCTACCTAAGTGTGTGAATACATGTATAAAATGTCATTATATGCAGATGACACATGTCTTTATCATGCTAGCGCAAATCCCAAAACATTGACAGAATCATTAAATGCAGACTTGTTATCTATTGATTTATGGTTGAAAAGGAACAGACTTGCTCTGAATGTGAAAAAAATGTGAATTTCTTTTGATTGGAACTAAGAAACGAATTAAGTCAACTGTTACTTCAAATGTATGCATTCAGAATATTCCTCTCAAACGCGTTACGCACTGCAAGTATCTCGGAGTTATTATTGATGAGCATTAAATTTGGATAAACATATTGATTACTTAAGAAACTTAGAACTCAGCAAAAGATATACATTTATAAAAAAAGATTAAGACCGTATGTTACACAACAAACTGCATTAACATTCTATAAATCTGTAATACAAAGTAAGTTTGATTATTGTAGTATAATATGGGGGAATGCTGGGAAAGGGTACTTGGAAAATTTACAACGAATGCAAAATAGGGCACTCCGGGTGGTTCTCAATATAGAGTGGAGATTTTCTAGTCGAGATATCTATGAATGTTTGAATATTGATAATCTTTCAGTATGAAGAGATATACATGTATTGTATATTATGTATAAGATTGTCCATGAAATGATGCCTGGTGAGTTTATGAAATATTTTGTATTCAAAGAATTTTATTATGGATTGAGGAATACATGTAAGAATCTAGAAATTGCAAGACCGCGTACAAATTAAAAAAAAAACGGAGTTTATTAAATAGAGGAGTTATAAAATGGAATCAACTTCCTGAATATATTAAAAATAAGACATTTGTTGTATTTAAGGTTATTGTCCCCGCCGAACGAGTTCGAGCAGGGGACTATGAAACGGGCTCCGTACGTGTGTGTGTCCGTCCGTCCGTCCGTGTGTCCGTCCGTGTGTCCGTCCGTGTGTCCGTGTGTGCGTCCGTGTGTGATCAAAATCTTCAATTTGCTACTTCTCTGTCATTTATGAGCCAATTTTAATTCTGTTTGCTTTATATGATAGCACTACAAGGGAGCTTTGAAACTTCTACACAGAATTTCAGTCGTGACCTTTGACCTTGACCTTTGACCTTTATTGTACATTTTGCTACAAAATGCTACTCCTTCGCCATTTCTAACCCGATTTCGATTCCGTTTGCTTTATATGATGGCACTAGGTGAGGGCTTCAAAACTTCTACACAGAATTTTGACCTTTGACTTCTTTGACCTTTGACCTTGATTTTTGACCTATATTGTACATTTTGCTACAAAATGCTACTCCTTTGCCATTTCTAACCCGATTTCGATTCCGTTTGCTTTATGTGATGGCACTAGGTGAGGGCTTCAAAACTTCTACACAGAATTTTGACCTTTGCCTTCTTTGACCTTCGACCTTGATTTTTGACCTATATTGTACATTTTGCTACAAAATGCTACTCCTTCGCCATTTCTAACCCGATTTCGATTCCGTTTACTTTATGTGATGGCACTAGGTGAGGGCTTCAAAACTTCTACACAGAATTTTGACCTTTGCCTTCTTTGACCTTTGACCTTGATTTTTGACCTGTATTGTACATTGGCTACAAAATGCTACTCCTTCGCCATTTCTAACCCGATTTCGATTCCGTTTGCTTTATGTGATGGCACTAGGTGAGGGCTTCAAAACTTCTACACAGAATTTTGACCTTTGCCTTCTTTGACCTTTGACCTTGATTTTTGACCTGTATTGTACATTGGCTACAAAATGCTACTCCTTCGCCATTTCTAACCCGATTTCGATTCCGTTTGCTTTATGTGATGGCACTAGGTGAGGGCTTCAAAACTTCTACACAGAATTTTGACCTTTGCCTTCTTTGACCTTTGACCTTGATTTTTGACCTGTATTGTACATTGGCTACAAAATGCTACTCCTTCGCCATTTCTAACCCGATTTTGATTCCGTTTGCTTTATGTGATGGCACTAGGTGAGGGCTTCAAAACTTTACACAGAATTTTGACATCTTTGACCTTTGACCTTGATTTTTGACCTGTATTGCACATTTTGCTACAAAATGCTACTTCCGGCGGGGACATATATTACGCACCGCGTAATTTCTACTTTTCCTTGTTGTTTAGGTGAAAGGGTGAAATATAGTTAATTATGAAACATATTTGATGGATAAAGATATATATTATGTGAATATTCAGTATTATGTTATGAATGGATGGGAGGAGGGTAAACGTTTGGCAATTTTTGGTACTTTTTTGTATTTGTGTGCATTTGTTTTTGTTATTTTAATCAACGTATTGTATATTTGTTTTGTTTGTTTGATATGTTTGTTATTGTACAATGTATGATGATGTATATGTGATGTATATGTGATTTTATCGGGCACGGACCAGCTGAAGAACAGCCATTGGCTGCAGCCGGTTCCATGCGAAAATAAAATAAACTGAATTGAACTGAACTGAACCTTAAACAGCGAAAAGTTTTCGAGAAAAGCTTACTGCGGCTTAATGAGCCATTTAGGGCATTTTTTTTTCAGCGTCATCTGATTTTTTTTTTTCACAGTTTGAGAATGTACATCTATGAAACCAATGACAACAACACAATAATATGACATCAGAATGAGCAAATGAAATGTACATTTGAAAAACTGTATATGGCTCGTGATATTTATAGGACACGCAGGTTGGGTTTGATACGTAAGTGTAATATACATATTGCGTCCAAAAATGTCCTCTCCGAAAACAGTCTAATTTTCTTTTCTTTTCAGGGACTTCTATGAGTATGAACAATGTCATACCGTCTGCAAAGCTTTACTAATACCCTACACATACAAAGTATTTGTGCAACCCACACGTTTAATTTTCAGGTATATACATGTATCGTGCACATTTAAATTTGTACAGGTGCAGTTCCGTCCAAAAGCGTCATCTCCGAAAAATTACATCATTCTGTGCAACTGATTGACAAATTGCCCTACATCGACGTTAATAAGCACTGGATATTGATCAGTGTTTTAGTAGTAGAAATGACAAAAATCATGGGCGTACGGACTTGAGCAGGATTCGAACCTACGACCTCCTGATCCCCGGACAGGCGTCATCTCCACTAGACCACCGAGGTTCCGCATGCGGACAGCAAATGTTGGTTCTAATCCATATAACATGCAGTGGGTACTGCGTATTCATTCAAATTCATCAAATTCTTTCATTGAGGTGTTTTTGTTGCAACTGATTGACAAAATGTCCTTAATACATCGACGTAAATGAGCACTGAATTGATCAGTGTTTTAGTAGTAGCCATGATTAAAAAAAAAAAAAAAAAAAATCATGGGTATACGTACTCGATCAGGATTCGCACCTATACGACCTCCTGATCCCCGGACAGGCGTCATCTCATCATGCTCATCTTGAATAATCTAAAATATGAGAGTGCAAGACTCAGTTTTCTTCTAAACTGACAAAAAGAACTGATCCTCTCTGCATAACTTTAATTTGTTTTTCCAATCCACACACATCTATTACACAGCTTCAAACAGATTTCATTCTCTCATACCCCACCATTAACTTTTCCCCTTTTGTGCTAGGTTGAATGCTGACTTTGTCACATCGAGGGGTCACATGACCAAGTTCCTTCGCACCCCGTACGAGAATCGGGAGGGTTGGGCCATGGCTGTGACTCTTTTCAGAGGCACGTACTACATCAGCGAAGTTGAGACAGAAGAAAAGAGGAGACTGCGAGAAGCGATGTCGGAGAAAGAAAAGGAAATGACGTTCTGGGGATACAAGTTTGAGCAATATGTGACAAGTGGTAATTCAGTTCAGGCAAACACCTATACACAAAAAAAGAGAGGTTAAACTATAAATTCGAATCAGAAAGTGAAAAAAGGGGAGAATACAAACCTTATTTCCCTTTCGGATTAACCAACCATCATAATAACCAACCTTATTTTCATTATCGGATAAACGAACTTTCAGAGTAAGAAACCTTATTTGATTTTTTCCGATTAACGAACCTTCGAGTTAATGAACCTTTTTTTATTGTCGGAATTACGAAATTTTGGAAGAATGCACCATCGAAAAAAACGAACCTTTTTGCATTGTCGGATTAACGAACCTTCGGAATAGCGAAGCTTATTTCTTTTTCGGATTAACGAATCTTCCGGAATAAGAATCTTAAATCATTCTCTAAATTTCAAACTTTCAGAATAGCGAGTCTCTGGAATAGCGAACCTTCGGAATCACCAGCAATCTGAATAACGAACCTTCGAAATAAACCTTATGAATAACGAACCTTTGAGATAGAGAACTGTATAACCGAGTCTTTAAACATCACTTTTAATACATGCGTTTCAAGCTCTCTCTTAAATGTAAATTTAAATGAAGATGAATATAGCATCACATATAACATATTGCTTTTTCAGCGTATGATGAGTACTCGTTAAACATCATACAATCTGCGAATGATTGGCGTGTTTTCATCATTATTGTCCGCCTATAACGAAATTTCGATATAACGAAAGAAAACTGCCATGCTGATCCCGAGGACTTCGTTATAACGGGAGTGCACTGTATAAAGTCTCGTAGGGTTGTTTGATTTGAGCAAATCTATTTAAGCCCACATCAGCGATACTTACGCATTATGGCTAATGTTGACATTCAGGGTACGCATGATTTCAATTACCCTCACAGATGATGGGAAGACGGCCTCCGTTGATACCTCAAAGCCCGTGAACTGCAACGAGGCTTTCTGTTGTGTGGTTCAGACCAAACTTGGCTCTCACTCTTTGATCTACAATGGAGAGGTGGACTGTAAAATCAACCGACCTGGTGCCGAACCACCAGCAAACTACGTGGAGCTCAAGACATCCAGAAAATGGTACACCGACAACAATGAGAGGAACTTCTACAGGTATATAGGAGATGCTATGGCGTTGTTTTGGTGACACGATTATTTTGCTCCTTAATGCGACAATTGCTCCAGTCTCATTTTCTCCAAGGACTTCGGGTTAAGGTTGTGGTTGTGATAGGTTTTTAGGTTTACAGTGTGATGTGAGGACTAAGATTGGGTTCAGTTATAATGTTTGTGGGTAGAATTTAGATATATTTATTCATTATTTTAAAACACTATTCACGGGAGCAGTTTTCGCAAGAATAAATGTCATGGCTAAAAGGCAGTTTTATATTCGCATGTGTGGGACTGAATGTATATCATAATCTACCATAATATGTGTCAGGATTTCAAGATACATGTACAGCACTCTCAAGACAAAAGAACACAACCATATCTATCAGCATCTTCTTGAAAAAAAAAAAAAAAAAGAAACCCAGAACAACAAAGAGCTAAAACAAACTAGCACAACAACCAACCACACATGCAGCGTGCACGGAAATGGAAAAAGGACAATGGCAAGCTATATATGAGGAGAAAAAAAAACACACACTGAGATTTCGTTAACAAATTCTATACACAATTTTTTTTTTTTTTGTCTCTGAACGTTGTAAAATCATTTAAAAAAAAGTTATGAGGAATGATTAAAGGGGAATTCCGGTGCAGATGAAAGTTAGTCTGAAAAGAAGGAATAAAATTTTCTTAACACAACAATGAAAAATTGATGAAAATCGGATAAAAATCAGAAAGTTTTGACATTTTAAAATTTTACTACTTAATTATTCAGAAAACACTTCTGGAACTGTAAATATGAATATGTAAATTGTGAAATGATATTGTCATCCCCTCACAACTTGCCTTATAGTTTGTACATAAAATATTTTAATTGCATATGCCAGCTATTTAATCAAACGCATTTATGTCTCTGTCTCAAATCTTGATAGACTAACTGAGCATTAATCAGAAGTTATTTAGCCAGGAATAACATGTTTTATACTATCTGCAGTAATAACAGGAACACTGATTTTGTTGGGTCATTTTTTTTTTTTTTTGTATTCGATCAATGGAAACTTGTCAGGTGATGACATCATCAGCTCACTCATTTGCGTATTAATATCAACTGTACGAGAACTGCTTTGCAGAAATTAGAAAACTTCACAATTTCATAACTTCTCTAGTTCTCATCCAGTTTTGATCAATTTTTTCACAGTAGTATTCGAAACACAAACAATATGGGGTTCCCGTACCAGAAATAGATGTAATATGGTTTTTATTCTCTGCGTGTTATTAAAACATTAAATTTTGTATATCATGCACTTTTCCTTTTCTTCTTTCTATACAGATACAAGTTGCTTAAATGGTGGGCACAGTCCTATCTTCTGGGCGTCCCCGAGGTTGTCTGTGGCTTCCGAGATGATGACGGTGTCGTGCGTCATCTGAAGTCATTCAGGACATCGGACATGCCCAGAAGTGCTCGCGTAAGTTTGATTTCGAGTGATGACGAGATGCTATATTACCGGGTACCCTGCATGGGTTCTCGCACCGATGTGCATTGTTCATTTGTTGTCATTTATGTCAATGCACTTGCCCCAAAACAACTCGTAATATCCTCCTACCTCGAATCTCAATAAGATTTATTGACAAATTGCCCTTCATCATTCAGCGTCTGAGTCTTAATAATAATATATATATATATATATATATATATATATATTGACTTACCAGAGGTGGAATATAACATTGATCCTCGCGGGAAGTTATATTTTTGTCGAGGATTATTATATTTTTCCGAAGCGCGTAGTATTCCGAGACAAAAATATAACTTTCCAAGGGAAATGAAATGTTATATTCCTACCGAAGGAAAAAGTCAATATCTGTTATATTATATGACCTACAGTACAAGAAATAAACTGCTGTATAGGTCCTAGAACTAAAGCAAAACGACTAGGTCTAACAATATAGAGCTTTCCTCTACTCCTTTTCGCAGTCATATTCATGAACGCGCGTATACCGCGTGACAACAGTGCGCTAGTGGTGTTCAATCGAGCCCAAAGAGATTTTTCTCCTCCCCGGGGAAAATCTCTTTGATCAAGCCACAAGTAACCTTTACGTAGATCCAACTCCGATTGCTTTCACGTACCGGTAATTCGTTCTTCCGTGGAGTACCATTGCCTGTTTATCACATACTAAGTAATTTCTAGAACAGTCGTTAATCAATCGTACGTAGGGCCTATAGTTTCGTAGCGGTAACATTTGTTAGAGCCAGATTTTGTAATGAGAGATGTAAAAATTGTAGAAGACTATACAAATGCCGCTTTTGGTCTGGGTAAAGCAAGCTTGTTGACATAACATTTGTTTGTGGTGATGTATGAGAATGTGAACTTTCTGATAATGTAGGGCCTATAATTGTCAGTATTAATCTCTTCTGCCTGCGGTCACTGGTACAAAAGCTGTTTAGACTACGGACCTGGCCCTGGTCCAGGTCCTGCGCGTAGCATAAAACTTACTCAGTTCAGGCTCTGGTAATGTAATGGGAAATCCTTTGGCTTTCCTGTCACGACTGTCTATAAACATTGACTGGAGTAGTAGGCTCTAAAGCTTTCAGGACAACAATTCTTTCTCTCTCACATTACAAGCGAAGCGCAGCTGCTCATCAAAGCTGCCATACCAGTTTGATGAAAACAAATCTGTTGCAATTTCGTAATTGGCGCTTGCAGTGTATAGCGTGTGTCAGTGTGATGCTCATAGGCCGCTAGCGCATTCTGTAAACGTAAGATGGTGCGTGTGGTCGGTCGACCGGTCACGATTACATTCATAAGTGTGTGTGTGTGTGCAAAGGTCGCAAAGGTCGCAAAAGCGTCTCTGTGTATGTTGCGCGCATCATAACGGTTTTTGATCACGTCACCCCTCCGGACATAACGCCATTTGTTTAACGTAAGGGCTTTTTACACTTGTGTTTCTTAACCCCGGACTTTCTCTGACCCAGGACTATCGTTAGTCCCGTACCAATTTTTTCAGCTTTTTACACTCGCCAATTAGTCCCGTACTATCTCTTGTCCGGGGCTAAGGAGAAAACTGACCTTTTTACACTCGTCTTTCTTAGCCCCGGACTTTCCAAACCACATGAATATTCATAATTACGCTGTGTACTGTACACGTACACGCACGCACCGGCAGCACTTGATTACCTCGTTTCTGATTGGTCAGTGAGGGTCGCACTTCGTCTCCGTCGCTTAGCCCAGGATTATTTTTTCGTTCTGTTTACACTCACTTGCTTGGCACCGCAATTGCGGTGCTAGCACCGCAATTGCGGTGCTAACCCCTGCTATTTTGCAGGGCCAGATAGTACCGTACTATCGGTGGGGCTAGCCCACTTTGGCAAAAACGAGTGTAAACAGAAAGTGGGCTAAGGATAGTCCCGTACTATCGGTGGGGCTAAGGCCCCCCTTAGCCCCACCGATAGTCCGGGGCTAAGCAAAAATTTACAAGTGTAAAAAGCCCTGTAGTCGCTGTTATATTCCATGATTGTACGTAATTTACGTCATGTTATGAAATATAACGCTTCTCATCCTTGTGACCATGGTCACGTGACAGCATTTTGACCAATCACACATTGGTATCTATATAGGTCATATAATATATATAAATATATAATATATATATATATATATATATATATATATATATATATATATATATATATATAATCATGGGCATTGCACTACGACATAAAGCCCACATACTAGGGTGGGACTTGAACTAACGACCTCCTTATTGCGTCACGGCTATTATTCAAACAATGAAGAATCTGTGTTTTTAGGGCAATTTGTCAATCAGTTGGAAAAAAAAACTGAATACAAGAATGATTCATTTGAATGATATGTAGTAGGCCTACCTACTGCCACAATGGATAAGAACTGGTATCACTGGCTGTCAGGCTCCCACTCAGTGGTATAGTGGATATGATGCATGTCTGGCAATCGGGACGTGGGTTTGAGTCCCACTCGAGTATGTATGTATGTCCATTAATCTTAATAATGATTATTCCTCAAACACGGATTGATCAGCATTCAATTCTATGTTGATGAAGGGTAATCTGTCAATCAGTTGCAATAAAAGAAAAATATGTTCAACTTTGCAGCTTTACCAATGTCAGACTCAGAGACTCCAACCCAGAGTACCTTCTGATCTGGAGATTCTCCCGCCTGAAACCCCTTGCAAACGGGAGACTCAAAGTTGATGTGTGCGAGGCACGAAATTCGCAGGGTTCCAGATGCTCTCTGGTGCTATCTAAGGCTTATTTTTTTAACAACGATAGAAATATGTAAGAAATCCTTTCCAACGGGAGACAAAGAGCCAGGGCGGGAGAAAGTAGATCTCAAACGGGAGAACGGGAGATTTTGCAAAAATGGGTTTTCGGCGGGAGATCTCCCGTCGAAAACGGGAGAGTTGGAGTCTCTGCAAACTGGGAGAGCCTTTACAGGTGTAGCTTTGCACCTTTCAGACCAGCACCTATTTAAAGGTGCAAATGTGCGTTTTTATGGTCTGAAAGTGCACGGCTGCACCCGTACGGAGCCCCAGTGTGGACACTGGTAAAGGGTGTATCTGACTGAGCGGCGAACGTTTGCGAACGAAGCGATTTCCCCAGGGTTTATAACGGGTTGCAAAAGGTTCGTTAACATTTGCAAGAAAGTTCGCAAATGCTTTTTATTGTCGCAAGCAGTTTTTCTTGTCGCAAAGAAATTTTGATCATCAAAATTTCTTTGCGAATTTGCATTTTCGTTGACAGTCGCAAATATTCGCAAAATACTCGTAAGAATTCGCAAACGGTCGTAATAAGGTGTCACTAACATCTTTTTTCTTCTGATTCGCCACTATTAGCGAACAAGTAGCCATATTGTTCATATATAAAATTGACCCATTGAGAGAAATTTGTCGTTTTTGAAGCTCTTGACATATCCTAAATGCTGCAAAAGCTTTCCATATTGACCAAAGCCTGTCCTCTGCAACAACCACTCTCTGACCTAAACAGTCTATATTTTCGTCGTTTCGTTGTTTTTCTTCATCTTCTTTCTTTGTCCTAAGCTGCACGATAGCTGTAACAGCAGCCAGGCTATTGCAGCAAGTTGAGCCTCTTCTTGGCCGAAATTCATTCCATATTCTGGAAATCCATCTTGAACGATGGCCACAAGAGATCTGAATGCAGTGGAAGGTTGTATGTTGGTTTTATGGGTCTGACTATACATAATCGCCTGGTACATTTCCAGGTCCCAAAAACATTCGCAAATTGTCGAAGGAATTGGCAAACAGTTGCTAATATTTGCAAAACTGTCGCTGACATATCCTTTGCTAACAGTTGCTAATAGTTGCCACCTGTGTTTCGCAACACTTTCGCTAACATTCGCTCAAGTGTTGCTAAATTTTCAATTCAATTCAATTTATTTTCATACTTCTCAATGAAGGAATGTACATCAAATATAATAAAAACAAAGTGAATCATAATATCCGGCTTGGATGTACAGTAAATTAATATAAGCATGTAAAACATATAGCGGTCAATCATCGTACGTTTGGTTCTATGTATAACGCTAAAGAAATATGATGGAACCTACTTAAAAGCGAGCTTGTTAAGCGTAGGTCCCAAATTCTGAACAGAGTGTAAAGATGAGGAGCACGGATGCAACGTAGGACCAAAATAAAGAGAAACAAAAATGAAAGGCAAAAATACCTGGGGCACTAACAGAATCTTCTCAATACATTAATAGTGATATACAGACAACCACATTCTGCACATGTAAGAACAGTCGATTTAACAATGTTGACAATAGTGTGATAATATTATCACACTATTGAATAATGGTGAAAATATAACAACTCGACATGCGAGTCCTCGGAGGAGATACGGGAAACCTAAAGAGTAAACCCTAGTACTAACATTCAAAGAAGAACTAGAATTACAATTAGAATTACCATCCAGTATAGCACTGAGGGGAATACAACAAGCCAGCTGTTCACGCGTTCCGAAGTCTTAGGGTACGAAAAGGGATACTGCTGTGTAGGAATTTAAAAGCGCAAACAGAGAGGCTTAACTGATTTGAATGACAGCAATCAGCACAGCAGGAAAAGGCACCTAAACAAGAAAGAAGGAAATTTCAGTGGACTTACGCAATGTAATTATTCAGTAAATTCTGTCTTAATTTGTATTTGAAGGTCAACAAAGACAAACAACCTGCGAGTTCTATGGGGAGATCGTTCCAGTATTTCGGCCCTGTATATGTCGCTAAACATCGCTAACTCTCGCTAATGGCAGAAGCGAACCCTGATTTTTCGCCAACATTCGTCAGAAAATTTGGCGAATCTCAAATTCGCTATGTTCGCAAACGTTCGCCGCTCCTGCAATGAGATACCCCATGGTGCTCCAAGTTTGAAAAAAAAAAGTTCCAAGTTGAACCTATTTTTCGTAGAGTGTGACATAGGGTCATTTGAGTAAATAATTAATACTTGCATTTGTCACCAAACCAAACATCACCAGACTGTGCAGCGGTGTCATAAAGTCAAAGGTTAAGATGCCATAGTCAAAGCATGGACCCTTTTGTGGTAGGGTCAAAGTGTGGAATTTGCCCTGCCTGCTGCAATTTTAATTCAATTTCATCTGCTTTTGTGATGCGTAGTATTGTTAATTTCACGTATTTTTCTTTGTTACTACATTGTATTGATATTGTGTTATTTCGTGTATGAAAATGTTTTGCATTGTTGAAAATGAAATAAATGAAATGAAAAAAAAAAAAATGAAAGAAGTATATAGCCTATATAGCATACTTGGGTGCAGTCGTTCTTGGACGAGAAAGAAAACCCAAAACAATTTTCATGAATATCTTACCCTGCTGAGTACTGAGAAAATAAGAACATTGTGACAGTTGAGTCTTCTTAACAAAGTGTATGGATGTGAATTTCATTGAGACCGCGGACCAGCGTAAAACAAAATGATCACACGAAAAAGTTTCTACTTCCGCTGTAAAAAAACAACAACAAACAAACAAACAAACAAACACCCAAAACCAACGTGCTGGTTAAAAAGAACAGTTATTTTGGTGTCAGTTCATTAGACACAAAATGGATAAAGAATTAGTCAATTTTATTTGCTACTGCTCGGAGTATCATTTGGTTTGTCTGATCTTATTTCACTCACGCAGGGAGCTTGGGATGGCGCCGTCTGCTGCAACTTTGCGGACCAACTGCTGTCTTACGTCAAAGAAATCGTAAAAATCGATAACCCAAGGTAAGACAGGGGCAGAGTTAATGACGGACCACCACTTTGATGCATCAAAAATGGCAAGCAAACCTAAAATTTGTAAAATTACACAGAAACAACTAGCTAGACTGTGACCAATACTATGTGTCACAGGTTTACTGATGAGGCGTTAACGTAGGTGTTTATATCCACTGTAAACAAGTTCTGAGATGTTAATGAAAAACCAATTGCAGAGGCGTGTCAAATTAAGTGAAGTGAATCATTAAAACTACTAGTACAGTCTGCTATGTTGAAATATTGGGTCCCGTGAGATTTTCGTACCAAAATTGCTTTTTTAAGCTAACTTGGTCAATTTGGGGGTGCTGAATCCAAAAAACTTTGGTTCCATTTTTTCCGACAAGGTCTTCAGCCGCCATTTTGAATTTCAAAATGGCCGCCATAGCAAACTGTAATTTGACCCAATTCTCATAATTTGAGCATCATAGAAGGTTCAAATTTGATGCAAAAAGCATGTTTATGATGTCAGACATTCTGATGCACCATTTTCTGATACCGTAGATAGTTTTGATACAGTTTTTTGGCAGCCATCTTGAAATTCAAAATGGCCTCCATTGCTAAATATATTTTACCCATATCTAAGGTTGTAAGCATTATGGAAAGTATAAATTTTGGGCAAAAAGCATGATTGTGATATCAGACAAGCTATACATTTTGTTTTAAATGATGGATCATTTTCATTGGCGGCCATCTTGAAATTCAAAATGGCCACAATAACAAATGTAATTAGGCCTGTACCTCATATCGTATACATTGTGTAAGGTTCTAATTTGGGGCAAAGAGCATGCGTATGCTATCAGATATTCTGAAACATCTTTTTCTGAAACGATGGTTCATTTTGATATTGAAGGTGGCCATCTTGAAATTCAAAATGGCCGCCAAACCAGAACGTATATTTTGACCCATACCTCATGTAAGCAATAAAGAAAGTTCACATTTCGGGCATATAAACCGGGTTCATGATGTTGACCATTCAGATGCACTTTTTCCCTCCCTTAAATTGTAGATCACTATCGAGGCGGCCATCTTAACATTCAAAATGGCTGCTTTTCAGCTAATATCTCTGGTTACAAGCAACTTTTAGACATATGAATGTTTATGGTGGCGTACAGTATATATTCTTTTAAAAAACACACATAGGGCCTATACATTCTGTAATAATGGATTATTCGCATTGGCCGCCGCTCTTGAAATTCAAGATGGATTTCGACCATATTTGGTTGCTGTAAGATCTTTAACTGCAAACCCAAGCATGCTGGAACACTCATGTGTAAGTCAATCACTTCGGTGAATTGCGTAGGCGGGACTGCTTCCTGTCCTGTAGGTACACTGCCATGTTGAAATGCAAAATGGCTGCCATGGGAAACATTCCTTTAAAAGCATTGCGTTGGGTAAAAATTGTGAATGGGAAATCATGTAATTCTGACGTCAAAAAAATGAATTTTGAAAGAACCTCTTAATAACTGTGTCTGAGTGACTAAATGCCCTATTTAGACGATTTCGTTGTAGAGTTTACAACATTAGCCCTACATTCTAAAAATTCATGGGGTAGTCACTTTAATAGATAATGTCTTCTAGGCTCGTTCCCTGCATATGTTTTTGAAGTTACCGCACTTTTAAGGGGATGGCTAGTAACCGATCGGTGGGAATCAGTGGGAATGCTGGAGGATGATTGTTCCAATCCTTGTGGGATTCATTTAAGAGTACATCATATATCTATTGTTGTGTGAAAATTATTTGCTTCAGAATGGTCTCATATTCAAGTAATGTGCAGTTTAATGTTTCCAGGTTAGCGTGCCTGGTCAGTGACGGGGCATTAATCTGCACATTACTTGAATATGAGACCGTTCTAAAGCAAATAATGTTCACATAACAACAGTAGATATATAATGTACTCTTAAATGAATCCCACAAGGATTGGAACAATCATCCCTCAGCATTCCCACTGATTCCCACTGATCAGTTACTAGCCATCCCCTTTAAGGCTGTACACAAGGGAGAATTGGTTCTATAAAATTCTTCCATCCAGAAACAGTGACTTTTGCATTTCTAGCTATGAGCATGATAATGAATTCTGTGGCCACCGATGGTGTAGGAAGCTCAAAGCATTTAATTGAATATTTTATGCATACCCTCTGGAAATAACTACGATGTAAATATCATATTTCCCTCTAGTAGAGGCACAAATTAGGTTGTGAGAGTTTACGAGCTTTGCTCTCTGGATTTGTTGTATCAAGACTCTACGAGGGTAAAGCGGGAGATTGTCCTGGTTGAAGTCATCCACGCCAAACTTCTGGAAGCATTGGACTGTGTCATTGCACATTCTGCATGATTCCAGGTTTAGATACTTCTTGGTCCATCTGCTCTTTGAGACATCCTCAAATTTTCAACTTCAGCCAGCACCAGTAAAAGGCATGAAAAAGCAGACCTTTGTTTGTTTGTTTGTTTTTTTTTCGCAACGAACTGCAGAACATAATCTCTCAATAATGTCATATTGTACTTTTATCATTTCCTTTTCCAGTGATGGAGCAGATATCATGCAATCCAGTAAGTAAAGCAAACTTACAAGATCCATGAGGAGAATTGAAATGTCAGTGTCTACGTAATAATCATCAATATCTCTGATTTTCCCGTTGCTCTTGAAGTAGCATCTACATACAATGGAATGAGGCTATCTGTTTCCTCGTTGTGAGTGACGGGTGACAGCTCCCATGGCATCTTTCATGTACCCTTTGTTTCTTTTCTTTCCGTGATGTGGTCTCTGTGTCAGATGGAAATGACTGCTCAGTATTTCAACTTTCAGGCTGATTATATGGCTCAGTTTTGTGGGTTTCTAAGGCATGGGTGTGGAAAATGAACCTTTGTTAGTGAGAATGAGGAGAAGGCCACTTATGAGATGAAGAGTAATTGTGGAATTACTTAGAACTAATACCTTCCGATAATTGTATCGTTCAGCAATGACTGGATAATGAAAGGTCTATCAGACTGTAGAGCCAGTAGAAATGTTATGAGAAGTTGGTGATCCTCTAAAGCTTAATGACTTTGGATGCAATCTTACATGGTGTATTTTAATTGCACGAGTTGAATGTCTGCCCTTTTTCATACTATCCCAGAGATTAATATATTTTAATTCTCCTAGATACAAATTCTTAGTACAGAACATGAAAACTTCCCTTTTCATCTCTTTCGAGAAAAATCTCCCTTGAATGTTTCCAATAGCTGATTGCCAAACACCACATTCATCAGCTTCAAGGCAGTGACAATTTTTGAGATTACCCTCATGTGATGGTCCTCTTAATTGTGGAGGAATTCTGATGCATGCAAAGCGCCACAGAACCGAGCTATTATTGCTCCTTTGTTGTTTTAGAATCATTGGCTGTACAGCAGTAAGCATTTTGGAAGTCATAATAATTGAAGATGACCCACTCAAAGGCAATAAGGAAAAAGCCTACTCATTCCTTATTCATTCTGTATTATTCCAGAAATATATCTAGTGTCTAGCAAATCTTGTTTCAGTTTGTGGCCAACAAACAAGCTTGTGAATGGGATGCCTGTTAGGGTGACCATGGCATTTCTTGCCATTTGCCATTGCGAGACTTTTCCTTGTTTGTCTTCATTCTCTCGAGGCAGCATCAAGTTTCTGAAGATCACCTTCAGTTGTATCAATGCTTACTTTTGTACAAATATTTCATTGACTGGGCTTTAATATAATCAGTAACGAGGTTCCACGATGCAAAATAATGTGTTCCCTGAGAGGCAAAAACAAACCGCTTTAGCGTGCAGTTCGCGAACCGCATATACCCGCCTGGCTATGGGATGTAACGCTTACACGCTTGCCCACATGTATGGGACAGTGGTATGCCCCCTCCCCCCATACGCAGTTTTTGCCCCTCAGCATGGCTTGATGACGTCATTGGAACCTCGTCCTTACGTTTTGAATTTACGGCGACCATTTTTAATTGAGAGATGGCTGTCATTCTGCTTGACCTGGAAATGAATTCGGTCTATCTAGAACAATTTTGGCAAATTCATCTAAGGCGCTTACAACAGTACCCGGTATAATATGTTTTCTATGGCAGTCATCTTGAATTTCAACATGGTGGCCTGTCGAATGATCCACAATTAGAAAACAGCTGTACTGGTATGTTGGACACCACAAGCATGTGTATTCTTGAAAATCTGATGCTTCTACAATAATTGCAACCTGAGATATTGGTAAAAACGTTATGGCGGCCATTTTGAATTTCAAGATGGCAGCCTACAAACTGTACAAAACAATCCACAATATCAGAAAAAGATATATCAGAGTGTCTGATATCACAACGATGCATTTTGCACCAAATTTGAAGCTTCTAAAATGCTCACTTTATGAGATATGGGTCAAATTACAGTTTGCTATGGCGGCCATTTTGAAATTCAAGATGGCAGCCTACAAATTGTATCAAAACAATCCACAATATCAGAAAAAGATATATCAGAGTGTCTGACATCACACTCATACATTTTGCACCAAATTTGAAGCTTCTACAATGCTCACTTTATGAAATATGGGTCAAAATACAGTTTGCTATGGCGGCCATTTTGAAATTCAAAATGGCGGCTGAAGACGTGGTTGGAAAAAATGGAACCAAAGTTTTTTGGATTCAGCACCCCCAAATTGACAAAGTTAGCTAATAAAATCAATTTTGGCACAAAAATCTCACGGGATTACATAGTAGCCTCTACTATACGTATAAGATATACCCTCACTTTTTTGACCCAAAAAAAAAAATCAAAAATGCACACACACACACAAATTGGAAGCCCCCCACTACCCCCCCCCCCCACATTAATTGATTGATTGATAATGGTTTATTGAAACAAACATGCAAAGTAGTAGCCCGAAGGCTAAATTATAATGCATCACATGAAAAACGTATGAATTACATCAAACAACAGACATTATATAAACATTTTAACAATAGCAAATACACCACATTTCCTTATGATTGATTCAATGCAATATAAAAATTCGATAAATATATTTTGCATATCATCTGTTAAAAAAAAAAAACCTCATTAACCATTAACACTTTGATACTCAAATAACTGTGTTTGCATTCATTTTTAACTGAACTTAACGTCAATTCCCCAAATCCAATTACTCATATCAATTATTACAGAAAACACAAAACAAAGAATACTTTACAATACAAATACACAAACTAATAAATTATTTCTTATTGCACAAGCACCGTATGATATAAATTCATGAGGGTGAGTATACTACTCATAAGATACCTGTACATTTAATGGCAAAATGCGATCTCTATCTTACACTATAGAGGGTGATCACTGGTGGGTAACAAAAGTGGGAAATCAGTAGGACTAATAATGCACCAGTATGTTGTATTGGCGTAATGGTGTGTATGAGAAAGAAAAAAAAAATAACAGAAAAAGCAAGTGATAATGCCAAAAAGGGAAAGAGGGGGAGGGAGTGCAAGTGAGGTATTGAAAGAGAGAGTGTGAATACCAAACTCTGATCACCTGTGTTTTTGTTATGATGTAATGTTTACAGCATACCCAATCTGTAAATCTACATATCATACCACAAAACCTCATCTCACAATAACCATATGTCACCTATTTCCCCCATATAAACACCTATTTCATAATCCCTACTATCTCCTCCACAGTACAACTCCATGTACAATCCAATCCCATAACTGCGAAACACATTATGTCTCAACATAATACCACTATCTAATTCACATAAAAACATCAAACTGTAAAGGCATAAATTCATAAAATGAGCATTAACGTGAACATATACTGGCAATAAGATATTGATAAGAACTAAAAAAAAAAAAAAAATAGCATTAGCAAACAACATTAGCATTGAGTTAGCATTGATGGTTCAATACTGGAGGAGGTTGACAACTTCAAGTATCTTGGGGTGAGAATGCAGCAAAATGGTGATAACAGCAGGGAAATTAAAAGCCGACTAGCTATGGGTTTGAAGGCATTGAATGCCATGAGGAAACTGTGGCAAGGACAAGACAAGGAGACAAAACTCAGAGTTCTCAGAGCCTGCATTTTCCCAATTGCAACCTACGCATCCGAAGCTTGGGTTCTACGGAAGGCAGATGAGAAAAGAATTTGTGCATTTGAAAATAAATGTGATCACAGAATTTTGAGAGTCCCGTGAGTGGAACGACGAACAAATGAAGACATCAGAAAGGTACTCAATGTACCGAGTGACTGGCTACTGAAGTATGTAAAGAAACAGAAGCTGGGATATTTTGGGCATATTATGAGACACAGTGGGATGAAAAAGAGAGTCCTTATGGTCCAATTTCCTGGAAAGCGTAGTAGAGGAAGACCCAAATAGGATGGGACAGAACGGTGAGGGAGACATTTGGTTCTATGGAGAAAGCAACTAGAATGGCTCAAAACAGATGTTTGTATCATGCTGCCGTGTGGGAAGCTACGCTCTGACAAGAGTATGCTGCAACGACGACGACGACGAACAAACAACATAATAATTACATCATAAACAACAAATTATTCAATCATACACCGTGCATATTCAACAATCTCGTGAGGTATGGGACACAGCTGTTTCGATAGCGGTCAGTTTTACACTTTGGTTCAAAACACAGTCGATTGTTTCTTAGACTCCTCGATAGATTTGCAGGCAAAAACCATTGATTTGACATATTTGATTTGAAAACCTTCCGGGCAAACTCTAGACACAGGTACTGACGTCTTTCCGCAAGTGACTGAAGTCCTGCGAGTTCTAATGCTTGGGAATAAGAGAGATAATTATACGACAGAATTATTCGGAGTGAACGTTTTTGTACTTTCTCTATTTTATTTCGTTGAGACTGAGTTAAAGCACTGTGCCAGACAGGGCAGGCATATTCAAGCAAAGGTCGAACAAAAATTGCATAAACAGTTAACAAATCTTTCCTTGCAACATTAAAGGTTCCGCTGCCAATACAATATTGTACATTTATGTTTTGGTGGGTTTTGTGTGTGTGAGTGTGTGTGTGTGTGTGTGTGTGTGTGTGTTGTGTGTGTACGTGTGTATGTGTGTGTGTGTGTTACTAAATAATGCACACATGAAACTCGTGTGTATATTGTGAACTCATGGCACATGCATCCATTAATAGATGGTGCTCTAAATACATTCTCCTTGTGTGATTCCAGGGTGGTGTACATGCTGGAGAGGGCCCCTGGGTCGTCCGAAGTGACCTGTGTCCTCCATGAGGATGGGACGGAACAGTTCCTCACGGAGGAATTCATCTCAGCCTTCAGCTAGAAAGAGCATGCATCCGGGAAGAATCCATTGTTACGTCACGACAGCTGACGGTCTACTGTTATGAGACTTCTTCCCTTATGTGTGCTTTGAGTACCAATTGGCAAAGAAAACCCCATAGTGATGTACACACTCTCCAAAGTCCCTGGGACGGAGAGAGTTACTGCTGCAACCATGAGGAAGTGGGCATAATGTTAGTTAATATGGGACCAATTCTGCAGCATAAAAACTACCAGGGAGCTCCCTGGAACCAAGGAGGTTCGAGAGATGGAGTTACAACTGACTATAATTATTCAATCAGCTGTCAGTTTTCTATGAATGGACAAAATTATTCCACAGGTGCATTTGTGCCTTTGATGTTCAATGCTTGAAGCCGCCATCTTTCTGAGCAAACTGAAGATTCATTTTTAACGCTAACGTAATATCGGGTATATGCTGCTCGTTTATATATCAAATGCAATGAAATTTCACCTAATGATAAAGCATATAAAACAAAAGTCAATTCCGTTCGAAAATATGTGCAAAAGTGTAAATCTGAGCTGTATTTTGTGAAAGTGTTTGAAATTTTACCCTCATGGAAAGCCGGTTTTATCACTTTTCTCCTTATTTCCGCCAAATGAAACTAATATGGTATCATCTTCAAGTATAGTTCCTTATAAATTGATATGTCAGATTAGCGTACAGACACGTACAGTCGAGTAATTTTGATATCTATTTCAGCAATATTTGAGCAATTCCTATTCGCGCATCCCCGTGTCTTTACCATTATCTATTGCCCATCGTTTGTAAGTAGGGATAGCGAAAAGTAATTACCATCACAAAGACATATCTTTCTTGGAAAGTGGCTGGTGATTATGCAATGAGACACGAGTCAATTGCCTTCGCATCTGAGCGGCAGATCCAGTTTGACACATACTTCAAAAATTTTTGAGTGGCGGCTTCGAGCATGGGATCAAAGCGAATAAGCCCTGTTGTGACTCCATTTTTCGAACCTCCTTGCTGGAACTACCATCCATGACACTTCCATGCATGTATATGCCACCATACTACCACTTATATATTGCCCTTTTGCTTTAAGATGAAAGTTGTCTGAGGATGAAACTATACTTGTCAGAGTGACCTGTGTAAGTAGAAATTTGTGTGAGTGAATTCATGTGCCAGTATTTACGGACTGCAGAGGTAGCTGCCGGTGAAATGTGTCCGTCAAAAGTACAGGGCCTGAGGATGGATGGATGAACGAACGAACGAATGAATGAATGAATGAATGAATGAATGAATGAATGAATGAATGAATGAATGAATGAATGAATGAATGAATGAATAAATGAATAAATGAATGAATGAATGAATGAATGAATGAATGAATGAATGAATGAATGAATGAATGAATGAATTAGGGCATAATGTTCGTTACTTTGGGACAAATTCTTCAGCATTAGAACTACCAACCATGACCCTGTACCATTCCACCGTATACTGCCACTCACTTTTATACTGCCCTTCCTGCGGCCTTTGAATGTAACGTGTGAGGATGAAACTTGTGTAAGTGACTTTATGTCAGGGATGAAACTTGTGTGAGTGAATTCATGTACAGCAAGTAATTGCCAGACTGCAGAGGTATAGCTGCTGGTGAAAGGTGTCCGTCAAAAGTATGGGGCCTGAGGATGAATGAATGAATGAATGAATGAATGAATGAATGAATGAATGAATGAATGAATTTATAAATGAATGAATGAATGTGGGCATAATGTTAGTTACATTGGGACAAATTCTGCAGCATTCGTAAGAACTACCAACCATGACCCCATATCATTCCACCACACTGCACTACCACTTTTTTTTTACCGCCCTTTTGCATTTGGATAAAACTTGAGTGTGAATTAATGTTGTACCAGTAATTGTCAGACTGAAGAGGTATGCCGATAAAATGTGTCCGTCGAAATTATATAGGGCCTAAGGATGAATGAATGAATGGATGGATGAATTAATCAATTGTTTAATTAATATGGGCATAATGTTAGTTACCTTGGGACAAATTCTTCAGCATAAGAACTACCAAACATGACCCTGTACCACTCCACCGTATACTGCCATGCACTTTTACACTGCCCTTTTGCCTTTGGGATGAAACTTACATGAGGATGAGACTAATTTGTGTGAGTGACTAGAGGATGAAACTTCTTGTGTGAGTGAATTCATGTTCAAGTAACTGCCAGACTGCAGAGTACAGATGCCGGTGAAATGTGTCCGTCGAAAGTATAAAGATGAATGAATGAATGAATGAATGAATGAATGAATGAATGAATAAATAAATGAATAGATAAATTCATTCATTCATTCATTCATTTTGGCACAATGTTAATTACTTTGGGATAAATTCTTCACCATAAGAACTACCAAACATGACCTTGTACATTCCACCATACTGCCGCTTTGATATAGCCCTTATGCCTTGGGAAGAAACTTGTGTGAGGATGAAACTTGTGTAAGTTACTTGTGTAAGAATGAAACTTGTGTAAGTTACTTGTGTAAGAATGAAACTTGTGTGAGCGACTTGTGCATGTGAGTGATTTTATGTGGGGATGAAACCTGTGTGAATGAATTCATGTACAAGTAATTGCCAGACTGCAGAGGTATCGACGCCGGTCAAATGTATCCATCCATGTAAGTATAAAAATGAATGAATGAATGCATGAATCAATGAATCAATGAATTTATTATCCAATGCAATTATAACCAATGTATATGTTTACAATGGAGTTACATATCAAAAGAGCAAGGACAATAGAAACCCGAAAATAGCATGAATGCTAGTCGAGTCTGCCCCATTGCAATTCAGGCAGTTACAAAGTATTTTTCTTATTTCTTTTTTTTTTTTTTACTGCTCAGCTATAGGTACCTATGTGTTACTATTATATAGCTATCAATAACATATTCTAGCGCTAAAAAAAAAAAAAAAAAAAAAAAAAAAAAAAAAAAAATTTGAACGATAAATTCAGTGTTATACGTGATCAAGATGCATGCCTTTTACTGCTGTACCATACCAACTATATATGCGTATGATGCTATTAGATATGAATGATGTATACCAAATGAAAAAAAAAATGCACACAAAATATCAGACAGTGCTATAAGAGCACAGGCAACATGAATTTGTTGAGCGGGTGCTCAAGTTCACCGATTTTGTTGTAAAAGGCATTTATCACTCGCCAAAGCAACAACTGATGTTGCCGTGGACCTGAGGGGTATAACAATCTATCCTATACCGAGTATTAGTCCGAGGTAGTGGCCCTTACTTGCATAGTATTATTGGGTTACAGCTCGTTATTCCGAAGGTTCGTTATTCCGAAGGCTCTTCAGTCCGAAGATTCCTTATTCCGAAGGTTCGTTTTTCCGAATTTCATTTTCTGATGAACAAATCTTCGGAATAACGAACCTTCGGAATAACGCCACAAATGTTCGGATTAACGAACCCTTTTTCACTTTCGAATTAACGAACCTCTAGGTATAGGGAATTTGCGTGTTTCGGAATAACGAACCTTCGGAATAACGAACCTTCGGAATATCGAACCTTCGGAATAACGAACAGCACCCGTATTATTGTGATGAATCTCGAGCACGAATTAATGAATGATTTTAATCAATTGTTTGGGTGATCCACAAAGAGTCCAATTTTTCTTTTTATACAGCAAGAGATGTATTGGTGGCGTTAACTATTGGTAGTTACTGTAAAAGCTGTTTTCTTCACGTACAGATATTTTCGCCAATGAGGAGGTCACAGACATTTGCTCGAGATTTTTGTTTCGCGATTTGACATCGTAAGTAAATTAATGCCTGTCCATTTGCGATATTTTCACGTGCTGTTAAATTCCGCCGTCCAACAGTGATTCGCAAAATGCGCGAAAATAACAGCTTTTTCCAAGTATCATACATTTAACATAATCTGGCAGTGGATTATTTCCACCCTGCCATTATGTGAGAATACAATGGGGGTAATACACAGTCAATATTTTGCTGTAATGTCCTGTAATCAAATGTACTGATAAAGATCTAAATTGTATCAGCTTTCAAATTTGGAACATGTATGTTCGTAGTAGTTTGCAGTACGTACGATGTTGTTTAATCTCATTTTCTATGTAACCTTTAATATGTCTTCTTACAATTGGCGTGCAGATATTGTTAATGCCTCAAGATCTTTTTTAGCTTTGTATGGTATGGATGATTTAATCCATTGTTTAGGGGATTCCAAAGCAGTCCAGTTCATTTGTATCCATCAAGAGATGTTTTGGTGGGGTTAACTACTGGTAGTTATCTTATACATCTGTAAATAAGTCTGGCAATGCGGGAGGACTAGCACCTTGCCGCTGTGTGAGAATATACAGTGGGGTTAAGGTAAACAATGCCACGTTATGTTATGTCCGATAATCAAAAATATTTACACTTGTGCTGATTTAAAGATGTGAATGGTGTCTCCTTTCAGATTAGATTTTGGGACATGTACTTATGTTCGTAGTAGTTTGCAATGGGCCTACGCAGTAAGTTGCTAAATCTCATTTCCTATGTAACATCTAATATGCTAGGTATGTTAGGTATGCAGTTATTGTCTATGCCTTAAGATTTTGTTAGCATTGTATATGGTATGAATGATTTGATATATTATTTAGGTGTACCCAAGTATATAGTCTAGATTTTTGTTTCTTTTTATTCATCAAGAGATGTCTCGGTAGGGTTAACTATTATACTGTTAGCTATCTTATACATTTGTAGATAAATATGGCAGTGGGGATTACCATTTAGCCACTGTATACTCTATAGTGGGGTTAAGATACACGGCGAATGTTATGCTGTAATGCCTTGTAATCAAAAACATAATCATACTGATAAAGATGTGAATAGTATCAGCTTTCAGATTCGGGGCATGTATAATATATTCGTAGTACATGTAGTTTTGCAGTATCGTAGTACATGTAGTTTTGCAGTACGTAGTCTCATTTCCTATGTAACTTTTCTCTTCTTACAATAAGTATGCAGTTGTTGTAATGCCTCAAGATCTTTTAGCATTGTATGGTATATGATTTAATCCATTGTTTAGGTGATCCCCAATCTGTCCAGTCCAGTTCATTTTTATCCATCAAGATATCTTTTGGTGGGGTTAACTACTGGTATATAGCTATCTTATACATCTGTAAATAAGTCTGGCAGTGGAGGATTAGCACCTTGCCACTGTGTGAAAATAGACAACGTTATGCTTTAATGTCCTGTAATGATTTAAAATAAAATATATTTACGCTTGTACTCATTTAAAGATCTGAATGGTGTCTGCTTTCAGATTTGGGGCATGTATGTTCGCATTAGTTTGCAGTAGGCCTACGCAGTAAGTTGCATAATCTCACTTCCTATGTAACCTTTCTCTTTTTACTATCAACATGCAGTTGCAACTAATTGACAAATTGCCCTACATCGACGTAAATGAGCACTGAATTGATCAGTGTTTTAGAAGTAGCCATGATAAAAAAAAAAAAAATCATGGGCGTACGTACTCGAGCAGGATTCGAACCTTATTTACGTCGATGTAGGACAATTTGTCAATCAGTTGCAATGAAAACATCTCTACGGAAGAATTTCATGAATTTGAACAGCATGCAGTTGTTGTAATGCCTTTAGACCTTTTATATAGCATTGTATCGTATAAATAATTTAATCCAGTGTTTACATGATCCCCAAACAGTCCAGTTTCGTTTTATTCATCAAGATATATATTTGGTGGGGTTAACTACTGGTAGCTTTCTTATACACCTGTAGATATAATCTATAATGACAATGACACTGTGTGAGAATACAGTGGGGTTAAGATACACAATGAATATCAAACTGTATAATGTCATGTAGTCAAAAATTTAATATAGGAGCTTGATAATTTATCACAATAATCGACTTTAACAAAGATGATACGGCCATCGCCTGTTGTGAGTTGTAATATTGCTGACTTCAAAAATTCACATTATTCTCAATATTAGACTTTATCAAGTTCAAGTTCAAGTTTATCATTTTCAATTTCCAGCATAATCAATAGCACATGTACTTATGATGTAAATAAAAAGGAAAGACCTTATCAAATACAAGGAGACTTTGTGTGATTGATTATGAGATGCTGAATCTGCCTCCACGAGTTATAGTCAGTGTATCTGATGACGAATTGGGTGCGCATGTGTGATAGGGGGTGGTAAGAGTGTGTATTATGCATGTTTACTTTTTCTCTTCTTTATTTCGCTTTTTATCTTAACCTTGAATTCTGAGAGAGGAGTTAGGTAGTCGGTAAAGCACTAGCCTTTTGTTAAGACCCTCTCGCTGTAACGGGCGAGCAAAGCGAGCCCAGCCCAGCGCGACCTCGCGCAACCCCACTCGGCTGGGCTCTCTCCACCATACAGCGAGAGGGCCTTGACAAAAGGCTAGTAAAGCACTGACATTGGAGTGATAATTAGATAATATTCGGTGTTGCTGAGTATAGCAAGGAGGCACTTAACTGGTTTACCGCCGTCACTCCTTCCAGGTGAATTGTTTAACTATCATTATTCACATAAAAGTGAATTTTATGCAGGAACCATGCTATTTATCAGACTATAACCGTTTTTGTTTTTTGTTTTTTTTGTTTTTTTTTTGTAGCGAGAAAGATAGACAGAGAGTGAGAGAGAAGAGAAGAGAATTCAATGCATAGTTATCATTATCTGTTCGCCTGCTGAACTTAATGGCGAACAATGCGCCCAATATGTAAAACGCTTTCAATATTAATCGGTCATTCTGCTTTTATAATTCCCATCTACCTGTAGCCTGACAATGTCCTCTCCTCTGATTTAGTGCTCCATAAACATTGAGAGATTACCAGAGCACGACCCAATCTCTTTGCTTGTCTTATGAATTTGTGTCACTCAGCATTGAACTGTTGGCTCTATATTTCTAAAATGTTGCGGGCAGTACGTTTTCGTTGCGCAAAAACCATACGAGCAAAAAAAAAAAAATCGTGTTTTTTTTTTTTTTTTTCATCATTGATTTTTCTCATCGGAAGGAGGAGGGGGCTTTTGTGGTGCAGGTCCTACACCGTATCATCAACGATCAGTGTAAACATTAGTTTGTTAGCGACTCTCCATATTGATTTTATAAGGGGAAAATAAGAGTTTACTTCCGTAGTGCTGATTACTTCAAGGTCAAAGGTCAAAAAGAGCATAGCCATTAAGGCTCCTGGTTTTATCGTCACAATCACTCCCAGCATGCAATGTGTTACCTCCTCTTATCACATAACGACTGTAAATTACCATAAAACGAGGAAAATCAACTCGTAAAGGACCCTGTAGTACGCGCAGAATGAAGTCAAACCAACTGAATTGTTCCAAAGTAAAGTAATGATATTGAAAAGCAGACCGGGATGAGTTACATTTGCTGAGATATATCAACCTAAGAAATTGGGATCTTGTGATGTTTGATTACGCATGTTCACCCAAGACCATGAAAAATATGCCAGCCTGATCATAACATTATACACCTATAGTTCAAGCAGCATAGTTATTACAAGGAGATGAGTCACCTCCCCGGTAATATGATATTGCTATCACTGCATTGTAAAAGCATGTTAAACTCTAACATTTAAGCGTTCTTTTTTTATTGATTTTGCCCTATTTTAAGGTCAAAACGAGCATAAAGTGACATTTCTTCGTGATTACGAAAATGCTATAGAAATGGGGCCAATCTTTAAAAAAAAAAAAAAAAAATCGGAATGAGGGAGCTCATGTTCTATTTTTGATCATAAAACAAAAGGAGATTGTTTTGGTTCCTTTCTGAGAATTTGATTAGGCCTAAAATATTTTAGGTATAATCATTCTTCTTATATTTTCTGGTATCTTCTGCGTATTTCTTCTCTTTTGTTGTTGTTGTTGTTGCTGCTGCTGCTGCTGTTGTTGTTGTTGTTGTTGTTGTTGTTGTTGTTGTTGTTGTTGTTGCTTTGCAAGGATTAGTACAAGGAGAGAGTATTGACTTCGAAGAATGAAATTTAGCTATATTATATACGATGAGAGAGAGAGAGATGGTGGGGGATTTAAAGCATGTTTATGACCATTAACTTTCTTATAAAATTTCGTTTTTCCAAGAAATCGAATTATAGGGTATAAGGGAAATAAGAATGCAGCATCAACATCAATTTCCAGAGAAGATCCTATTCACTTCGGTTTTAAATGCGTTTATACAATGATAATTATAACGTAAATTGTAGTGATAAGAGAATGGTGTCAATAATGATAATAATAAAAGATTATACTACATGCTTATACTATCATATATAATTATGAAGAGTTTGTTTGCAAAAACCGATAAGTCCATTTTTGAAGATTTTAAAGTGCGGTCTCTGTCATAAAGTACAAAATAATACCTTTTAAATGATAATGGTCACTACATAAAGGTATACATTTTTGAAGTTATGGTCAAAAGAAGCAAAAATGTTCTTATTATTCTCTTTATTTTTCTTGACCTTTAATCGCAAATATCTCCATTTGGCAAATATGGACTTATCGGTTTTTGCGAACAAACTCTTCATATATATATATATATATATATATATATATATACACATATATATATAGTATACCATACTATACTATACTATATTATACTATACTATACTATACTATATTAGTGGGGTGCTTCTACTGTAAATACACTACTAGTGATAATGATAATGTTCTTCAAACCCTTTGTGTTTTCTTTTATATTTTTCTTTTATCAAATTCTGATAGAGAAATCTTGTTTTCTCTAATTTTCTCTCTGTACACTTTCACGTAATGGCATTAGAGTCACAGTAAATTCTCTGGAGAGTCATGCCTGTATAATAGTGCAACTCGGTTGTATTTCGTTAATGTTTATTTTCTATTTTTTATTTTATTTCTGAATTTCTTTTTCATACATGAATGAAATACAAAGTCAGTTGAACAAACTAATTGAGCACAGTATAATTTGAATCTGACAGATGAAAACAAATAAATGATTAATTCAAATATTCAACCAACTTTTTTCCCTCACACAATGCAAAATGAAAATAAACAAACTATTTCATTCATTCAATTTCCAAAAAAAAAGTATAATTACAGCAGAACATTTAATGTACATAGTTATACGAAATCATATGGGATCATTTCTTATAATAAGAAATAAAATAAAAACAATTACATGATCTTAGCGAAAATGCCAATATCACTTTAAACAATACTTTTGTTATATTCCCGTCAATCCATGACAACATGCCATGTTATTTCGAGCTGTGACTCATGTGTTTCCTTTTAGGTTTCTATACCAATCAGAGCCTCAGACTTGGATCAACATCCTACTATAACCCCTTTTCCGCCACAGACTGTGGACAGTGTGTACAACACTGTTGGGGTTTCTGTGTTAATCTGCACTCAGGGTACAGAAAGGGTTAATTCTTCTCGTAACATAACGGGAGATAATTGGGTCTCGTTTCCCCGACCGCTAAAATTTGAGTGAAAATGAATTCAGGATGTATGTGATTGTCACATCTATCCCGTTACAGGAGTATTACCTATTTATTACACTCCTCATCTATCCAGGAATCCCTTGTTCATCGTCAAAAATTACACACATTCTATACATACTATGGAATTATGGTTGTCCTGTAAGGAGGAAATAATATAGGACCTACTGCTGGAAATATCAATAAGTAAAAATAAAATGAAATGAAATGAAATTGAACGGAATAGAATTTATTCTCAATGTCTACGACAAAACCAAATACAATACATTATTATCACCGACCCCTCCCCCCCCCCCAAAAAAAAAGAAAATCATCAGCTTTCAATTCAAAGTGTAAAAGGATAACGTATTGCTACGAAACTAAATATTTGTAAACAGAAGATAATTAAGATATAATCCAATGATATGCATTGATCAAAATTAACCCCCTGAGGACGGGCTACAACACACATTTCCCATGTTATAACGAAGACACTTGCCCGAGAATACACTTGGGACTCGTCCTCAACGGGTTGATACGAGACAGAATAAATCAATCTCTGCTCGACTTTCAATAATGCTTTGCAATTTTGGGTCATTATCAGGGGCACCGATTATAATGCGGTTTTCTTATACTCCATGATGCATAAGTGCACGTACACATTACTACATGACTGTATAGTAGCTGGCGTATTATGTGCGTATAGTACAGTGGTCGTGCGCTCACGGTCGCTCGCTCATAGCAATTCAGTAGCTACAGAGACGGGTCGATTAACGTGCGCAAGCGCTTTGAAACATGCTGTTGATTAACCAATCAGAATTCAAAGAAGCTTTCACTAGATGAGTACTCGTCAAAAGCATCACGTCCCTCTACAAGATTTGGATCAAAGTAAGTAGACATCCATGTAAAACTGGCACGAATCTAGTCATGGAAAGGTGATCAGACGATCTGGTTAAAAGAGTGACAGATATATTTGAGAGTGTACGAAGTAAAATAAACTGATCAAATTACAGAACTGTTTCGAATACTAATTCATCTATTCAGGCTGAGCGCCTTTCGCTCGCTTAATCCTTTCACTGCGTCAGAACAGGGTGACGTCCAATACTGTTGAACCACCAATGAGACTATATATGTAACATGCTATTATATACAGGATAATAATGGGCATCGGCATCATTTTATTTTGGTCTGAAAAGAGAGTGCACTGGTCTGTCTATTCAAATATTTTTGAGTTTAAAGAAAATATCACTGGTAAAAATCTGAAAAAGACCCTTGGCAAACAGCTAAAGTTTTCTTTAAGTTATTGAATTAAAGGGCCCACTGAATGAATGTAGCGTATGCTGGAGCATGGATACTCACTACCAAGAGAACTGGCTAATAAGGATAGATATACCGAAAGGTCGGTCCTGCACTGTACACACATCCAGATATGGATATACATGTATAGATGTATTTTATAGTTTGCGAATATACTCCTCAGAGGTTTTGCACAGAACTGAAAGAAGAATGCATAAAGATATTGATATTATCATTATATTACAGCAAGTTATGTACATAGATATTATAATCGATTGTTTGAATAAATGATTGATTGATTGATAGATTGATCCATCGATCGACTGATTGATTTTTTTTTAAATATTTCATTCTTCATCAGTGGGAAACACAATGTTCAAACAAATTTAGACAAAACTCTTTACATCAATTTCATAATCATTTTCATCAATGGAAACAAAATTTAATTTGTATACACTGAACATCAATTTGATACTTTTTGATACACTGACACATTTTTTCCCACAATCCATATATAGGCCCACACCTCTTTTTTTTTTAACTATTTTTACACAACTAACCCCTCATTCTCTTTTTAATTTTTATTCCTTCATTACATTACAAATTTTATTATCTAAATTACTAACCCCAAAAATACTTCCTTTTTAACATTCATTCAAACCAACTTTAAATATCAATATCCATTGATTGAAGTTTATTCTTAAAAAACAAACAAACAAACAAACACAAACCACCCCGACCACCCTTACCCCCGTCCATTCTCCCCCTTACTACCCTACCCCATTCCCCCTCCCCCTTCCAAATCCCCCCTCACAACAAAACCTCAGAGACAACTAAAACATGTATGTCCTGACATACATCATAACACATATTTCAAATACGAGTGCGTGGAAAGGCATTTCCTTGCGGATGTGCATGCAGTATGCCCTACTCTATTAAACAAAAGCAAAACAAATTCTCAATTCTTTTTCCAGTTTTCCCACTTTTGCAAATGTATTGACAACGTATTACGTATAACTGCTAACTTTTCTTCTTCTAACTTATCCTGCTCTACAAACCTTTTAATGAAATATTCCTTGGGGGTGTCTTATTTTTCTTTCCTAAAAAAAGCAATTTCTTCACCAAAATTATAACATGGTTAAGTAACTGAGCTTGTTCTTTATCTGGTAACTCTATATTTAAAAAAAAAAAAAAAAATCTCTTCCCAACTCAACTGTTGCAAATAAACATAATAAAAAAAAAGTACATTTTCCCCAAACATTCCTAGCGAATTCACATGTATAAAATGAATGTTTATGCGTCTCTTCCTCTTTTTCTCTTTATGACAAAAGGAATATAAGTTATCATTTACAAACTTAAACTGAAATAAATGATGATTAATTTTGTGTACACTACTCCATGCAATAATCTAAATTGAAAATCCCTCAAAACAGAACTCAAAGTGCTACTTCTTATCCTGCTAAAAATACATTTTAGATTTTTATTAGAAAAATCACAAAAATAGAAATTTCTCATTTTATCTTTCACCAACGAATCGTCACTTATTTTCTTCACCAATTCAACATAAATATCTTTGGACTTAATCTTTTCCAAAGGAATTTTCTTCCCATTTCTTATAAAAATCATTTCATCAACACTTATATCCTTCTCTACCTCTGTATTCTCTGCATTCCTTTTCCAACCAATTGGAGGTGCTTTATATATCTTCTGAATACTCAAAATATCTAGATAATCAAATCCTTTATTATGAAAATATTCCACAGAAGATAATTTCCCATTCCTATCCATTATATGTTCCAATCTAAAACATTTTTTTCAAAAACAAATTTTCATCAAACTACATTTTCATTCAATACGGATCATTTTATTATCAAAAAATACCTCCTTCCTTATTTGATTGTAATTACCCCTAAATTCCCTTGTTTTCACTCATGTTTTCAACAGATCCCTGCAAAATTTCGGTATAAACAAATTCAAAAGATGAATAAAATAATTACAGCAAAATATAAATTTACCTCCAATATGTTTAGTAACAAACTGAAAATATTGTTTCCATTTCATTTCTTGTTTACCATTAAATAACCTTTTAACCCACATTATTCTTTGAGCGTTTATCAATGATGGAAAATGCATCAGTTTTACTCCCCCTTGTTCGTAATCTAATACCAACACATTTTTTTTTTTTGCTTTCTGTTTCCCTTGCCAAATAAATTTCCAAACAGCCGATTCCAATTCATTATATACCCATTCTGGCAAACGGGTAAGAGATCCCACATATATCAACTTAAAATAAATAAAAGTCTTCAATAACTGAATTTTACCAACTAATGTCAAATCTCGTTGCTTCAACCATATCAATAATTTCTTTATTTTACTAAGTATTTCTTTATAATTCAATTTTTCTTTCACCTCTGGATCCAAAGTGAAATATACCTCTAAAATCTTTAACTCCCTCACTTTTTGTCCAAAGAAAAATCATAAACACTATCTTTACTTGACTTCCCAATTCTAACTCTTTTATCTTATCTTTATTAAATTCAAGTCCAGAAATCTGTTGGAAACAGTCAAAAATGAATTCAATCCTCATACTTAACTCAACATCTTGTACTAAAAATGTAATATCATCCGCATAAAGCACCTGTCTAACTTCATTCTCTCCAAAACATAACCCTGAAACCTCATTGGTTTTTTTTCTTAGCCACTGTGCTAACACTTCTATACATAACAGACAGGGTGACAGTGTGTCACCTTGTCGAACTCCCTTTTCAACCTTAAAGTACCCTGTCGATTTACCCCCGTTAAAAACACAACTAAGAGCATTATTATAACGGGTAGAAATCAACTTTCGAAACACAGGTCCAAAACCAAAATGTAACAGGGCCTGTTGTGAAAAAACAAAACAAAACAAAACAAAACAAAACTGTGAGCAACCGAATCAAAAGCTTTTTCGAAATCATGTTTATTGCAACCAATTAACCTGTTAACTTAACGTGGGAAGTATGAAAAATCATATCATCAATAATACGTATTGCTTCACCTATATATCTACCTTTCAGAAACCCCAATTGATCTTCCATTATAATTTCCTCTAAAACTTCTGTAATTCTCATTGTTAAAACCTCAGAGAGAATTTTATAATCCACATTTAATAAAGAAATAGGTCTATAATTCTTAATCTGCAAAACATCTTTACCTTCTTTTGCGATTAAAATAATCAGTGCTTGTCTCTGATTGATTGATTGACTGATTGTTTGATTGATTGAGATGGCAAATGTCATCGACCTTTTCCTTTCATTTGAGTGGTCAAAACAAAACAAGACCGCGCAGAAAAGTACAGTAATAGGAAGTGCACTGTCAGGACTATTATCGCAGAGGGCGACATGTAACCAAAAACTGTGGATTGGATGCAATGCTCCGTATAATGCCGACTTATCAAAGTACAAGTGTACACAAACTCAATGGAGCATGTACTGTATGAAGCCACATATATATCCATTATACGCGTACAATGCGTATATCTCGTATACGTGTAACTGAATTGCACTGAGCTGACCGTGGGTCAACTAGAATCAATTTTGGTAGGATCTGATCAAGATTTTGGGGGTACTATCGCTGCTCCAGCCGCATCAGAAACACCTGAAGAAATGCAGAACTCAGCGTAATATTTGTGTCATCAGGCTGAGCGTGGACGAACAACGATTTGCTGGTGATCTGCATGTCTAATACCAGGTACTCGCAGCTGCATTCGGCCTACCAGCTCGACATCGGCAAGCGGGCAGCGTTGTCCGTAACGGTAGAGAACATGATTTCCTCCCGGCGCGGCGGCCGCCCACTTGGGCAGAGTATCTTCTTTGCTGTCTCCATTCTGGCGTTCATCTACGGCATTTACACGTATTTCCAACTCAAACAGACACTAGAAGACTCTGCACATCAAGCCTTGAAACATAAACAGCAGCAGGAATCGCTGACAGCCCAACTTCAAGGTATAAAATGTCATCAATAACCACTTGTGTGGGTCACTCGATCAGCCAACCATCATACACATCATTCATATTCAACAAGTGATCAATCCACTCACCCGGGTTGAATCATACATTGTAAGAAAAGTACTCAAGAAGTCATGTTAAACTGAAAGTAACAAAGGTTGGCTGAATCTGTAGATTTAAAATGCGGCATGAAGTTCAGAGTAATGGCATTATTTCCGCCAAGGCGTGAACTTATTATGAAGGAGGTTACGTTTTTGTTGACGTTGACTGTCCGTGGCGTGGCATTTGTGTGTTTGTTTGTCTGTGTGCAAAACAAAAACCTCAAAAAGTTGTAAAGTGATTTGGATGAAACTTGTGGGAAAAGTTTATAAAGACACAAAGAATGGATGATAAATTTACGTAGTGATTCAGGATTTTTTTATGAATTTTTGAACAATTAAAAAAAAAATCTTTTGACAAATTACTAGTACAGTAGTATAGGGTCAGTGAACTTCAGGAGTTCAAGCTGCACGTATTTGCATGTGCTCTGCTTGAGGTGCTGCACAGCATGCAGGAACCTAATAAGGTACTAGATAAACACAAGGCTTCTTTTAGTGAGATACACACCTTCATACAAATCAAGTGAGATTTAGATCACTATCTTTAATATCCCATTATTTTGTATTGAATGCAGATCAGAAAATTGGGCGATTTTCAGCACAAGTGTATGGGTTGAAATGAGCTGCGCTGCTTGGCGGAGGTCTGTGCTCTTAGTCTCAGAGTGCTTTTGTTGAAACTGAAACAGGTCTAAATTATGCAATGTCATGTGATAATTGTTAAAATGTAAATCTAAATTCCTGGCCATGCAAGCCTCATTTCATTCATCTAAAATGAGATGACTGACTCATCAAGCAGTAATGAAGATCGTGAAAGCTGGTTTTAGGCATAGCTCGACACTAACGGTGGCCCGGGGCCACCAAAAACGCACGTCGGGCCACCAAAATTTCAGAAATGAAGAATTTGGTGGCCTGATCGGGCCACCAAAAAAGGTCGGATGTTTGCCTTTGGGCCACCAAAAATAAAAGTTATTGTGGAGCCCTGATTTAGGTCTCAATGGGTTGCCAATCCTCTACCTAAACTAACTGAAGTGTAAAGCCAATGATTTTAATGGAGTTTGATGAAAATTGGACCGCCCATTCAGAAGAATTTTTAATGTTTGGGTTAAAATGCTGTTATATTGCTGGATAAGGAGACTACCAGTACAACAATTTTGTAATATCACAGTAGGGCAATAAAATAAAGAAATTGTAAAGGGAATTCTACAATTTAAGTGGGATTTAAGTGTTTAATTTCCAGTTCTAAGTCACAGTTTGCCCAAATTCGGAGTGGCTTGATGCTCCCGATTTCCACAGGTAATTGTTTTTATGATCGGGAACTTGTCTGTGGTGAAGTATTAAGTCAAGTCAACCGATCATCAGTCTGAGTCGTGTGGGGTCGGTCAGTCACCTGACAGGGTTGAATATTAGTCATGTGACTGCCCAATTGGGTTAAAGTCACAGTCCGGGTTAGATTAAAGTTAGATTTAAAGGGAAGGAGAAATCAAACTGATTGTCCTAATTCCAATCCCACTTTATGATAGAACATTTAAGTTTGCATTCCTTTGACTTGCTGCTGACATATTTCGGGGAACATCTTGTAATTCCCCAGCTGCCTTTTGAAAGAAGTACCATCTGAAAGTCAAGTATTTCTTTCATTGTAGTGCAAAAATGAAAGTATATTAAACTTTGACTTAAGGCAGCATGTTTCTAATTCCCCCATCCCCTGTAATACTATGCCTAAAGTCAGACAAAGTGTGTCTGAATTTGTACTACCTGGTATTTGTTTAGGAACTCTTCTTCTTTACGTCATGTTGGTATACCTGTAGGCATCTCCCCTCACGAGTTCCTCTGATTGAGAGATATCAGGATAAATCCACTAAACCCATTTCTTCGAGAAATTTATTAATTCATTCATACAAATATGAGATAAATGGCACACAAAAGATCTAGGATTACTGCAAAAGTGATAATAGGCATAAACAGTCAAAAAAAAAAACAAATTGAAAGACAATTTGGGATGCTGTGTTAAAGGACAAGTCCACCTTCACATGTGGATTGAGTGAATGCAACAATATTAGTAGGACACATCAGTGAAAGTTTGAGGAAAATCGGACAATCCGTTCAAAAGTTATGAATTTTTTTTAATATCTGCACAGTCACTGCTGGATGAAAAGATGACTACAGTGTATGATGTCACATGCGTACAACGATATAATGAAAATAAAAAGAGAATTTCACAAAACTTTACTTTTTGAATAAAGTGGACATTTCTTCGACTTGTTACTGACATATTTTAAAGGTAATATTATTTCCCCTGCTTCTGAAAGAGAGAAGAAAAGTGAAAATATACATAGATGTGTAATTTTCTTTATTCTTTCTTTGTATCATTGTACGCATGTGACATCACAAGGTATAGTAGTCTTCTCATCCAGCCGTGATTGAGCAGAAACTTAAAACCATAACTTTTGAATGGATTGTCCGATTTTCCTCAAACTCTCAGTGATGTGTTCTACTATTGTTGCTGCATTCACTCACCCCACATGTCTATGAATGTGAACTTGTCCTTTGATATTTGTACTGACATGGAAATGATTGAAATTCAATAGTCGCATGTCTTATTTTGCAGTTCCTGAGGTTCTCTCTAGATTCAAATCTCAATTTTCAATTCTTTCAAAACAAATCAATGCTCTGAGAGAGATATAATGCTTCATGGGTCAAGTTACAATGTACAAGTACATGCACCCAAATTATCATTGAACTTTCAGGCACAATGTATACGGTAGATAGTCACTATTTATAGCTTTCTGACTGGTCAGGTTTCAGTGTTAAAGTACAAGTTCACCTTCATAAACATAAGGATTGAGAGAATGCAGCAATATTAGAAGAACACATCAGTGAAAGTTTGAGGAAAATTGGGCAATCGATGCAAAAGTTATGAATTTGTAAAATTTTTGTGTTTGAACCGCT
Source organism: Diadema setosum (assembly GCF_964275005.1). Classification (NCBI taxonomy): domain Eukaryota; kingdom Metazoa; phylum Echinodermata; class Echinoidea; order Diadematoida; family Diadematidae; genus Diadema; species Diadema setosum. The sequence continues at coordinate 23,604,314 of NC_092699.1, read as the reverse complement.
GGATGAGGAGACTACTAAGGCTCGTGATGTCATATATGAGTACAACAGTATAAAGAAAATGTAAAGGAAATTCAACATATTTTCACTTTTTTCGCATAATAAAAGAGCACTTGACTTGCCTCTTTCTAAAGGAAATGGGAATAATATTACCCATAACATATGTCAGTAACGAGTCAAGGGAATGTGTACTTTTTTCAAAAGATGAAATTTTGTGAAATTCTCTTTATATTTTCGTTATATTGTTGTACGCATGTGACATCATACACTGCAGTAGACTTCTCATCCAGCAGTGACTGCACAAAAACTTCAAAATTTCATAACTTTTGAATGGATTGTCCGATTTTCCTCAAACTTTCAATGATGTGTTCTACTAATATTGCTACATTCTCTCAATCCTTACATGTATGTTAATGAAGGTGAACTTGTCCTTTAAAATGATTCTATGATCTTATAGGCAATGACCACTCAAGTCAAGATTTTAATCATTCAAATTCATTATGATGAAACGATATTGTGGGCATATGTCATGATGAATTCTGAAGTGCATACATTTTACCTACATTGTAGACCAACTGCAAGGGTACGACATGTTCGGCTTCAGTACATGCATTATATCATTTATATAATTACATTTTTGGGGGGAGGGCTGGAGGTGTATTTCCGAAGTGGAACTTCAGCTAATTTCAAGAATGAGAACCAAATTGATGAAATCAGAAAGAAGTATTGATCACTTTTCAAGAGAAAATTTAATTATTTCCAGCCTGAAATACAATAAACAGCTCATAAGCATTACGACAGGCTGTGCATCTGCTAGTTGTTAAATAATCTTGCTATTTATATTGATTGATTCCCAAAATTTGAAATAGATAAAAACACCCTGGAGTATACAACATTTTGTACTGTACTGATACTTTATTTTTTTCTTCTCTTACCTTTGTCTCTCTGGACTGTTTTACATCCCATCTCTATTTCTGTCTTTCTTAACAGTTGTCTACGAGCACAGATCAAGACTGGAGAAGGCCTTACAAGTTGCCAAGGGAGACCAGAAAAAGAACAAAGAAAGTAAGCTACAGCTGTTTGATTCTGCTTGCCTCGTTTGTTCTCTAGGTTCATGATGAAACTTTTTCATCTCTCTCTTTTTTTCTTTTTTTTTTTTTAAACAACTGCATGCAGTGATAAGATCTCTGTTAAACAGCACTCATGTCCCTGTTCTCTTACCGTTCCATGGTTACCTTCACCACACTTTCCCTGAAATAGCTTCACCAAAATTTCACAGCCCTTATTCTTCACTTAACGGCTGCATTTAGTCTTCGAAAAGAGCTACCGCTTGTGCACTTGCATTTTCTCCCCCCCCCCCCCCCCCAATCGCAACTTTTAAGTAGCAAGTGCTGTAAGGTACAGTGGTAATGCACACTCTTGCAAGAATTGACCACTGTGGAAATGTTCAAATTGTAAAAATGCATACAATGTACATGTACCTCCATGACAATGATGGACATTTTGAACACTTATTGGAATGTAAGCCTGTCTAAGGAGTCTCAAACACATATATTCTATTGGGGTACAGAACAGATAACTGTGGAATAATATTGAAGATTATTGAATTTAATTGATCAGTTACAACAATTTTGCACTCCACAGCGTGGAATATTCTTCATCACTGCAACTAATATTTTTCATTCATATTTGATTGGTGTGCAGTGTTTACGTTGAATTAGGTACCAAGTTGGCCAATTTGATTTCCATGTTTGCTGACAGTTCTTTGCAGCTGTTGTATTATAATTCTCTGACTGACTTCAAAAGATAACATGTGTTGCGAGAAATGTTTGCAGATCATACTGTAGATGATGTTTAATTTTGATCTTGGAATAAGCTGCAAGTAAAAGTCTAGATTTTACGGTAATACAATTTGTGTGGTTGTGGTTATGATTATGGAGGAAGCATTGATTTTGTGGTCTTCCATCTTTTCACATTATCCTTTACTTGTTGTAGTGCTCAGTAATTTTCTATCTGCATGCATTACTTCAAATATGAAGAGTATTGATTGATTGTCCCATGACAAAACAAAAATGGCAAAACAATAACGTAATAATGACATTGATGTATAGGATGTATTTGTTCATTATATGGTAAACAATTCGTAGTGTTTCATATGATTAATATTGGCGTGGGGTCCCCTGCCAGTAATCGCTTTTAGTGCCTTTGAACATACAAAGAAACTTTTCTCTGTCATCTCAACACATTGTAGGGAAAATGAAACCTAGTTTATAAAAGCAACTCTTTTGATTGAAATTGAAAGAAGTCTCAAAGCTGGAGACTATTGTATTGTGTGGTAGGCAATGGGACATTGTCTCAGTGATGTTTATATAGGACTGTTCAAACATTTGATGCTCTCACACCTATTTACCAAAGCGGACCAGACTCACTCCTGTCACTTTGTGGTACTAAAAGATACTACAATAAATCAGGAATAAATAAAATACAAGCCATACCAGTGTGTGGTGTAGTTGATGAGAGGAAATCCCTTTTACAAACTACTTGTACCATGTACCTGCAGTTGTATTATACATTTCATTTGGAGTCTTGTTTGACCATACTGTGCAGTGCCCATTGCATTTTTGTTGTCTTATAAGTAGCCCTTTCACTTTTGAACTGCTCTGCAAAGGACTGACCTGCACCATCTAAAACATTTATATTTTGTATACTTGTGAATTAAGAATTAGTAATCAGTGAAATTTTCTCGGTGATTACTACTTGCATCCTGTTGTATGTATACATGTACAATTTGTACATGTAGTTACACAGATTAAAAGACATCTGCACTTGCACAGTATGCAGATTCACAAATTTCAAATTATGATATTTGTAAAACATGAGAGCATTGAAAAGCATTCATGGACTTGGCCCTCAAACATTTACAGAGAAACAAACATTGACATGAAAAACAGCCCCCCTCCCCCCAAAAAAAAAAAAAAAAATCACCTCGAAACAAAACTACATGTAGTATAGCTGTCAGTGAGTCTTACCAGGGCTCACCTCCCAGGTGTTACCTTTGCATTTCATAATTCAAACTGTACACATACTGTTGCCTACAAACCTTTGAAACTGATATGTGGGCATGTGCTGTCATGCTGATATTGCTAGCTGGCATAACATAGGCATAATAAATGATCGTACAAATGTAAAATATTTTGAACATCACATACACGTAGAATATTGTAAATGACTACTGTTTAGGTGAGATCTCCAAGGTCTGTTATCTTTGCTATGCAAGCATGTGTATACTGTAATGGTATAATTGATTCCATTTTTGGCCTTGTAGATATCTTTCATGGTGCCAAATTATGAGTCAATCATTCATTAGCCTTTTGGGGTTATAATGATGCACAGTCTGTTTCTAGCTACATTGGGCTGTAAACTGTAATAATGGATCATGCAAGGTGAATTACTGATGTTTGGTGTCTTTGAGTTCAGGGGTTTGTGATTCTAAGATTTCATAGTACTTCAATGTGATTAAAAATGTCATGTTCTTTGCTGTTTGTGAAAGATTGCACAAATTCCTTTAAATACATTTGTGTCAAGGTACCAGAAACAGAAGGAGAGCTTGCTAAGCTGTGTGATGATAATAGAGTTTGTCAGAATACCCTTTCAAAGTGCATTCGTGAACATGTGCTTTTTGGGCTTATCCCTTGCCACATTTGCTTCAAATGATGCAATGTACATTGTAGGTAGGCAGTATGTTTCTGTTTGTTGTTGTTGTTGCTCTCAGAAATATGAGTCATTTGTGGGCTAATTTGTTAGCACTGACACTCTTCTTTTCATGAACTACATTTCCCTTATTACCTCACAGTTCCTTTTGTCATTTTTTTTTTTTTTGATGGGAAATAGCTGCCAATTTATTGCATACAAATATTGGCCTTTTATTGTTTCAATAGGAGCTTGTACTTAATGGTCCAAACAGTCTCTATGATGCCAGTCTTGTGTTGCAAGTTTGTATTCAAAGCATAGTAAATGTAACAGCCTTGTTGATTTTGCCCTCAAATGTGTACTGTAATGTATTTAAATAGACATCCATGTGTTTGGGATCCTTCAGTAGTGAGGCAACTTTTGTGAGCATCAGTTTCTATAATCTATTCATTAAATTGTTAATTTTCTTGCTTTATATCCACTTGCTGGGTGTGAAGAGAAATTTGTGTAATGTATCGTGCTGTAAACTACTTTCTGTACTAATGTACATTGGCAATAGTGCTGAAAGGCAAAATCTGGACGTTCCTTGACATGTTAATTACCAGAATGAAGTGTGCATGGGCAGACCTCCTGTACTTGTCAATCTTCAGCATTTTGATGGTTGCCAGGTGCGATGTTTTTAGACCCAACAAGGAAATTTAACAGCAGAGTGTGTAGAAGACCTTTAGATTGACGAGGCAGGAAAGAAAAGATGTGCTAGTAAAGCAAGTATTAGGCACCTACATGTAGTGTACCCAGTGTTCAAAACTTGTGGAAACTCTGAAGTAAAAATGTAAATCCCTGGAGTATAGTATAGTCACAATTGGTTGTGACTAGTGTTTGGAATTCTATGGTAATATGCCACCACTTTTGTTTGAGACCCCATGAACACACTTGAACAGATACTCTTGAAAGGTACTTACAAACTGTAATCACAGCAAATTATGATTCCACTTTCTCTATCTTTAGACACATTGGATCTATAAAGGATATGAATAAGTTTTGTGCTAATTCACGAAACAAATTTAGACTTTAGGCAACTGTATAGTATACAACAAATTGTAGCTAGTAATGCAAATCAAATTTCCTGCAATCTGGCTTAGAGTTGTGATGATTTACATGTTTTTTTTTCTTCCATTTCTTCTTCTTATTCTTTTTTGTCTTTCTGTACAGCCTACGAACAAAAACTGGATGACGTTAAGGTGAGTGAATTGAGCCAATTGTTGTTGTTTTTTTTTGCATATATAAATTATTTATTTACATTGTACTTCATTTATGCCATGAGCACCAAAAGGTGGACCTGTGCACTGTACAAGTAGCTACTATTACTATTGTTATTATAAAAATTTAATTTACGTACTTCTTTCATACTTACATCTGTCATGTTTTTTTTTTTTTGAATATATATATTATTTATTTCATTTATTTACTTCTGTTCTCTTATTTCTTTCTTCTCGCAGCAAGAGCACGAGAACAGGTATAATTCCCTGAATATTCAGCACAAATTACTGCGGGTAAGTACACACAAATATATTGGGCAAAATATCAGCATCTCTAATAAGAAAGAAAAAAAAATGCATTCTGATGATTGGTTGTAATCATGAAATTGAAATATGCATCCCTAGACAAAAGTAATGAACAAACAGGTTTATTGTCAGTGTTGAAATGGTATAATTTCAGAATTGGCAATCATTGTCTGCATATTAATCGCCTTGATCTACGGACTACTCGTATATAAAAAGCTGGTGATTAATCTAAACATGCCGGTAGTGTCAGATGTACTGTACTGCCCTGCCCTGCCATCTGTCGGCCAAAAGTGCACCCTCCATCTCATCAGCTGCCTGAAGATTGTGACATGTGTGGCACCATTTATCACATTGTCCAAAGTACAATTACCAGCTGGTTTAGGGAAGGCTAATAATTACATCTGAAGCAAAATCACACAACCACAAAATTCCATTAATCATGTTTGCAAGTGTCTGTCTGTCTGCTTTCCTCAGTTGTACTTCAGATACATTTTAATAGGAAACTATCCCAACACCATACTGGAATTTCTCTCCTAAAGCCAAAACCAACATTACATTACATCTTAATTTATATAATCTTGTTGCTCTTTCAGAAGCATTCATAAAAAGGTGAATAATTCATTGGTATTGCCACAGACACATTTCTTCTGAGATACATTATTTTGTATCATTGAACAAAAGTCATATATAGATGCATGGGGAAGAGATCTATAGAGTATTAAATTAGTAAATTAAGGACAAATGTGTGCAATTACTGGTGAAGATGATTAATGAAAAAGAAAATGGCAAATTTCCATATGTGTAGTTGAGTAGTAAATGAACAAATTAGCTAGAAATGATATGGCGGGCATGAAATGTGACACAACAAAAGCATCAAACAAAACAAAAAAAAGATAATTTTTAAACAATAAAAGCATGCAAAAAAACAACAACAAAAACTAGTACTGTCCAACGGGCACGAAATAAATTATCATTGTCTATTTAGCGGAAGGGCCACATCATTAAATTTCTAACCTGAAGTTTTTTTTATTTTTTATTGTGACATAATCTGACAGAGTTTAAAAGGTCTTTCATAGTGATGTAACCATTACTTTATTTATTTTTTTTTTTTAATGGTGATGTTTCAAGCGTGCAAGCCTTAGGGCCCTTCTGCTGGACAGGCGATGATTTTATCGTCAGAAAAATCGGAAAGTATTACAAAAATGATTCACAGGCCTGTGTGAGTTTGTTAGTGGAGATGCAGTGCACTAAAAGGTATCTACAATGTTCCTCATTCGTGTTACATGACATTGTGAATACCCGTGAGTGAACTGCATCTCCACTATGTCACACGTTTAAAGGGATGGTACAGCTATTGGTGGAGATGAAAATTGGGCTTTAACATTTTTGCGAGATAGCAAGAAAACACTTATGAAATAGTACAGAGCATACCATTCTAAGAGGTACTCAAAGTTTATTTGATAAAAATGGGGTTTGGAATAGCTGAAACATCCAAAAACAAAGGAAAACAAAAAGATTGTGATAAAGTGTGGGTCGCACACTTTATTAGGATCACTCTGTTTTGGACATGTCAGCCATTTCAAAATCAATTTTCATCAAATAAACGTTGAAATCGTCATGGAATTACATGCTCTTTCATATTTCATAAGAGGTTTCTCACTATCTCACCAAAAAATGATAAAAACCTAAAATTAAGTCTCAACCAAAGCTGTGCGATCCCTTTAAATCTGTGCATTATTTGGTTAGTGAAATGGTTCTGTGGACAATTTTTCATTTGCCTCTATGGGTAAATACCAGTCAGCTATATGTAAAACAAAAGCCAATACATGTATGTCCAAAGAAATGATTCAAACACACTGAACACGAACTTAGAAATTGTTTACAGTAAATAAGTAATTGAGTGCACAAACTAATCTAGAGCATGTTGCAAAAGCATGCAATATTTCAGAGCAGTTGTTAGTACCATTCATAAGTACCAATCATTAGCAAAAAACTATTGCCTGCAGGGCATGTGAGGCAGAATGAAAGACTGGTCACGTGATTGCTCTCAGCTGATCATTTGCTTAGGATTCATATCTACATTTTTATTTTTATTTTCTTTCACGTCCGTGATGCAGTCGCAGTACGACGATATGCGAGAGGAGCTGGACAGGCACAAAGAGATGACGAGGGAGCTCCAGGGACAGGCGGAGCAGCAGCGGGAGGAGCATGATGATGCGGTTGCTAAGCTACGGGAGGACTTCACCAGTCGGATACAACTCTTGCAATGTAAGGCCATTGTGTTCTGTAGATTCTCAAGCAAATGCCTTAGTCTTTCTGACAGTTAAGTCATACATAGATCATATGTTTTGTCATTTATTTGATGTGTGGGTGTATTTGAGTGCTGCATGCCAATGTTCATGTTTATTCTTGTGTCTGAGTGTCTGTTCATGTCTGTCGGCGTATTCCTTTGTGAGTGTATGTTTTTGCATTTTTGTTTTTAGTGTGAGAGGTCCCAAACATTGCTTTCTTCAAAGATGAACATTTGAAGATTATGGGAATTGTTTTACTCCTCAATGATTATTTAACTGTAGAATTCATGAACAGAATACTTGTTACCAGATTACCAAGGGGCAAATCTCCAGTTCTCTGTATATAGTGAAACTATTTGGGCAATTCAGCGGTTAGTAACGTTACATTTAAACAAATTTAGATATCTATTTTTAGTACAAAATCACCATTTATTCATTTCAAGTCAAAATCATGTCAATAACATGTTTATCCTTCCCAGGTTTAGGATATAGAAAAGAATGAATACAATCCAATAAATATTAGAATTGCTATGGCAACTAAAAGGGCTGGTTAGTAACGTTACGAAAAAAGGACATGACAAAAAAATCAATGTCTTGTAACAAAAAGTGTGCAAAAATTAAAGTTAGTTCAAACGAAGTGTTGCATTTATTTCAATTATTGTATCATGACAAATGTTCACACAAATATTTTTAGCAGTTCGACCGATAATTTATTAGCTAGACCCCCAAAAGCATGGTTAGTAACGTTACGGTTAGTAACGTTACATTTGTCCGGAGAAATTCCGCAGGTCATTTCACCCTTTTGTAATTGACAAAATGTCACATGACTTCTGGAGTATTCAAATGTATTCATCTTTTACCCTTTAGCAAAACTTTGAGAAAAAATTTTCAAAGGAACCCACTGTAATTCGCATTTAAGTGAATTTCAGCATCCCCAGTCCCACATGTACATTTTAAATGATAGTTTTATATCTCACAAAACCAATAAATACAAAAAATAAAATCTACTGAATTTGAAAGACCTTAATGATTGGTAAACATACATGGCAGAAGTTGATACCTAAATCAAAGAGTAAAATAAAGAGACACATTTCTTTTATCCATGTCATGTCCACCTAACTGCGGAATTGCCCATTTTCAATCGATATTCAATGCTTCTCCAAACGCAACAACTATGAGGGTAAAAATTAGCAGAAGGTCCATAAATCACTGCATAAACTTTCCCTTGACAGAAATGCATAGCATGTACCAAATACTGTGTGCATCTTTAATAGTGAAATTGATCTTTGATACAACTCATATTTCTAACGGATCTGTATGAATATGTGATCATCTGTCACCGTAGGAATAGACCAAACTGCTAGAACTTCTACTACCATTGACATGGTATGTATGTTTTCTCAGATGGATGTGTATGAATATGATCATCTGTCGCCTTGAGAATAAACCAAACGGCTGGAGCTTCTACCTCCTTTGACTTGGTATGGTGTACATGTATGTGTTCTCTGCTATTTCACTCTACAGCACAACTCTCTGAGGCACAGGAGGCAGTGGAGACGGCCCGATCTCAGCAGCAGAAAGCAGTCTTCAACCTCAGACAAATAGAGGTCTGTCCTACACCCTTCCCCAGGCCTCCCCCTCCCCATCCTTGTCCATTGTTGATTATTGCTGGCCTTCCCTCACAGAAAGCATCTGCAACAACACTTCAGCTGTGGGCTGAAGGAATTTATGCACTGTACATCGGTCCACCTAATTTCCCTGTTTTTGCTGGGATAAGATATCGTTTGATGATCTTATCCTTTACAATCACAGAATAGCCTTGTAAGGGGATGCACACAGAGAAAATGTGGGTTTCAAGTGCAATATATTGGTAACTCTGGTTTAAAAAATGCTGTAATATGCAGTGATGCCCATTCTTATGTAATGTAAAATGTACTATTTAGTTCTGAGTGAATTCCAGTGCCATAGTTGGTTGGTTTAAGAGAATTGCAGAAAAAAAAAATGATGTAACTCAAGATGTTGCAGATAGGAAATACAGATTTTGAAATGTCATTATCTTAAAGTGATGTGAATTGGATGTGGTTTGTATAATTATTCTCAAGATTGGCTTGCTCTTTAGTTGTTTGAGAAAGTTGATGATGAACTGCATCTTCTGGCTTTAAAATTATTCAAAATGAGAGATGACCATCACAAACTCATTGGCAATAGTATACCAGATACATTGTATCAGTTCATTTCCCAAGAGAGTCATAATGCTTAAGAGAGCCATCTTGTAGTTATTCAGTCTTATAACTCACCTTACTGGAGGCTAATCAATTATGAATATTAAAAGACAAAAAGATAATGAGAGGTGAGGCATTGGGTATTTTGTTCAAACATCATCTTGTGATTGCCATGAATTGGCTTCAGCTCATTGGTAGCGCTGCTGCCCAGTGAGTAGTTGGTGACACTCGGATGGACCCTGTTTTATGCTGCCGTGTCTAGTCCACCTGGATCCATGTTCTATGTCTCAATGTTCCCTTTTGTAGAACGATATGCAGCTGACAAAAGCAGAAAAGGACCAACTCTCACAGCAAGTTGATGGCTTAGTTCAGCAGATCAACACCCATCAGGTCTGTATGCCTTGTAGCTGAGCACAGCAGGAAGTTTTATACAGTCCTTAGACTTTTGAGTGAAAGGAATGACACAGCACTGAAGACAGATTTGTGAATATTTACATAACAGAGAATGAAATTTCGAAAAACTGTCTCAATAAATCATTGATTTTAATAGTTTTCAGGTTGTCCGTCTATTAGGACATCTGCCCCAGATCTCATCATCTTGATATGAGAAAAATAGTTAGTAGGTTTTCGTGATACAGGTTCAAGGTGTATTCTATGTATAAATTAGATTTCGGGCAAAATCCTTAAGTGCTAATGATTAAAAGTTTTTAACATTTGGCTAAAATGGCAGGTTGCAGCCATAATTTCCTCTAGGAATCTCTACTGTTAATATAATTTCACATTGAATGTAGAAATAAATGGCAATTTACCAAGATAATTTTACTGAAAATACATCAAAGAGAATGGTCAAATTTCACTACTCTGTTGCAAGAAAGGTGTAATTTCCAGCCATCACTTCAGCTAGGAATGTCAAGTAGTAATGTGATTTTGGAGAGAAGGGTCAAACTTAATATCGTGTTTGCATGAACATAATAGTGATGATAGGCCAAAGGTGAAGGTCAAATTTCACGACAATGTACTTCAGGGAAGAATAGAATTTTCTGGCCATAGCTTTGCCAAGGAATGTCTATTGCCGACATTTACATTTTAAGAATTATACAAAACAGGACACAAAGAGTTGCCTGAAAGGACTGGGATCAGCGGTCAGAAGTCAACAAAAGATCACAAATTTACGGTAGATTGTCCTGTAAAGTGAGGCAGCTATCTAATTCCTCACAAAGGTGAAGCTACCAGAGATATTCTACACCAATATTTTACCGTCTTTCAGGGCAAGAGTAATGCCAAAGGCTCATGTATGAAATATGATATGCAATCCACAAGTCACATCAGGGAATACATTAACATTATCCTGCGTGAATTATACTCCAAGAGGCCCAGAAGGATATAGTTACATTGTGTATGACTTCAAATTACACTTGATCAATGTAAGATGAATATCCTTTCCAAATCCTGTTTACATGAGGATTGAAAAGAAATGAACTTCCTTTTTTTCCCCCCTTTTAGGCAAACAGTGCTCAGCTACAAGCACAGCTTGATGATTTATCACAAAAGAATAACCAATACAAGGTGAGCACAGCCAGAGTTTCCAAGAAGTCACTCTTTTTTTTCTCTCTCTCTTTATTTTTTTCTCTTTATTTTTATTTTTTTGTAGCATTATATATCTCAATACACCTGGCTCTATTCTTTTGAATGTGAAAGTACTGATAGTATGCTGTAGCAGATTTTCTATGCTGCTGTGTCTGCAAAGATCCAAGTCTTCATCAGTTTCTAGATAGAGACCCTGTGTACTCCACAAACAGAAATAAATCTAAATTGCATTATCAATGTTTACAAGGCAATTTAAAGAGATCATATAGTTTTGGTTTAGACCTAATTTCAGGTTTCTAACATTTTTGGTGAGATAATGAGAAACCTCTTGTGAAATATGAAAGAGCATGTGATTCTATGAGGAATTCAACGTTTATTTGATGAAAACTGGTTTTGAAATGGCTGAATTATCCAAAAAAGAGCGATTCTGATAAAGTGTGGAACCCACACTTTATTACGATCGCTTTGTTTTACTTTATTTTTTGGATGTTTCAGTTATTCCAAACCCGATTTTCATCAAATAAACTTTGAATTCCTCTTAAAATGGTATGCTCTGTACTATATCATAAGTATTTTCTTGGTATCTCGCAAAAAGTTAAAAGCCCAATTCTCATCTTCACCAATACTGCACTATCCCTTTAAGCTTGGAAGAAATGAGCTAGTACATGTAACTCCAGAGCCATCATACAGTTTATGATATTAGGACATTTATTTCCTGAAAAGATGTAAAATCAAAAACAATATTGTGCAAAAGATATCTGAAGTTTATGTTTGTATTAACATTGGTTGATTTCAGGCTGTCCGCACCTAGACTATTAATGTCGTTGATATATTGGCATAGCTCATTCACTGCGTTGTGGGCTTCGTGAAAATATACCATTAGAGGGTTGGTCTGAAGCCAGCTTTGGTCTATGGAGGAAGTGTATGTGTCCAAGCGTAATAAGCTAAAATAGATGTGTAAACTGTCTGTGATGTACTAGTGTGGAACTGATCTTTTCTAGTATGCATGTGTGTGTGTGTGTGTGTGTGTGTGTGTGTGTGTGTGTGTGCGTGTGTGTGAGTGGTGTAATGCGTGTGGGCCTAAGTGTATCATTTCAATACCATTTGCTCTATTTTTCTACCCCTGTTTGACAGTAGTATACAGTAATCAGTGTGTGGTTAAAGGGGCATTCCAGATGATTTTCATAATTTCACTTCCTGTAGTACATAAATCAACAGCTCCATGTAAAGAGTTGTTGAATTTATTGTGGTCCATGAGCAGAGAAATCAATACCCTGAAAAACCCAAAATAAATTACACTGCACAAAGATGGTGACATTATGAGCCTCACTATTTCAGAAATGTAGCAGTGTAATTCCATTACAATACCTCGTGCTTCACAGTTCACCTGTGTAGAATTTATGCATGCCTTCTTCTTTTGTTCTGCTTCCACTAGCCCCAACTCATGCATTCTTGTTGTGAGGCTGCCATGTCATCATCCTTGTTCGTTGTGATTCGTTATAAATTTTGAAAACACTCCTATTCCTCATCCCAATCTCTACAAATTCTGAAACTCTGCACCCAGTGTAAACAATTTATAGTTGTTCATATGCAAAAATCTGAAAATCGTCCGGAGGTCTCCTTTAAGTAGTCAGTCAGCCCATTGCAGAAGCTTGTAGGCCAAACCAGGTTTGCAGGTTTTAGGCAATTTAAATGGTATCTTTAATATTATTGTGCTGGCCACAGTGTATAGAAGTAAAGGCATTTCGTCTTCTTTTGTATGTGTGTGTGTGTGTGTGTGTGTGTAAGTGGCAGAAGATGCATAGTCGTGGTCTGGCCAACTTGTTGGACAATTCAAATGAAATTTCGTACGCATGTTAGGTTTGAAGTGTGGATGTACAAGAAACATGTCTCAAGTGGGGCAACGTGTGTACCCTTGGTAGTAGCATATCAGAGCCAAAAACAAACAAATAAAATGCGACGACTTGTGAAGCGAACAACTTCTCAAATTTTTAGAGCAATTGCAGTAAAATTGGCATGCATGTCGTTCTTGAATTTATATGCAAAAGCTATTTTCAGATGGATAGAAAGTGCTTTTGCCATGGTAAGCAACATAAAAAAAAAACCCCAAAACCCCTGCCCCCCCCCCCAAAAAAAAAAGAAAAAGAAAAAGAAGAAAAAGAATAAAGGAACAAATTGCAAAGAAGGCTGCAGGAACTTCTACAAATATGTCATTGTCCTAATTATTCTCACATGGCAAAAACTAGGGCTGGTTGTATTTTGATACCTTGGGTGATATTTCTGTTCATTTCCTTACAATAAATGCAGACACAACTTGATCAAATGGCACGACGTGGTATAACGTTTGGTGATCAGCGACAAGCCGGGCGGGAGCAACAACTTCAACAACAACCACAGCTTGCCCAGCAACCGCTACAACAACAGCAGCAGCAGCAACAACAACAACAGCTTGTTGGACAAAACAGACAAGATCCGAACAATTTACCACAAGGTGAGACTGGTGATTCGAAATTGTTTGTTGGGGACTGTTTTGTGAAAGTATGTATTTTCATGTGCTATTGTTTGTAACATTGTACACTGTTCCTTTGACATTACCACTCATCACTTTGTGCAGTCATCATAAACCGCTTCAAGTTTGACCTTGCCACAAACTCTTAATATTTATTCATTTTGAAGGTACCATGAAATTCCTCTAACTCAAAACCTATATTGTTAGGGACAGATGGGTCAGATAGCTATTCCTTGAATACAAAATTTTTGGTTTACATGATGTATATCGGAGTGAATATCAGTAGGGTGGTGATTTGGCTCAGTAGGTGGTGTGTCTGCACCCAGATCCAAAGGACCAAAGGATCTAAGCTGAGCAATGTTGTGTGTAATCATACCGTCCCCTCTAGTAAGAGGCAAAATCATTCTGTCCCTTGGATAGGACCTTAAATGGAGGTCCCATGTGTGAGTTATTACTCACACACATAGAAGAACGCACTTCATTCATTCATCGCAAAGAGCAGGGTGCATAACCTGTTGAACTTTCCCCCTACCCACCCACACAAGAAAAAATGATGCCAACCCCTCAAGGTTAGCCCCCAGGTGACTAGTAATAGTCAGCGAATGTTATCAACCAAGCATGTGCATTGTGCCATATGACAAGAAGAAGAAGTGAATGTCGGCGAAAGAGTGTACATGCACTTACAAGCAAATTCAACAGACAGTTGAAATTCCACATCATATTCAACTTGGCTTGAATGGATTGAATAGAATTAGATGAGTAGGATGGTAGAAGTTTAATGTAAGCTGACCTAAAAAAAAAAAAAAAAAAAAATAGGGAAGTGATGGACTTCGACAGTTTTAACCGTTTTTTAAAGTAACTTGTAAGTGATACTACAAATGTAGTTGCAGTCACTCACTATAAATATGAAGAGGTGAAGATATCATTACAATTTACCTCACAACTCTCCCTCTAGTATGTCCACAAAAATATGATTAAAGTTATATTTTGGGTTGATAATTGTTAGGAGACTAGAATAATATTATATGAAGGATATTACTTGCCTGAAGCATGTTTGTTTTATTCTGTATCAAGAAAAGAAATTCAAGGGAATGTTCATGCATCGTTATATGCCAATGGAAGACTTGTGATGTGCTTACATTGTCATCTCTAATTTGCATATATGTGGTTTTTATGTCAGTGTTACATGGAAACAGGAGAAACTTTTTAATTTCATATTTGGTATTATTTCAGGTCTGATTTTGATCTATCTTGTTCTAAGATTCTGCATTTTTTTCTCACTTTGCTCTGTGTTTCACAGCTTACATGTATGTGACATGATGTGACATTACACTATGTTAATGCTTTGTAATTTGACCAGGCTTGATTTGTATGTCCAAAATTATCCCACGAGAACTGATATTACAAGAGCTTTGATAAATGCCACAGTACTGATGCAAACACTGTTTTGAACAGAGCGTTATCTGTATGGTTTAATACACCAGTATGCATTCTGAATTACCGGCCATGCAAAGCCAAGGTTTTGCAGGATATTAACCCATTGAGGACGAGGCCCCAGTATACTCGGGCAAGTGTTTATGGGAAATGCGTGTTGTAGCAAAATCAGTCCATCCTCAAGGGTTAATCTGTGTAGTGCTTTGTGAACAATCACTGCTATTCAGAAGCCCTGAAGAGTGCTGCTACATAGTAAGCTTAACACTTCCCATTCATGGAATGGGCTATTGAATCATGGCATGTATTGTTAGGCCATGTGCTTGATGTGAGCGAGACCCTATTGTGTGGACTGCCCACTGTCCAGCCAGGGTTAATTACAGCAGACAACAGTAGTGAAAGGGCTCATGACCACCTCACAGATTATAAACCTGAGCTGCAGCACACACAAATAGAGCTGCGCAAGCCATTGTGAAGAGAATCAATAGAGGGAAAAGATTGAATCTGTGGCTCTTGAAACCTCATTAAAGATGGGTAACTGGTGGGGTTATGCATTAAGCTGTTGAAGACTATGCCTGGGTATATTTGGACATGTGTCTATGGAAAATGCATCTATGGCTTTTATAGAAGAATCAGTTCATCCTCATTGTGTTAAGGGAAGAAGATGCAAGTAAAAGGAATACAGCAGACTGAGAATATTTTAATCAGATGTGTCAAAAGAGTTTGCATACTGTTCAGGCTAACCTTTGTCTCTACTTCTGTGGACTCAAAAAAAGGTGACATGGGTCAATCAAGTCAGTCTTGAGTTTTTCATATTTTCTGAAAGAACTGTTCTACAATATTTTTAAATTTTGGATCATCAAAATGAATGGGAAAGCTCGCAAATGTGTGCTTTCAGCAGTTTTTCTACAACTCTTTTTTTGTGTAGAATAGTATGATCAGGTATGTCTAAGAGGCTCCTTTTCATTTCTTAAAAATCCTTTGCGCACTCTTCACTTTCAAACGCGTAACTTTTCAAAGAATAATGCTACTGCCTTGAAAGTTGGCATTAATCATGGACAAAATATGTTGATATAGCATGCTCAATTTCAGCTTATAATCCTTTCATTGTTGTTGCTCCAGTGGTTTCCATCTTCTTCTTTTTTGTTGCATTCATCGCACAGCTAGCGTGGCTTGGTATAAAAGATTAAGTGCTTGAATAGACCCTGTACTTCCGAGCCTGTTTTCTCAGTTCACAGTTTTTCCAGAGTGTGTGCTTTCTTTCCTGTATTTAGATAGGTTAGGAGAGTTCATCTGAATTGCGATCATTTTAAAGCTGAGAGTGTGCTCTTTCAGAATCTGCCCTTAGCTAAAAATCCATGTCTGGCGACTTTTTGTTGGTTTTATGGTGCAGGGTCACATGTACAGATTCAAGTGATGTTTTTCAGGTTTCAGTATTTCTATGAGACATGGTATGTAAAGCTTTTGCTTGTAAAAGTCCATGATCAGAGCATGATCAAGATTCGCCTACAGTATTTGTTATTACCAGCAGTGCAGTTCATCAACATCATTGTTCTCCTGTAATCCTACTCATGTTTCAGACCGCTATGGAAGGAGGGACCAATTTGGACAACAGTATGTAGGGCAACAACAGTATGTGCGCAATGCTGGCTTCAACCAACAAAACCAGTTGCAGCAACAACAGCAACAGGCTCTGCTTGAGCAACAGAAACAACTTCAGCAACAGCAGCAGCAGCAGCAGCAACAGCAGAGGATGCCAGTTGGCTTCCGCGGGCAGCAACAATTTGATAACCAGCAACAACAGTTGCAGCAACAGCAGCAGCAGCAACAACAACAGGTTTTTGACAGTCGCAGACAGAAGGAGCTCCTGTCCCAGAGATATTATCAGAACGGGCAACCTGTTGGGGTGAGTAATCATGGCAAACTTCAGTTTTGCAACAGGAGATTGTTATAATAATATGTATACCTAATACTGGGGGGGGGGGGGGGGAAGGGGGTACAATGTTAGGGTTGTCTAATTTTTGTCAGTGCTTCGTAACACCGTAATATTTCGAAATAAAATTCCATGACTTTTTCTGTGTTTGTTCCTGCACGTTTTGATACAAAATTTATGGTAATTGGACCGTCAGTACGGGTGCCAGATTACGTTAACTGAACACATAGTCCCTGAAATTTCGCTCTTTCTATAACGACTGCATATACAGCGTAGACCTACAACTGTATGGACAAAATCAGAAACTTTCCCAAATTATGTAAATACTTTCTAGAAAATATCATAACTTTCTCAAAAAATGTTAAACAAATACCACACACACACTCTCACAAACACACATACACACACCCACACAGCAAAAAAGGTTGGAAAAATCAAAGAAATAAATTAAAAAAAAAAAAGAGAAAAGAGTGAAATACATAAATAATAGTCACAGCCTATTATTTTCTGTGAAGAAGTGATAAGGAAGTTATAAAAGACATTTGTATGAAGATTGCTATTCCTAAAGCTTTATTCAGTGAGAAATAACCAAAGCTATCATGATTTCTCACATAAATTAGCATGAATTAATTCTTATGAAATGAAAAAAAAAAAAAAAAAAAATCAGCCATGCAAGTTTGTAGATAATTTCATCCTCTACCTTCATGCAAAATTTTGAGGAAATCGAGCGGTCCACAGCCGAGATCTGGGGGGGGGGGGGGGGGGTGAGGGGGCATAATGATAAAGTCTATTTCAGTTCATAAAAACAATAATGTTGATGTATTTCAATGCTCTGTGAATGTTGTAGCAACAGCAGCAGCAACAACAACAGGATCAGATGCCACAGCAACAACAGCAGCAATACCCTTACAACAGGCACGGCTTCCAGCAACAAGACAAGTACCAACCTCAGGACACACAGCAGAAGGACCAGCAGGTACGACGTAAATCCCCAGATTTGGATAATCCAGCAATATTTTTCAGGGAATTTGATTCAGGGATGGGAGGGTCACCGGAATGATCTCAGAACAGTACTTTCAGTATGTAAAATAAAATCTGTGCATGAAGCTCTTGGCTTCCATGTCTTTCACCTGGCCATTTTGGAAAGACCAAAAACAAACAACAACAACAAAACATATCTTTCATAGGCAAAAAATAAGAGAGAAAGATGTAACCATCAATTCACAAAAGCAAATGTAGTGGAAATGACATTTTTAAAGTTCTCACTATCACATATAAATGTAGAAACATTGACGGTGGCAGTGCTATTAAATTTCCGTAATAATATGTTGACAGTGCTGTGCGGGTGCACAGCACGAGCTCTATTTTGGTCGTACTTGAAAAGCATTGATCACTATCTCTACGTGTATATCCCAACTACAGTAGTTTTGTAGATTTTCTCAGCTGTTGTTCCCTGTTGGGAAAAGAAGTATCAACTGTAAGCTCTGAAAAATGTCTTTCCATTGTTAAGTGTAAGTTATGATGCTTTAGTCTTGACATAAAAAATTGGAAAAGTCAGATACGATTACTGCATATATGCTCTGCGCATGCCTGCTGCTTTGTATATAAACTTTGCATTATCGGAAGTGCACAAGTAAACACCAAAAATGCGACCCAGCTTGACTTCTGCATAATATACACGGGTGCATAAGATCTCCTCATTCATTTGCGTTTAGCGTACGGACAGCATAAAGCCCCGACCGCTCGCAACAAAATTTTTACATCTATATGCAACAAGGAGAATTGAGGGGGGGGGGAGGGGGAGGGAAAGGGGTCATAAAGTTGGCCATCAGTACATCAAGAAAGCATGTTTCACTGTGTGCCATTGACCCACCTTTTCTTTCATCACTTGATGTGAAACACAAGGACGAAGAACAGCTGGAGCCGAAGCAACAGGAGGGAGACGCAGCAATGGACAGGGCAGGGGGCGACAAGGAGAACCCTAACCAAGAGAGCAGCAGCGAGAACGGCCAGGTGAGGGGTAAAAGGGATAGGAGGGAAGAAGACATTTTAAAAGAAGGAAATTTGAGATTTGAAAGTTTGCATGGTGATGTAAATGAGGAAGAGAGTGTTGCAGTAACACCATGTGTATGTTTAGTCCTCAAGAGGAATGCTGTCTGGAGAAAGAAGACCATAGAAAGAGGAGAGTTGAGGAGGGAAGTGCAATTGGGGGAATGTAAGGGAGGCTGACAGTGAGGACTGGGGGGCAGCGGAGAGCTGGAAGTTGAGGTTACACTTTTGGAGAGGGGAGAGTAGGAGACGTGGAGAGTTGTGAGGAAAGATAGAGTGAGAATCAGGTAAAGGGTTCAGAAGTCTGTGGGAGGAGAAAGGTGCACTAGAAAGGATGGAGGAGATTGGGAAGAAGAAGGTTGGAAAATCATCTAGATAAGAGGTAGAAGTGATGAAGATGTGAAATACCAAATGATGTATCACAAAACAAAGCGAGAGAGAATGAAGTTGGTATTAAAAGTGGCTTGAGATTTGAATGTTTTGAAATGCAAGAGCATGGAGACGTTCGCAAGCACTTTGGTGGTCATGCCAACATTGATCTTCAAGGTGATGATGAAGAAGGTGACAGCTATGATTAAGACAATAATGAAAAAAGAAGATGATAAAATGATAAAGCAGCTAGTGATAATAACATAGGATAATAACAGCTTTCTTAATGCTGATAATGAAGAACAGCAGAGATGATGTAATTCTGATGATTGCGATACTCACTATGGTGATGTTGTAAGGGATGATGGTGGACTTTGCATATCCACCATGAGCCTTAAAATGCTCCAGAAAATCTCACTATGAAATGTACAGGAAACTCATTTACCCATTTACTGAAGACTTGTAACATATCCGTTCTCCAGAAAAATTCAGTAGACTGGAGTATGGAAAGTGTGCAAGTTTTCTATCTGTGGAGTTTTGACCCTCTCCCCCCCCCCCCCCAAAAAAAAAAAAAATCAATCAATCAATCAATCAATAAAACAAAAGATGTTCAGGATGATCCCTTGTATTTGTATACAGCTCTTACTGTAAATTCTTTGACTGCATTTTACCTGTTATATTTTGTTGCTATTGCTGCGTTTACACGCACCCAAAATTAAATGCAAAACTGTCAATTTGTGTGTGTAGACACACAGAAAAAGAAATTGTTAATTATAATGATCCGTATCGCAATGCAAAGATCAGCCCGCTTGATCTCTTTTTTATAACCATCATGATAATTTTCCCCTGCACAGTGTGTGTGAACAGCACGGAGAGAGTTGATTTTTGTGTAATGCCATAATGTAGCTCGCCACAGCAGGTCAGCACACTTGAAACCCTAGGGTCAAAATCTATTGATTCTTTTTTGTTTTTTTTGGAAACATTTTTCTCTAAACATTTTTTGAAACATTTTTTTTTTTTTAACATCACCTGCGCAGCATGTGTGTACGGTGGCAAATGAAAATTATTTTTCTGTCATGATGCAAAAATCAATAACTCCTGAATACAATGTATGTGAATGTGGCTAATGTCTATACTTCTTATGTTATGGTTTCTCATCAGGGTCAGCAGGCAATACCAGACCATGGCGACGATGTGGAACAGAGGGCGGTAGACTACCAGGGCCATGAGGTATTTGTACCATGTGATCATCAGCTATTGTGACCCGCCATAACAAAAGGATCCTAAAGTCGCTGACGGCTGAGCCGAGAAAATCAAGTTTAAAGTCAGATCTTAAAAATTGGTCAAAACCACCAAATATCTGATTTTGACATAATTTTGTAGTCTGATGTTTTGTCTGTCATCAGCTGAAATTTGAAAGTGCAAAGATAAAAGAAAAGGCAAGAAATTAGCATTTTTCTGAGCCATGATTTTCAGACTTTCAACGAAACAGAAATGTGTCCAAAGATTTGGATTTAGTGCCCCAGATAGACTCCGCCCCTAGCAACAAGGGAGTGATCTTATTGGTCAGTGCGTGGCATCCTGGTTACTGATTGGTCGTGTGTAGACCGCTGGCATTAAGCTTGAATGAACATCACAGAGGTTTCTAGGAGCATACCTTCCATTGTCAAGTGGTGAAAACTGTCTTCCCTCCCTTTGATCGTGGTATTGTCAGAAAGAAAACTTTGAAGGTGGTTTTCTCGAAATGTTGATTTCGTAAACCACTCGCATGCTCTCATAAAATCATTAATATCTCAGCAACCAAATATTTTATGATTTGTGTTATATATGAAATTAAAGTGGAAGAGTAAGGGAATAATGTCATGTCATTCTCAGAAAATTATCCTTCCCGACTTACGGATCCTTTTGCTGTAGCCAGTCACATATGGTCTTGGATGATGCTAATAAATTATTACTAGTAGTTTGTGGTCAGTCTGCAAGATGATTTTTTCACAAGATCTTGTTTGAGTTTAAAAAAAAAAAGAAATGTGAAAGCAGACTTTTAGCAGAAAGTTTCTGTATTTTGTTGAGGAGAATGTACTATGGTGGACAATCGCGATTTAACTTTCAAAAAATTATGTAAAGTAAGAAAAGGGGAAAAAACTGTGTTTATAATAGAATAGTAAAAGCTATTGAATCAGTGAGTATAGTAAAAAAAAAAAAAAAAAAAAAAGGGGGGAAAGCTTTTGAATCTATATGTATCGTAACAAAGCTGGAAAAGCTGTTGAATCTGTGTGTATTGTAAAAGATGAAAAGCTGTTGAATCCGATATATGTGATCCTGCATAACAAAATCAACAAAAAGTCACCAGGCATGGATTTTTAGTCAAAGGCAGATTCTGAAAGAGCAGACTCTAAGCTAAGTGATGTATAGCTCAGTTCAAATAGACTCTCTAACCTATCTATATACAACACGTATTGGAAAGAAAGCCCCATTCTGGGTACATGTGTACTGAGGAAAGAGGCTTTGAAGTACAGGGTCTATTCAAGCGCTTAATCTTTTATAGCAAGACGTGGTAGCTGTGCAATGAATTGGGGGAAAAAAAACCAGGATGTAAAACACCGTAGCAATAACAATGAAGGGATTATCAGACTAAGCTTAAATTGAGCATGCTCTATAAACACATTCTATGCATGACTAATACCAACTTTCAAAGCTTTAGCATCAACCTCTCAAAAGGTATTAGGGTTAAACGTGAAGAGTGTGTTCAAAGGATTTTAAGAAATGAAAAGGGACCTCTATCATACCTTATCACTCTAATCTACAAAAAAATGTCTTTTAGAAAAACTGCTAAAAACACAATATTCCCATTTGTTTTGTGATCCCAAACTCTAGAATTATGTAGAGGAAGGACTCCTCTTTCAGAAAATATACAAAACCCAAAATAGGTTGACTCACTTCACTTATTTTAAGTCATCACGTAAAATCATGGCCTGCAACTTTTTGCTAGTTTGTGATGCTTGGATACATATAGAAAGAAAAGCTGAAAAATTGAGTCGACTATAAAGGTGAACAGCTTAGAAACTGCAGCAGACAAGTGACACAGAAATGTAACAAGTGATCATGTGGAAGACAGCAGAACACATAAAAAAAAATCATCATCTGGAATAGTCATTGGGCCCGTAATTCATTGGACAGTATTATGAAGAGATTTCATGTTTAAAATTCATGCATTTCTTTTTTTTTAGAAGTAGATTTTTGTCTTACCCCATCCTGACAAAAATACATGCTTGTATCTTCCTGTGTTACCATGGCAACAGCAGAATCAGGTAGATCATGAGGAGGAGGAATCGGAGGCTGACAGAGCGGCCAATGAGAGGTACAGGAAGGCCCTGGAGGAACGCCGCCAGGAAGCGGAAAGGCAACAGCGCCACCTACAGGTAGGTTTGCAGAACTCTCCCTACAGGCATGTGAGGGCCAGAACATGAAAAGATCATTTGAATAGCTGTGATGATATCATTATTCATCTTTTACAAACCATAATGTGGAGATTGAGGAGAGGCACTCAGTTTGAACAGTTTTTTAGTTCAATGCATTCTTGTGAAATGTGACTGATAATTTCAAAGTTTGTATCAACATACAAAGGGGGGCAATGTTACAATGTTTCTGCATGCTTCATTTACTACAGTGCCCACATTCAGAGCTTTGGGTACATGTCTTAGCTGTAAGGAGTGCTACGTTTACATGATCAGCATGTACAATATACTTGCACTGGTCGAAGTACACCATATTGGTCAAAATCTACATACAGGGTGCATGTTTAGAGACAGTGACTGACTGACAAAAGGTGGCAGAATGAGTTTCCTGTCTAGCGCAGCTCGTATGCATGATTTGATTTGATCATATGTGATACGTTTTGTTTATTATCTTGATTTGTCCTCCAGGATCGCCTTGGTCAAATGCAAAATGATAAGCCTCTACATGTAAATATCAGACCCCAAGGCCAGGGAATGAGGTAAGTTTGTTCTCGTGCTGTAAAACCAGCACTGATACACAGATATGATTGTGGTGGTGATGATGATGATAATGATGATGATGATGATGATGATGATGATGATGATGATGATGATGATGATGATGCTGATGATAATGATAATCTGTAGATACACATACTTTTGTGTAGTATGACCGAATGAATGCCTGCTTGAGTGACACTGCTGTACAAAGAAGATTAGTATGCAGTGTAGTTGAGGTTGAGATGACACAAAGAAATAACTATTGATCAACAATTTTTGTACTATGTGTAAGTGGTCTGTGCAGAAGTGATAGGGTATTCAACCAGGCAAGTGGATCAAGTACTGCAGGATGAAATATGATGGGGAGTTTAGCATCATATATGTTGCTTAACAACTTTTAGATGTTCAAAGGCCCTTGTTTTGGCGCCATGTATGACCAGACTGTCAAACTTATTGGCACAAAGTCTAAAGAAATGTCTTCGCTTTAAGGATGGAGTCCTCAGAAAGACATTCTAGCTTTTTAAAAAACATGGCACAAGGGAAAGGTTAATTACATTGTCATGTCTGATGGACAAGAAAGATGTCAGATGTGAAGAAGTGAAGACAGGAGTGTCATTCTGAATGAGCTTCTTGTCATAACATTTGCATTCTGCAAAGACATAGCCAAAGCTCAAGCTGAATATTGAAATGAAATTATGCCTCAATAAGTGAACTTTTTCCTTTGGAGAAACTCGAAGTAATGAATGGAAACAGTAGTGTCCTACCCTTAGAATAAGGTCCGTCTTGAACAGTTTATTTTGCAAATTATAACATAGGTGAGAGGCATTTTGTCCAAATTGTAAATCATTTTTTTAAATATTTTATCACAGAGCATCTTATTAGAGAGACAGGTGTGAACAAAACAAGACAGAAATGTTATGAAGACTTTGCTGCTTCAAGTGTATTCAGGATTTTGCCAAAATATACTTGGAGCCAAGTTGGAGGGGGCAGTGGCCAATGACTCAGACTGGTGTTTGTAGAAATTGATGAGTATTCCTTGTGTATGAGGTCTGGACAGATCACGTGTGAATAGTCTTACTGTCATGCTAAATATCAATGAGATAATCGTAGATTTGATACAGGTGCACATGAGTTTGAGATTCATAGTATGGGTGGCTTTGTTCACATGAATGATTATTCTACAGGAGAGACATGAGGTATGGCCAGATCGAGGGTCTCCAGCCGCAGAGGCCAGATGACCACCTGCAGGGGCGGGACGATGAGGACGGGCAGAACTTTGCCGAGCAGATGCAGCGCAACCAGGAGGAGCAGGAGCAGAGGAGGATAGAGCAGGAGCAGCGCGGGGACCAAGTGCAGCGGGAAGAGGAGGAGGACGAGGAGGAGGGCGCGGGGGAGGGGAGGCAGCTGGAGGAGATTGAGGCCCAGAGGATGGCACAGGAGCGGCAGGCGGAGGAAGAGGAGCTGAGACGGATACGGGGCCAGCATGCATTCGACGTCGCCGGCGGGCGGGGCCGGGACGGCGGCAACGGCGACACCCGTGGTGGTGATGCCGATGATGGAGATGCGGGACAGGAGGCGGACAGAGATTCCATCGATGAGGAGGAGAGGAGGAAACAGGACGAGGAGATGGGAGGTGCCAACCAGTTTGATCAACCTCAAGGTAACTGAAAATATTGAATATAACATACAATGGTTCTTATTGTAATGTTACATAATCATTGATATACCCCTATCATCCCAGGTATTGCAGGAGTGTGGGAAAAGACACAGAACTACTGAGATACATGCTTCCAATGAAAAAACATGTTGTCCATGGGGTGACGAGACCTCGTATTTCAATTTGCAATTTCTCAAAACCTCCTAACCCAAGTTGAATATAAAAAGTACTGATTTTAGTTTTAAAGGTTACAGTTATTTACAGAATCCAAAACGGTATTTGTACATTGTTGATGTCAACATCAATGCTATTTTGCCAAAATGGAAAAGCTTTTTTACTCTCATAAAAAGTTATTATTTCTCAGATATGAGGTCTGGGACAGTATTTGCATCATTTGGAGGTGAAGCCAGTAGAAGTAAGAGACTCTTTTGAAAAGTCAAATTATTATATTTCCACTTCTTTTGAATGAAATACTCTATGATATGGTATGTGACTGCCTAATAAAATATACAAAGAAAAAAATTGCAAAGAAGCTTTAATACTTCGTTATCAAGGAGTCCTTCCCTGAGTTTGTCATACCTTGATAAATCTGACACAACCTGCTATGTCAAGTGACTGGTGGAAACTTTGTGGATGCTTGTAATTGATTAACACTTGGCAAACCCGATGCTCGTTGGTTATCCTATCACTGTGTTTCTTTTTTTCCTATCAGATGGAGGAATGTTTATAGCAAATGATGTGGAAAGGCAGATCCAGGAACAAGAGAGAATGCACAAGGAAGAACAGGTAAGGAGGAGAAAATCAAATGATGGCCACAAACAAATATTACTTGCTGGCATTTTATACCACCAGGATTTAAATCCACCAAACAAGCCTTGGGTGTGCTGTGTGCAGTACATTTTGTTGTTTATTGTGACTTGTTCTTTGTTTACGTGTCATTTAAGAAATATATATTTCTTTCAATAGACTTCATTTAAATTGTATCGTCAAATGTTGTAAAATGGGAGTGAACATGTGTAACATAATATGTATTTTTTTTGCTAAACCATATATGTTTATACTTAATATATCCTGCTCAAACACAATTGATGAAGAAGGAACACCAGTACCAGTATTAATATTTGTGCTGATATTTATTAGTGTGATGACATTTTTGTGATTATGACATTATGAAATTATTTTGTGCTCCATCTTTGACCCTCCTCTCTTAGTTATCCTGTGTTTCTCTCCATTTCTTGTGTTTCATTGTCCATTTCTTTTCCTTCATTTCTTTTTTTTTTTTAAATTCAAGGTCGCTCAGTTTAGATTACAACAAGAAGGTGAAAACAGAGGAAACCAGCAAGGAGAGGGCAGGTGAGAATTTATGACGGATTTTATTGTTAAGCATCTTTCTTCTTCTATCCCCTCTTGTTTGAGTCATCAGTGTCAGGGTGGAGTTTTTGCTTTTATATTTTGATACCATCATGTAGCGTTCTTTTCTGTTATTCTGCATTAGGTGTACTAGTAGCTGTTGATAAATGCTGTCATTAGAGACAGAGGTGTACCACACATTGCAATATTTTCAGGTTTGGTAGATACATGTAGGTTTGTAATTCTTGGCAACTGTTACATGCCTTTTTGAAAACCTTGATTGGTCGACATGCAGTAGGGATTCATTGGTTGTTTGATAATGCCTTATTACCTCCGCCAAGGGAGGAGGTTATGTTTTCGTTACCGTTGGTTTGTGTGTTTGTGTGTTTGTGAGTTTGTCTGTGTGCAAAATAACTCAAAAAGTAGTTAGCGGATTTGAATGAAACTTGCAGGAAAGGTTTAGAATGATACAAGTAACAAATGATTAAATTTTGGTAGTGATCCGACAGTTTTGGGGGACTTTATGAAGGATTTTTGATATTTTGGCAGGTAGGGTCAATGAACTTGGGAGTTCAGGCTGCGCGTATTTGAGGTTTGCATGCGCGCACTAAAGTGCATGCTCTAGTTTCTGCTAGGGCGAGGCGCCGTGCCGCTGAGGGTTTATGACGTAACAAAGGCTTCTATATTGGGAAATCGGGCAACTTTCAGCACACAATGCTATAAGTACGTATGGGTAGAAATCACTGATATCTCTATGGAAGAACAAGATCAGTGGTGGAAATGAGCTGCATGCTTGGCAGAGGTCTGCGCTCTCAGAGTGCTTTTCTAGTTTTTGGCAGTGTTTTTCAGAGAGTGATTGTTGAAGCAACTTGCACATTCGATAAATTTTAGGCCTTGTGTTTTGCGCCATTCTCCATAATTTATCGTAAGAATCCAAAGAAGAATTAAGCTGGAATCTGCTAGTTATCTGTATTATATTGTGTCATTGTCTTTGATTATGTGCATCTCCCTTTGTTCTCCTAGTCATGATATGTCTATGTGTAGCTCCAATATGACAATAATGATTCTTTGAAAAACTTAAAGATGTCATGTTTGGTGTGCTTTTATTTGTACCACACAGGTAATTTTGATCAACAGTGGCAGGCATTTTGATTCGTGGAAAAGTCTGTGATACATCGTTCTGCAATGCATTTCAAAATAAATGAATGAATAACTGCTCTCTTGTGTATAATTCCTTGACTGTACGTACATATCCACCACCTTCATGCTCTCCTTACAGAAACTTTGGCATTCAGGGTGCTGATAATAATATAGGAAATGGAGAAAATGCAGAGAATGGTGGAGATGCTCAAGTCCAGATGCCCAATCCCAATGGTGAGATTTTTAACGCTTGGAAAGAGGGTCATCCCTCGTTTCCATCCCTCGTTTCCTATGTATAAAACATGTTTCCACTCCCAATGAATGAAACGTTCAGCAAGAGCCCTTCTCCACAAGATGAAGACAGGTTGAGGAAGCACTGAGCGGCCGAAGCAAGATTCTGTCATACAGAGCAAAGTGTCTCGATGATACCTTGGCTAATTTCACAAGAGCTTTTAAGTTGTTTCTGTTAGTTATTTACTGCACTCTCCATGATCTCTCACTGACATTTTCACTACATTTTGGCAGGGGAAGCAGCAATAAAAAAAAAAATAATAATGATAAAAGATATTAAAAAATAAGGTTGCATTTCTTGACAGATTGCTTGGAGACAACTAAAACACTAATGAGACCACTAGATAAAGGGATAGCTGAGCTTTCTTTCTAAACCCCCTTCCCCCAGAGACCACCATGAGACTCTTTTAAACCGGCACAAAATTTGATGGAGACCAAGCCAACCAATACCATTCACTGACAGATGGCTGCAAAAACATGGAAGACCTTAGAGATTCATTGATTCATTGACTGTTTGCTAAAACTCAGCTCTGTCTTAATTTTGTTGCACTCAGTGGTGATATTCACTCCACTAGCAAATGTCTGCTGACTAATGTGCTCAAGGTTTGGTGTAAAACACCTAAGTTTGTGAAGTTTGGCCTCTACTGCTAACTCTCAGCAAAGCAAAGCATTGATTTTCCAAATTCATGAAATTCTTCCTTCGAGATGTTGTCATTGCAACGGATTGACATATTGCCCTACATCGACATATATAAGCACTGAATTGATCAGTGTTTAAGTAGTAGCCATGAAAAAAAAAAAAAAAAAAAAAAAAATCATGGGTGTACGTACTCGAGCATGTACGGCCACAATTTTTTTTTATCGTGGCTACTACTAAAACACTGATCAATTCAGTGCTTATTTACGTCAATGCAGGGCAATTTGTCAATCAGTTACAAGCATTGATTTGATGTCATGAGATAATTCTGTATTCCACCCCATTTTGGCTACCTTAACAGATATCGGAGAAGGAGCACCAGAAGAAGATGATGAAGGGGAGGACGAAGAGGCCGGTGATGGGAAAGAGGAAAACGATAATGAAGAAAACATCAAACTAGTGAGTTTTATATCTAGCATTTCTTCTCTATTAATCCAGATTTGCTTGACATTTTGCACTTGAATCATTATTATCATTTTGTTTTTAAATTTACATTGCATCATTAATTATGTAAATCAAACTGCCACGAAAACTGACACCAGACAGAGATGACAGAGTTTAACAAAGTCATTTCATCCCTTGTCAAGGTAACTTCATCTAGATATTTTATCCTTTTGTAACCCTAATGTCATAAATGCAGCATGATTGGTACAACAAAAAAAAAAAAAATGAAAGAAAAATCTGATCAACAGCATCAAGAGATTAAATCTTTTGTTGGCTTTGAGTATTGTGTAAGACAAATCCTGAATTCAAGCCAGAGCATTCGCATCGGGCTATGTGGAAATGAATCACTGATATGATTTTTAATTGTTTGCCTGAATTTGCACTGATCTCTTGCACTTCTCTGTACTGCACACAATGATTGAAGCATTCGTTATTTTTTTGTTTTGTTTTGATGAATTGTGCACACATATTTTTGCTACTGTTCTATGATTTGACCCCCCCCCCAAAAAAAAAAAAAAATAAATTGCTTTTAATTATAGGATCCCAGTCATCAACCACTGAGGATATTCAATTTGATAAATACTTGAATTGAGTTGTTCTTGTAACTGATTGACTAATTGCTATTCATCGATGTAAATAAGCACCAATTATTCATTGTTTAATCGTAGCTTTTTTTTAAAATCATGGCTACAATTAAACACTGAACAGTCATTGCTTATTTACGTCAATGAATTGCAATTTGTCATACATTTGCAAGGAGGATATTAACTCCACATTATTGCAGAAGGTCAATAATTTTCCAGAAAGTTGACCAGAGTTTGATGCCCTTCTTGTTCTCAGGTGATTTTGTGCAGTGAGGACTCATTTGGTGATGATGATGTAAATTAGAGTTGATGAATTAAAGATAGAGCAAGAAAAAGTAACTGAAATTTGAAATGTTGTATTCATCATTGCTTAGTTGCTAACATGGTTTCATGTACACAATGTATCCACATGCAGTATATATACCCAACACGTAACAT
The DNA here is from genome assembly GCF_964275005.1 of Diadema setosum. NCBI lineage: Eukaryota > Metazoa > Echinodermata > Echinoidea > Diadematoida > Diadematidae > Diadema > Diadema setosum. The sequence goes on along the minus strand of NC_092699.1, from coordinate 23,574,075 downwards.
ACACTTTAATTAGCTTTTGCTCATCAAATTTCACTATGGCATTCATCATAGCTGTACATTGATATTCATCATATCATATTTCATGAAGCAATTACATTTATAACTCTACACACTTGTTTTGAGCTCGCCATACTTCTGCTGATTTCATGAGACGATGAAATTTTGCTGCCGAAAACATGCAGTAAATCTGACATAAAATCATCTTTTGTTTCAAGAGATTGTGTTTTTCCTGGAAGGTTACGTCAATTTCTTGGAATGCCCTGGGCATCATTCAGTAAAAGAAAACAAATATTTATTCTAGCATTCGATGTCACATAAATGATCATTGCTAAAATCATAGACATATGTACCCAATGAACTCATTTATCATGTCATGTTACATTATCATTTACTCCATCAATTCTATTCTGCTCATGAAGATGAAGACAAGCACCACTAACTCTATAACAAAATGCATGACTGTCATATTTTTTATCTCTTTTTTTTTTTTCTCTCTCTCCATTTTGCTACTTGTCTCTGTCTCAGGTGAATCCAGTTTTACAAAATCCTGGAGATGATGAAGCTAATAGTGATGTAAGACTTGATTTTAGTTTGAGCCACTCTTAGCACTTTATCATTACTTCAAGCAGGATCCTGCATGTTTATGCCATGTGTCTAATACATTGTATGTGCATGCAGTCGCATGCAAGCTTATTTACCTTTTTTTTAAATTCAAAGATACTGTAATAGGTCCATTCACATGTACGGTGAAATACCGCAGTATTTCATGCTGTGTTCTGACTGTGAACACAGACACCTCACAAAATACCTTGCGAAGTACCTCACGAAATACTGTGTTATATACGTGTAGGATTGTAGTTCAAACTTCCTGCAAATTATGTATGTGACTTTTTGCGAATCTTGTCCTGAAATACCACCCACCGCACTGAGGTGTATTCCTCTCATGACAAGACACACTGCCTGTCTTCATCCCATAGCAGATATCTGTATGCCCAGTGCTTGCCTCAGGGAGGTGTACTTTTAGGCCAGAAACACCACAGTATTTCCTAAATGAGAATAGTACCATGTGATATACCGCTGTATCTATAATTACTGAGGTAGTTCGCCGGTGGATTTCCAATGTGAATGCACCTAGTATCTTCAAATTGATATCTGTTGTTAATTGTGCATGATCTCAGATATCCAACTAGATTATTGCAAATAGTTTATGTTAATGCAGTTCCATGTATGTGGACTTTGGGGATGAAATTTCTGTTTTAATAGACATCACCTGCTTTTTATATTTGTAGTGGCAATTAGCTACTTGTATTCCAGCAATGCTGCTACCATAATGATGATGAGAACACTGTAAGTGGCTATAATTAAGATGAAGATAATAAATCATATATAAGTAATCAGATTTGTAATGGATATTCTAGTGATAATCGTAATAATGATTGTCGTTATAACGTTACCGTAGAGCAAAACTCCTAGTAGAGTTTGTACTTCTTTGGTGTATATTGAATCATTACACCCTTTGAGCGGGAAAAAAAGAAAGTTCTACATTTGCGGGTAAGATTTTGTGAATTAGAAATGTTTCAAATTTGTACATTACAAAGAAGTCACATATCAGGGCTCAACACTAACTTTTTTCCTCTGATGGCCCGTTCAGGACAATAAAATCTTTAAATCTGATGATTTGGTGGCTCCAAAAAGATGTTGTGGCCTGAAAGAAACAGAAACATAACAATCCATTTTGAATTGTAAGTGCCTGATCGATCGTGCCACCAAAAAATAGCCTTTTGGAAATTTCTGGCCCGACTTCAATTTCTAGTGGCCCCCAGGCCATGGGGCCACCGCTAGTCTCGAGCCCTGCATAATATTGGTGACTTAACAGAATTATTTTCTGCATCCATACACAAAACACTTTCCACATCTGCCTACCCGTTCCTGCTTCCAATTCACAATCATTCTTTCTACATCCCTTCTCTCTTTGTTCCACCAGGATAAAAATTATGACAAGCTGCACGGGGAAAGAGTGGATGATGCTCAGGACCAAGACATATGACCCAAAGTGCTTTCACCGTCTGGACATTAACCTACAAAATGTGCGTGAACTACTCTTATATTTCTGTGATCTTCCTGTATGTCGTCCGCTGCGCCGGATGAGAAGGAATTAAGAATGAAACACTGATGTCTAGTTGCTTCTGAGAGAGAGAGGGGAATATTGTGGGGAAACTTTTTTCAGGAAACGAGATGCCAGATCCTGGGACTCAGCACCAGAAGGATCCATCTTCACTCTTCTTTGTTCTCTCCTCCACGGAAAATGTTTGAAGCTACCACACACAAAATGGAGCATTGAAATTGGAGTATTCTGTTCTTACCCAGCGCTGCAACGACCAGTCCAATTCATGAGATGCTCTCATCTTCTTGAGAAGATTTTTTTTTTTTTTTTCAGCTCTTCTCTCCGTCACTCTACTCTGCTCTCATCCATGGAAAATTTTTGAAGCTGCCACACAAATATAGCAGGGAAAGAAGAGGATTCTGTTTTTCATTGAGGGCTTCAATGACCAGTCCAATTTTTTTAGATCGTTGTCTTGAAGAGAATCTTTTCATCTCTTCTCTTCGTGTCATCCTCTCTACATTTGAAAGAGTATCAAGAAGAGGTCACTGCCCTAGAGAGCGTTGACCCGGAAGAGGATATTCCTGTGATCTTGTCATGCACTCACACCGTGATACCAGCCATACAGAAGAGCAGTATTAACCCATTGAGGATGGACTGATTTTGCTACAACACTCACTTCCCATAGACACCTGCCCGAGTATACTCACGACTCGTCCTCAACGGGTTAAAGACCCAGTAGTGTAGGGGCTCATGGAGTGGGAAGGTGGGCCCAGTTTGGATAGTTTCAATAATTCCCGTAATGATTTGTGTACAGCTTTATCACTGATCTCTCTGTAAGCACACACACAGCTGAAAAATCTTGACAGGAGTCGACCGTTACCACTGACACACGGCTGAGGGGTGCTTTTCTTGGTTTTGAATGTACCCTGGTGGGCAGCAAGTGAAGACAGATTCAATGGGACCAGCCATGTTTCCCCTCGGTACTGGATCTTTAAGGTCTGGGGCTCAGGCACTGGAGACTTGTGTCCTCGTGGTCCTGGTATTCAGTCTTAGCCTTGCCCTCAGGGGGAGACAGGGAGATGCTGCCCCCCTCCCTTTTTGTTTCTTTCATGGCATGATGTATGACACAGCAAACTGCAATCGAGATGTATGAGGGCAGGTTTTGACCCAAATAAGCTTGCCTTGTGGGATGCTCAATTTAGTCCAAGATGAGATGCCTCAGTTTTCTTTATACTGGATGTGTAGAGAGTTTGGATACCAGCAGGCGCATGTTTAGAAAGAATCTTTAAGAGTAATTTTATGTGTTTGATAACGTGGATACAAAGTACATGCTGATCATGTGACATGATGTAAATTAATAAGCAGTGACTATTTCCTATCAGGATTTGTCTGTGTTCTCCCTACATACAGTATGTGTAACATTTTTTATTAATGTGTGTAAAAAAAAAAAAAAAAATTAACTCTTGTCATAATATGCTTTATGATTTTTTATTTTCTTTTCAATTTTTGTTTTGGGACATCTCAGGCAGAGCTACTCCTGTAGCATTGTTTCTGCAGGATGTGAATTGTTGTCACAAGGGGATGTAGAGGGAAATAGAATATTTATTGCCTTTAAAATCGTACTTACTTTTTAAAACCCACCGAAGATGCTGTCAAGGGGGTTGTTCGAGTGCTCTTCTAAAGTGTACCATACTGTATCATACCCATGCCAGAGGATCGCTGTAACACTCTCCAAATGAACCGACCTGTACTGTACTGGTCCAAAAGTGGATCACTTTCAGATATGGTCCAAAAGCATGGTATACATGTACCGAACCTTACTGTGGCAGAGTGTGCTCAATCATAAACTGGTCTAAAAGTGTACTGTACCGGAAGTCGGGATGAGAGGAGTGCACCTAAAACACACACTACATCATAATGCCAAGATTTGATTCTGTTCATTAGTGACGCCTGTATGTAGCCTAGGCATGCAAAGTGATTGGGTTTGCTACACAACATATGACCCCCGCTGAATCGAGTCCAAAAATAAATTGTGAACCATTCTGCTATGGTATGGGTATGGTATGGTAGGTTCTCTTTGAGCGCTCAAACACGACCAAAGTTAACTGAACTGGTACTACTTGGAACTGGAGAAAGAGATGGTTGCTATATTTTTTTCAAATTTCCCCAGATCTTGTTTATATAATTCCTTTGGTGCTTCTTTTGTCCTGTAACACAGTGACTTTATGTGATGCTATGAAATCATTTATGCTGGTAATAATGATAATGACTCCTATATTTTGCTAGGTGTAGAGGTATGCACTCCAGTTAAATACCATTTTGGATTTTGCTGATTTTTCAAGGATTCATTTTTTCTCCAAAAGTTTGGACGGAAACTTAAAGGCAATTGCAGAGAGGGATACAAGTTTTCGCAACTTTACTTGCTTAAGAGTGTGCCACAAGTAGAAGCTTTTATTAAGCACAACAAGTACATGCTTGTCAACTGTAAGTGAGTGAGTTTCTGTTAGGGAAAGGGTCAAAGATAATGTGAGGCAAATCAGAAGATCCTTCTCATTGTGTGCCTGGGTGAGGAATGGTCACTGAGAAGCTGTTTAAGTTCCTGTGGTGGCATGTATCACCTTGAAAACTTGGGAGATTCCTTGCAGATGGGAAGTGAAGGAGGACAGGGAAACTGATTCTCATATTTCTTGGTCAAGAGAGATATGACCGTGGTCAAACTCACGGTCAAGGCAGATGTTTGCTTTGATTCTCATGCTGCAGAAACATGTTGTTGATCATTACAGAAAACACCTGGGCTTCGTTTCATGAAAGTTGTCAGCCGTGACATGATGTCAGTATCTTACAATGTCAGTAAATTCCTTGGTTTTCATCGGCTGAGAAGCTCTGGTCACTTACTGTTACCATGGTGATTGTCAGAGACTGACAACTCGTCAGGGCGGACAGCTTTGGTGAAACGATGCCCTGGTATCATTTCAGCAAATGATGGAGCATTAATAGTAGCGATGATACAGCTCTGTAATACAATTTGCTTCAAAATGATTCTCTCCTTGGAAAATTAAGCACCTTGGTTCAGCTTGCCTTGCAGCTATAATGGTTAATTGTTGGTTTAGAAAACCTGTCATGGGTGCCAGTGGGAAATTGGATTGTGATTTTACTGAGAGCTGCTATAAAATAAATGAAGTGGAGTGGTGTTATAGTAAGTGGGGCACAGTGACAGTGGGGCATCACATTGAAATCAAAGTTTTCTGTGCTTGGACGCTCAGTGATGCGACAGTGATGCCGATGGTTGCTGTTTAACCCTTTGCGTGCTTTGAGTTGCGATTGTCACAGAAAACGCTGTCACATTCTACACACTTTGCAGTGTCCCTGGCTTAGGAAAAATTAGTGTAATGATTGTCAATATGGGAAATTCTTCCCTGTAGCTGCTGTGTTTCTTACAGTACATGCTTGTAAGAGTGTGTTCAATATTCTTACCTGATTGAATATGCGGAGTGTTGGCTGAACATTCTAGATCATTCTGCTAGTGTCTCTATGTATTCCATTTGCCACACACAAAAAGAAGGAAGCACAAATCACATCCCATGGTGGGATCTATAAAATCTAAACATCTTAAGACTCCTTTTCAAAATCAATCATACGGAAATCAGAGGCTCATTCTTTGCTTATATTGGCCTACTTTAAAAGTGGAAATTTCATGGTGTGGAAATATTTGTGCGCTTGATGTGACATCAAACTCGCGCAGAAAAAAAAGCGTTCAAATATTTTTGCTTGTAACATGCAATTATGATAAATTATGGCTTTGGTTCCATGTAATTTATTTACTCATATGTATGAGAGCAAAAAAAGAAGAAGATTACTCAAGCAAAAATTTCCACTTTTACTGTATTTTGTATGAGACGTGTGTACGGGAAATAGAGCAGGGACTAGTATTTTCTATGTTTGTAACGTCAAAGAATAACAAGCCAGGAAAGAGCCGACAGCAGGTTTGTCATAGCTGTTGGTGATGAATATTATATCAGAAGAGCATATCACTATTCACAGTGACATAAATAGAGTTATCTACTTTGCTGCCTCTTATCTTACCGATGAAAATGTAGTCGAGAGTATAAATTGAATGATCTATATTTGCTGTGTGTCAAGATGTCTCATTATCCATCTTCTTAGTGTTGAAACAACAAGTTTTGTAGTAACGAAATGAGACCATTACCTCTTTTTCATGAAATGTATTTCATGTTTCATCAGATGGAAAGTTCGGAATATTGTCAGATTTGAGTTGAGTTCCCAAATACATAATTTAGCCGGGAGTTGAACAAAATACATAGACTGAGGAAGTTTGAAGTGGGAGAGCAGAAATGATTCATGTTTGTTTTGTTTTGTTTTTTGCATCCTTGAAACCGTTCCATACTGAATTCTGAAAACCCCATAGAGTCCATTCACAGCCTTTCAGGTTCCTGTATGGAACGGGTTAATTTCTGTTTCACATGCACAGTCATGCCTTTGGCCAAATCTATCAACGACGCACAGTGCTACTGAGGCAGTCAGTAGTGTGTGCTTAGACATCATTTATGTGTATTCTGTTAAGCATATTTTGTCAACACAGAGGTTATTCTTTCCATCCAAAGAGTATAATATTACAGGCTTGCCTTCGATACTTAGCAGCGACCTATCTGCTGCCCTTGTGGAATATGTACGAGGGAATGTACATGTAAATCTGATCTGTCGAGCTGAAATTTTTAGGCCCTTTGTCATCTGTATATAGTCATACTGTTATCTCACAATAAATACCTACATCGGTTTGGAGCTTAAGACCCATTGATGTTGAACGTCATGTTGAAAATGAAAGCTTGAAATGCATCTGAGCATCTAAGGAATTTCTTCTGCAAACAAAAGCATCTTCGTACATGCATCGCATTGGAGGGTGCTTTAAATGTTAAAGTTCGCTTTAAGTAGGAAGTGATGGATCACACAGATGTTTTATAATCTTATTTTTGACTGTATTTCCACAATTTTCTACATAATAATCTATAAGCCAGACTCTTCTGGTATGATATTAATGTAGAAGGCTCATCTGAGTGTGCGCAAGATTCTACAGCGAAGTCAATCCAAGGTTTCCTGTCACAAAGTCTGTTTGCATCAAAAGTGAAAGATATTTACAGATGAATCTTACAAAAGTTGAGAGGAAATGTATGATAGGATGATCAAGTGGAAGGCAACGTCCGCTGCAAGATTTTTTTTTTCTCAACATTTTCACACTTCTGAGACTGTGCAGCATCGTTTACCAATTGACCCAAGGTACTGGACATCAAGATATGTATATTTTAATTGCTGAAGGCAGGAAGAGTGGTGAGACTATTCTCCATGTTGACAATAGGATTCACTTCCTTTGTATTTTTGTGAAAATCCAGTTGAGATAATCTACCACATGCGTGCTGGAATATTAGTCTATATTTATTTTCTTAGTTTTTTTTTTTTCTTCTTTTTTGAATGTGTTTTTTTATTTTTCTGACATTCTACTTATGTTGTTTGTGCCTTAATCTTGTGATCTTGGTACAAAGTACAGTGTAGTCTCTTCATATCTAAGCAGGACGATCTGTGATGTGTAGTAGGAAATTTTATGATCGCTTGAAATATTGTATATTCTTGTAGGAAGAGAAGATTTATTCAGTACAGACTAATTATGAAATATTTGTGATGCGGAATCACTGCAAGTGGTAAATTGAAGACTAATTCGAGAGATGCCTGGGAAATTTCTGGGTTGTTTTTTCTATGCATAGTGAAGTTTTTAATAATCAAAATTTTGTCTTCTCTGTAGTTGTTTAAGTTCTGGATTTATGTAGACAGTTTTGTCTTATTTATGTAGTATGTTTAGTAAATGTTTTCTCCTTAGCTCCCCCCAAAAGGAAAAAGAAGTACTTGCCTGCCCTGCCATTCAAAGCACTATCAATTTTAAATGGAAAGCTCATTTATAAATTGTTCAAGCCACTTTCTAGACTATTTTTGTTGTTTTGGAAAGCCATGTTTACTTTTCTGTGTTATAAAACTGACTAGCCGCCAGTTTAGAATGTAATTTGTTACGGCATTGCTGTGCCCCATGGCGTACAATAGCAAATTGATGTTCGATTGTCGATACTCTGGGATGCATGAATCAACTGTCTGAAGTTATGTCCTTTAGCAGATTTCTGTTTACCAGGATCTAAAGGAGAATGAAACCCAAATATATTATTTATGTGGATTGAATTAATGCAGCAATATTAGTAGAATGCATTATTTAGTGTCAGGAAAATCATACAATATGTTCAAAAGTTATTCATTTTTAATGTTTTGGTGCCACCATGAGAAGACAACAACACTTTGTGATGTCTTGCATAAACAACAATATAAAGAAAATATACATACGTGTAAAGAGAATTCTACAAAATTTAATTTTTGAATGAAAAGTTCTCATTCCCTCCTCTTTATACTGACATATCTTGTGGGAAACATTTAATTCCCCCTGTTTTCTGAAAGAGGTCCCATAGTCAAGTGCTTTTTTATAATGCTAGGAAAATGAAAATATGTTGAATTCTCTTTATATTTTCTTTGTATTGTCACGTGTGACATCATGAAAAGTTGAAGTCTACTCAGTTTTCTTCTAACTTTACATAAATGTTATACTAATATAAGTGTATTCACTCAATCCACTTAATATCATATCATTTGGGTTTTATTCTCCTTTCAGAAGAACCTGCAGAAACATAGCCAGCAGAGCAGAAATCAAACTACATGATGATTGTATGGGTCATTACTGTACAGATGAATTGGTCACACTGAGTAGTTTACTTACAATGCTGCATTAATTAACAGGCTGGTCATGGGTCATCAATAAGAGGCACATTTCATTCATATTTGAAGGAAGATAAGCCACCTGTAGATTTTAAAGTTTTCATGAATTCAGCTTCATTCATTACACACAATTTTAGTATTAAAGGAAGGGCCATGTTATTGTGCAAAGCATTCCTTGAAAAAAAAAAAAATAAGTAGCAGTGGAAAGAAAAAGAATCTTTGAAGTTTGTTTTAGTTTCTTTCTGTGCGACTCTAATCAAAGTATCACCAATGACAGCTGTCAGAAGTGTGCATCATTTGAATGACATGGAATAAATTGTGTCCACTAGTCTAAAAAAAGTGAAACGGTTGCCAGGTGACATATGACCTTTCTCTTTTTGCAAAAAAAAAAAACAAAAACAAGTAAAAACAAAAACAAGGATGCATCCTTGTTCAAATCATGAGTAAGAAAGTATGAGTGTGAGGCTGTATGTCATTTTTTTATAAATGTGCTCATGTAGAAAATTTCAATTTTAATTTTTTTTATACACTCTCTTTTTAGTATCATTGATTGGTACAGTGGAAACTAATTTTTGTTCCAGTAGTTAGTAGAAGAAAAGTTCTTGAAAAGCTGAAAAATAACCACAGTTTTGAAAGCTGAAAAAAGAAGAGATATCTGTAAGTATGCTAAAAAAGAAGAAGATATTTTGAGGATAGATTGAGTCTTTTAATGTCCTGTAAAAGTCATAATTCCTAGGCTCTTTATTTCATCATTTAAGTGATACTTTTGAGGGGAAAAAATTGTACCTGCAATTTGATATGTGTCTGATGACCAAAATAGCAACTTTGCCATAGATTAGATTCATGATGTGAAAAGGCTCTTGCTGTGATGTGACACATATTACGGGTGTCGTATGGATTTGCTTCATGATGGCACCAGCTGAGACATTTGTAGTAGATGTAGTTTATCTTCACAGGTAATCACTGCCTGCAAGTTGTGATATTAAAGCAAAGTGGTGTGTCTTACAGTTTTTGTTCAAAAAATAGTCTCCAATTTCTGTAAAAGCACATTGAGCCTTGAAGTTTCATCTTGTGGTACGAGACCTCAAAATTAGCAGTTGTTTGTTTGCATGTTAGATACAATAGCTGTATTAAAATTGAATGCGGTCTAACCTGTAGTAGTGGCCACCTGTCTCGGGCATTTACCTACTCTATGTAAGTACAGTGCACTCCCGTTATAACGAACACGGTTATAACGAAATTCCGGTTACAACGAAATAAAATTTAGGGCCGCAACATTATCAACTCTATGTATTTTTATTGTTTATTCATTCGGTTATAACGAAATTTCGTTATAACGAAAGAAAACTGCTGGTCCCGAGGACTTCGTTATAACGGGAGTCCACTGTATTATGAAACTTCCGGAAAGAAATCTTGTCCTAATAGTCTTACATACGGTGGCCACCTAATTAGCCTACTGTGAGCTATACTTCAACATGACTGTTTAGTAACCAGCAACTTCAATTGAGTCCTGTCTGTTGCTACCCTTATGCAGTTGCTATCCTTGTTGCCAGAGATTTTACATGTAACAAAATGACATTTGTTTTGGGTCATCCAAATACCTGTAATTGAATAAAAGTTGAAGATTTTCTCTTCTTTTTTTCTTTGCACTCATCAGTTTCTGGGGGTAGACAATATATATGTTGCCACTCAAGACCTTCTGCTCTATAATGTGTGACATTTAGATATTGCTAAAATCTAGCTGACTGCCTTACTGTGTACAACAGTCAACTGTGTACAAGGGACACCCTTAATATTTCCATGTTTGACTGTATTACATCCTTCTTTTACCATCAATTCTCACAATGGATTTTTTTTTTTTTTTTTTTTTTTTTTCAGGCTGAGACTGCCTCTTGGGAACCTTGTTCGTGAATGTACTCATACAATGTACATAAATCTCCGCACTATGGCCTTGAATTTTTTGCTGTAGACAGAGAACATTTTAGAACAACTTCAGCCCGAGTTTATAACTTTCCATTGTGATGATATCGGCTGCGGTCCAGCGAGGGATGCCATTAAGAATTCTAGGTACTGGTAAAGCATTTTAATCTTGTTTTCAAACTTACATTTTTCTCTGAATGCTCGTCCCATATCAGAGTGCAAAGTAACATGAAGCAACTTACCTCCACTGAGACTTGGCAATGTAAATTGAGCAATATGATGTAGTTTTTGTGACAAACAAGCAAATGAACAAATATCTTGAAGGCAACCTACATGTAGTAATTTGTGTGCATTAATGTGTAGTAAATACAACTGTAAAATCAAGAACTACCTGGCATTATTGTCAGCCTTGCAGTGCAGTATAGTAAGCAGATTGTTGTGGCTGCCAGTGTACAAATGTCTGATTTGTGAAGTTAGCTTCCTTTTCAGTTGCCTCTTCCAAGTTTGCGTCTTCATTCCACTAGAAGCGTCTAGAAAAGATGAGCGTGGCATTATTTTATGCAGTAAGAGCATGAAATATCAAAGGTTGTACTTCTGAGTATGTAAAGGCCAGAGTACTTTTGTTTATCTGTTTAGAATAATCAAGCTGGTGACTTTGATACACCAATGGGTGTTTTTGTTGAGTATTTCTTAGGCTGTACATGTACTCGATTGGATGAGAGATAGTGGTAGACTCCTGCACTTGGTTCAGGGAGGTGAGACTGCTTGGTTTAATATATCGTACCTATGTAAATTGGGACCATAGACTCCCTCTGGTCTACAGAGAATGGTTCTGTAAAGAAAAGTCTTACTGTAACATTCACTTTTGGAGTTGGGGTTAAGTAAAGGAATTGTTTTTCACTTTTGTCAGATATCATCCATAAAGGAAGATAATGAAGAAATATAGATCTGGTATTATATCATACAATGTTTGCAAAATAGTGCAAGAATCCAGGTATGAAGAGAAATAAAAATGCCTCTCTATCAGCAGATAAAAAGGCTTTCCATTGCGTCATGGAATGAAAGTTATCGTGACTTGAACAAAGTGAATTAGAGAACTGCGTATTCATGTGCAAAATAGGGAAACTGAACAAACGGACAACCATATTGACCGATTCTGTGACGCGCTATGTGTATTTTTGGCATGGGCAGCGCCATTACTGCGGTGTCTCAGCCGACCCCCCCTTCCCACTCCCCACCCCTCTCTCTACATTAGCACGCGCGCAGAATGAAAAACTGATGCATGGTTGCTTTAGCCAATGGGCGTCTCGTACTGAGTGCGCGAATGCTTGCTTAGTGCGCGAACCTTTGTTACAAGTGCGCGATAAACATGTTGCCCTGGGGGTGGGGGAGAGCGGGGGGGTCGGCCGAGACACCGCAATTTGAGCTCATTGCTGCGCCCAGTGCCATAAAATGTCTGCTGCCCTCAACGAACCCGAATCGGTCAATACTTAAATGTTGCAGAACAAAAATGCAATGAATAGGTCACATATCTGCAGTATTGTGATAGTTTTAGTGTTTAATGTCTGAAGTTCTTGCATTGCTCATAGCTGCTGCCTGCCATGTATGTACTATATCCTGCAATACTTGTTGATCCTTTAGCTGAGCAACCACGTAGCACATTCAAAATGGTTCCACTGATCAGTGTACGCCAGCCATCGTAGCTGTTTGTGGAGTCAAACCAAATGAGGCTCATTTGAATCACACAGACATCTAAACTCTGATATATATGTCTGATGTAAATGATGAGAAAGTAATATGACACTATTGTATGAAGGTAACGTAGGAGTATATTGGGCCTAGAGTATTAAGCCTTTTCAATGCTCTGGCATTGTTGAAGTCAGGAAATATTTGTGTCATTGTCATCATCAATCATTTTTTTTTCTATGTTGAAAGTCATTTTTCCTTATTCGATTAAATACTACTATAACATTGAACAGCTGATTCTTGTGCATGACTTGTTTATTTCTTGTGTGTGAATGTCTTAGGAAATGTTATGTACACAGAAAACAAAAAACCTCCCCCCCCCCCCCAAAAAAAAAAAAAAAAAGAATTATGTTGTTGGTTTTTGATGTGGTAATGCTGATTGTTGTACATTGTATATCAAAATTTCTATTAAAAAAAATATAAAGATAATGGTGTTAATTGATGTGTGATGTTGAATAAGGTGTGTGCAAATTATGGAACAAGACCTACCTTCCTACTGGGGAATATTAAGGTTACACTTACTAGTGTTTCAAAGGGCGAGAGAGTTGATAGCATGTGTTTTGAGGGAATAAGTCACCTGAAAGCCGAGTAGAGTGTGGGCGGGACTCAAGAGGGGTGCGTTTTAGCACCCTACGGGATCGTGGGAGGACAGCCCTTGGCTAGTATCACGGCAATAGCCCCCTGTACTTCTTAACGTTGAAAGTCAAACCTGTACATATCAACCTTTCACAGGAAATACACGTACAAGTATTATGTTTCAGGTTTTTCAGAGCACATGTATTGGTTTATCTGCTGAAGGACCACAATAAATTCCACAAACCTATGCATAGTACTATTGATTTATGTACTACATCATGTGACATTGTGTAAATTGTCTGGAATGCCTCTATTTAGCAAAGAAGCTGAACAGCAGGATGACTTTGAGTTGGGGAGGGGGAGGGGAGCATGTTTGTAAGGACTGTTTAAATATAAGTAATTACTGGTGGTTGTATAAAGTTCACTTAGCATGAAAACATGAAGTCACTCACAGAGACAAGGAACTACAACACGAGAGCTTCAGTCTGTACTAGTATTTTATTTGGTGCTTTCCTCTGTGTTAGGAACAAACATACAGCCATATTATCAAAATATATCAATTTCTCTCATGATGTTTACATTCAGGAGGAAAGGAATTAATAGTATCAGCAGATTTTATGCTGATGATATTGATATCGAAGTCCTAGCAAGCTCTCTTAGGCTAATAGAAGAGTTGAATGTTGTACACATTTGCATAGAGACACACATGAACTAGACATCCAAATCCACCAAGTACTGATTGTAACTGAATTCATATGAAATGCTAGGCATTGTAACTTTTACAGCATGGAAGGAACACTGAAAGTGCAAAGACTGGAAATTTTAAGTATTCTGAAACTATTATAAAAGGTGAGATTCACTCGGGGCAGTTATCATGAGGCAGGGTATGTATTGAATGCAGATATACGATCATACAAATTTGTAGGTCATGACAGATGACCTGGTATTTAACATTCATACTGAAGTGACCTATGAACATTTTGTGCATGGATTATTTCTTTTTTATATCAATGCATTCTTTTCAAGTTTGAAAACAGAAGACTGCATCTTCAATTCAGGAACAGCAACACAACATGTAGATGCTGAGTTGTGATTTGTTGCTGAGGCTTTTGGGAAATCAACATCTTCCATGGCTGAAATATTTACATCACATGCCTCAGGGTGTGTTGATTCTCACAGAATGCAGTCAAATTGATGAAGAGAGCAAATCACAATGGATATGAGAGAAAGAATTTACATCTACATCTCCTACATTAACAGTTCATGCCTGAGAACATTATTTAGGTGTGAGGAATATTGCTACACATGTGTCGGGGAAGAATGATAATTAAACGCTTTCATAGAATCAAATCTGTTGCAATGGGCAACTTGTCTTTACTTGTATGACTGTCAGTGCCAATCGCATTTCAGATGACTACGAGCATGTCTTAAACATAACCTTTGACCCTGACAAAGAGAAGAAAAATGACAACAAAGCTCTCGTCCAAATGCACTCTTAAAGTGGACCCTGTTTCAGACTGCAAGGGTAAACTGCTTGCTTTACCTTGCCGCATACTCTTATGAGTTTACACAGAACTAAACCAAAACATGAAAACTTCCAAATACACCTTCCAAAAGAGTCTCTTCTTGTTTTTATCTGTAAATGTGGAACAGGACTAAAAACGTTACATCAACCATATATTTGCATGTGCTCCAATAAACTTGAATGCACCACCATAAACTGTCGAAATTATTGTCCCTTCATTTATCCACAACATTTTCCTGTTTGCCCATGTTTCATTTATTCTTGCACAAAATGATCAATTATCAGAATATGTGATCAAATTTTGGTTTCCTCTTCATTTGCTTCAATCCTGTAGTTCTCCGTGTTTCAGAGGAGATCACACTGGAGCAATAGTTCATGAAGTATTCTGCATCAATATCATCGATACAATGTATGACGCTTTGTGAAAATTCACTGAACTATGATTTGTCCGGGCTCCGTCATGCTTCAATGACTTGACCCAAAGACAAGGAAACTTCCAACTTCACCAAGATGGCGACCAAGTATTGCAAATATCACTGAACAGTTTCTCTGACACCTTGGTGATGCAAAAAATGATCCAACTGATTCTAATTAAGTAATTCCTGGAATGTTTATGCAAGGACTTCTTCATCCTTTCCAGTGGGGGTTGGTATGCACACAAGTACGCACACTATTTTGACACTTGGCACACCACAGATAACTACTGATAAATGGTTACAAGTTGCCAAATCTACCCATGCACCATTTCCTAACTACAGACTGAGATGCACAATGCGCAGTTTCTGTCACCGAAAGTAGTACCAGTACTGAAAGTAGAGACTAAATTTTGATATATTGCTCTTTTAAAGTCAGCTGAATATTTGACAGAAACAAGGCTTGACTCAAGATGTTTGTTTTGTTTTTTTTTAATTCTGAGCAATCATCACTGAACACAGCTCTTTTGATGACAAACTCTCTAACAGGTACGCTTAGAGCCAAAACTCACACAAACATATCTCATTCGATTGCTTTTAGCAAAGGGGTGTTTGCTGACAACTTTTGCATCGCAAGTATTAACTAAAATGTTGTCTTT
Organism: Diadema setosum; assembly: GCF_964275005.1. Classification (NCBI taxonomy): domain Eukaryota; kingdom Metazoa; phylum Echinodermata; class Echinoidea; order Diadematoida; family Diadematidae; genus Diadema; species Diadema setosum. The sequence goes on along the minus strand of NC_092699.1, from coordinate 23,558,310 downwards.
CAAAACATTAAATGCATGGATTGAATGTTATGTATCACAAGAAAGAATCAAGATATACAGCACCAAAACTATAAAACATATCTAAATATTAATTATACACCCTCTGTATAAAATGAGTACCTACTGATTACTATCACATAAATTTTCATTACGTAAAACAATAGAAGATCATGATCTCCGCTGATCAAATATGATTCCAAGAGAGGGGAAAAGAAAGAAGAAAAGTAGCAATCCATTCTTTCAGAAATTTTCCAATTACATCACAGAAATCTCAATATCATACACCTTGATATTGCAAAATGCAAATAGGACTTCCAAATATACTTTCTTCAGAAGTATTTCAGGATGCTAGATTGAATGGCCAGCCACAATTCCATAAAAAGAAAACAAAAGACAAAGTGCACATGAAAACAATATCGAGATACTGTATTGAGAGAGAGAAAAAAAAAACCTCTAATGCAAGTTACAAGCACTTACCGAGAAGCAGCGACAGAAATTTTGCTTCTGGCTCATGATTAACTAGCAGTAGAAAATCGGGTCTCTTTTTTTAATCCTAAAATATTGAAACCAAGTACACATGTGCAAATATATTCATAAAATATCTATGCACCAAACTGTGGTGAGCTCTTTCTGTTCATCAGAGATTCTGTCCCAAGTCTGTGGTTTTGGTGCAAGAATTATGAAACAAGGCCATCTGCAAATGAACAGAATGTTACCAAATCGTAAAAACTTTCACAACAAGAGAAACTAGGAAATAAATTGAGCGAAAGTTCACAAGATGAGACAGAGAGAGGAGCAAAAGAATGAGATAGATAGAGAGATAGACAGAGAGATAGATAGAGAGATAGATAGATTGTGGAGGAAGACAGAGAGAAGAAGGTGGCATAGAGAGACAGAGCGAGCAATCTTGTCTGCTGCCCTCAAGCATTGTATGTTGAAGAGGAGACGTTGCCGCCGTGCCCGGTCCAGTTGGTGTGGATGTACTTGCCAGGCTCGGAGAGAAGCTCGTAGGTGTGTGCCCCAAAGTAGTCCCTCTGGGCCTAAACAGGAAGAGGGGCGGGGGGAGGAGGAAAGGGGAGGAAAAAGGGGATGACGGTGTGAATTCTTGACGGTGGAGTTGCCCTCAAAAACGTGAGGCTGAAACACTAATAACTTCTCTGGAAAAAAGACTTTCAGTGGATCTTGAAGAGACTCATTCTGGCTTTATTTGAATATCACAATATAAAATCAGGACTCATTTGTACATATTTCTCAGTTTTATCACATTACATTTACACAAGAAATATTTAACAATCTCCTACAGATGAAACTGGACAAAAACAACTAATAGAGTGTTCTGTACCTACACAAGAAACTGTTTTGTATTTGTATTTTTTAATGTTTTTGTATTTGTTTGTTTTTTTCATTTTCTCAACAGGTCATGCATCCTTTACCATGAGGCTCTCATTGGATTCTCTGTGTGGTCTATTCAAAAGTGGAAACTCCTTTCATTATCAAGCTACTGCACTCACAGGCTGTCATAATGCAGACTGGAGAACACACAGGCTTGCTACATGTATGAAGCAGAGGCATGAAAGCTTGTAAATGAGAGCAAAGATGAGGGGCTAAGTAGAAAGGGGGGGGGGGTTAGAGAGAGACATACTCAAAGCTTGAACCTACCTGAATGAGGTTAGCAGGGAGGCGGGCCGAGCGGTAGCCGTCATAGAAGGCCAGGGCAGTGCTGAATGCTGGGGTGGGAACACCATGGGTAACAGCCGCTGCCAGGACTTTACGCCATGAGGCCTAGAAATTAATACGACAAAACAAATCATACATTTCAGATAAAAGATATTATACTTAGTTTCCTTCAGTTTGGTTTGCTTCAGTGTATTCCTATTCAATTGATTAAAAAAAAAAATCAAATTCACTGTCTGAACACTGACAGCCTCCATAGGCATGGGTGATACATTACAGATGAAAAAAATTAAATGTACATGAATTTGTACAATTTTGATGACTCTTTTGCCACTACTACCCAAACATCAACTGCCTCCTGAATTTCCTTCCTTCTCAACAGCCTTAAGACATCCACTTTCCATTCACAAGAGAATACTCAACTCAATCACAACATACCAAGTAATGATCCAGCATTTCCAATAATCCATCACAAAAAGATCACTTTAACTTTTTGGTATCTGATATAGACGACTTATCGACTAAATAAAATAATTTACATCATTACTGGACTTCATTTTCCCAAGAGTCCATTCTATCTGGAGAATGTACAGAACCACCATTGGTTATCTGGCGGGTTCGGTGGTCTAGTGGATGCGACACCTGTCGAGCATTCAGGAGGTTGTTGGTTTGAATCTAACCTGTGTATGTAAGCCCAACTACAATCATAACAATAATCAATCAGTGCATATTTATGTCGATGAAGGGCAACTGGTCAGTCAGTTGCAATAAAAAATATAGAATCTTATTCTCAGCAAACACTGCTTGTGCAAAAAGTTGCACAGCACTTGTGGAGACCACTGACCTGGCACTTGTGGATGGCGTTCTTGAAGAAGTCATCGAGGAGAAGGTTGGTCAGGTTGGGGTTCTTGTCAAAGGCTGCCTTGATGTTTCCAAGGAACACACTGTATTCGGGTTTGAAAACAATGGCAATGTGTGTTATAAACATGATTAGTACAATGCTCCTTGTTATGAATAGTTTTGATATAACAAAACCCTTAATATATAACAAGGTCATTTTGAAGGTTCCAACTCATAATATTTCTTTGTCTTTCACCCCGATATAGTGATAAAAATGATATAACAAAGTAATTGTCAAGGTCTTTAGGTCCTCGTTGAGGTTCCCTTGTAACATAATATCAAGATCTTGTGAAAAGATATGAATAACCCCTTCATGAATATTCATGTTATTGTCAATCTAATCTACAAAAATAGCAGAGTCCATTCAAAGAAAAGTATGTGCTCATTAAGTTTGTGATCCTAACTGATATAAAAACACACATAATTATGTTTTTGATAGATTGCAATGATACAGTGGGCTTTCATATGCCAGCAACACAACTGTTACACATTTTGCCAAATTCCTTGAGAAAAGACCAAGAGGGGATGCCATCGTCATGGTTACTGACCTGCGGATGATGCAGCCTCCCCTCCACATGAGGGCGATGCCGCCGTAGTTCAGGTTCCAGTTGTTCACCTTGGCCGCCTCCCTCAGCAGCATGAAGCCCTGGGCGTAGGACACGATCTTGGAGGCATACAGGGCCTGCCAGGGGTCACAGGAAGGTCAAAGGTTGCAGTATGAGAATACATGGTGGAATTCACACTAAACTGACTTTAAAGGCACTATTTATCATTGGGAGCAGGGATTTAAAAAAATGTTCGAGTTATCACATTTGATGCATATGTATACAGCTGTAGTAATACGTTGTATGACAGTACGTCCTACCACATAAAAATTTTGCAATAAAGCCAGAGATATTTATAAGGAGATATCACTAATTTTCTCAAACCATAACTGTAGACAGTTTATTCTAGAAACAATTTTAGTAACAACTCTTGTTCACATTCTGTATATTTAACAATACTTAACATTGATTATACTGATTGAACATTTTTACACTGATTGTTTCTATCCCTAACTCATATTTTAGGACAATATTAAAGCACTAAAGCTGGGTTTTTGTTTCATCTGCAAATAGTAAATAGTGGCTTTAAAATACCTCTGCCAATTAACTGAAATTACTTTTGAATCACATAATCATTGAAATGCAAAGCCCTATTTGGGCTAAAGATGACAAATTTCAAAATGTCATGACATAATATGGTAGAAAAACTTAATACTGTGATGCAATGTAAAATATCCCGCACGGAACGATCTCTGAAATAATCTCTAAAATGTAAGATCAACTTTTTTAGATCCGTGTACAAAAGCCATGTAGTAATCATGCACATCAACAAAAACAGACATGCATGTCCTGCCGTGATACAAAGTCACCAAAAATTAAACTCCATCAAATGCAAAGGCACTTTCTAGAATATCATCAACTCTCAAGCTCGTCGTTTCCGTGACAGCACTACGTCATGATTCTTTATGCCTCACCTGTCTGATGTCCTCGATAAACTGCTTCTTGTCTCCACTGAAGGCTGGCATGGAGGGTCCCTGCAGCTGCTTGCTGGCCTCCACTCTCTCATCCTTGATGGAAGACAGACACCGGGCAAACACAGCCTCACCTGGGATGGTGATAAAGTGAAATAATGGTATCACAGCAGAAAGAGAGAGAGAGAAATAAGCATATGTCAGTAATGATACTCCTTCAACTTATGCAAGGAATCATTTCCATCTACTCTTAGCTTGGCCAAGGGTGGATGGAAAAATACTTGTTAAAAAGAAGTTTCTGTGAGACAAGTTTGATCAGTTTTATGAGAAATCAGAATGACTAGCAATGAGAATGAGCTGCAGCTGTTTTCACTGTTGTTTCCTGCATTACTGTGATTCCATCTTATGCTTTAATATCATCACATAATCATTAATTCCACTACTTCTTCCACCATTAATCACTACATGCAAAAAAAACAAACCCCAAACTCAAACATTAAAGGGTGTGTACAGTTTTGGTCGAGGTGAGGATTTAGCTTTAACGTTTTGCAAGATATTCAGAAACCACTCTATGAGATGTCAAAGAGCATGCAGTTCTAAGGGGTATCAAAAGTTTATTCGATGAAAATCGGTTTTGAAATGGCCGAGATATCCAAAAACAAGGTGAAACAAAGAGATCCAAATAAAGTTGTGGCATGTCGCCTTTTATAATTAGCACTTTCTTTGATATCTCAGCCATCTGAAAACCAATTTTCATCAAATAAACGTTGAATCCTTCTTAAAATTACATGCTCTTTCATATGTCATAAGAGGCTTTTCATTATCTCACTTAGGAATGTTCAAAACATGAATCCCCACCTCAACCAGTACTGTACAGTTCCTTTAAAACCAAACAAATAAAAAATACAAACAAACAAACAAACACAAAACATTATGCATAGAGAACTGGGGGTGTTTCATCAATTTAGTCAGCGCTGACAAGTTATGAGTCTATGACCATTTCAACAAAATCTGGATTTGATTGGCTGAGAAGCTCTGGTCACTGACTGTTACCATGGTGATTGTCAGCGACTGACAACTTGTCAGGGCCGACAACTTTCATGAAACGCTCCCCTGTTCTGCTGCATATGTCCGACATGAGATATATGATGATCATAGAATAAGTGTTCCATGTCAAGATTGTAATACCCTGCCACTATCGACTGTGTCTCACCGATAAGAGTGACCGGCATGCCATAGTCCAATGCAGAGATGGCCGTCCACTTCCCTGTTCCTTTCTGGAAAAGATTATGAACAAATCATAACAATATATCAATGACGGAAATATGTATAACAAACTACATACTACACGCACACATGCGTATACACAGTTTTCAAACAATATTTTGTCCCATTGTCTCCTAATGCAGTTGCCAATTATTTTGATGTCAAGATGTGATGTCATCATGATGTCATAGCCTCACAAGATTCCCATTGATTTGCAGACAAATCTTCACTTCTTTTGAAATTAATCCAACAGGAAATTTCAAACTTTGCAATACATTCCTGTGCTGTAATGACTATTAAGCAAAAAAGAGTTTCTTAAAGGGACAGTCGTTACATCCCTAAAAGTAATGACAAAAAAAAAAATCCATCTATAAAAATGTCATACCGGTACTAAAAAGGCAATGAGAGACTTGAGGCTATGATCCCATCACCTACATGTTTTTTTGCACCTGTGCTGCTACCAATATCAGTTTTGCAAACAAGAAAAAGATAAAATTCTATAATTACTGTACTTCATTCAAAGTTTATTAAACTTTCATTACTCTGTAAATACCTAACTCTTTTTTATTCAGGTCAACATGGAGGAATTAAAAGTCTATTTGATGAAAATTGACTTTGAAATGGCTGAGATATCCAAACACAAAGTAAAACAATGTGGTGGTAATACAAGGTGGGTCCAAACTTTAATTAAAGAACTCTTTGTTTTTTGGATATCTCAGCCATTTTAAAACCAATTTTTCACCAAATAAACTTGTGTAATTCCTCTAATAGAATTGAATGCTCTCTAAAATTCCACATAGAACACATGTGTAAGAAGTTTCTCATTATCTCACCAAAAGTTACTATCTGAATCACCATCTTAATCAAAACTATACCATCCCAATTTCTGCTGAAAAAATCGCAAAAGAACTCAAAGGGTCAGAGGAGGGGCAGAGGATTAGCTCACCTGGCCAGCAGCATCCCTGATCTTCTCCACCAGTGGGGTACCATCAGTATCCTTGAAGGCTAGGATATCCTTGGTGATCTCAATCAGGAAGGAGTCCAGCTCGCCTTTGTTCCAGTCAACAAACACCTACACAGGTCACAGGTCATAGGTCATGACACATGCTTTTAAATCCACACCATGAATGCATTTGTTGTCTTTTGATGGTCAAAGAATTCCTGTGTGATGTAACACACTACTTTAAATCAACTATTCACATGCACTTTTTCCTTATTGTCTAAATTCCCTCATTGTTTGTGGTTTTATTTTTTTTTTCCTGCACATACCCAGCCAACAATATCACTAGAGTCCAATCAACTTTAATATGTACAGTAAACAAAATGACAAAAAAGTAAACAAAAAACGAAAATGCCACAAGTGATCCCTGTCTTACTAATCAAATCAAATCAAATCAAATCAAATCATATCAAACCAAATCTTCATTCATTGTTTCCAATCATACAAGGTTCTTTCATATTGATACACTGTAGATTAAATCACATAGATACGGGTAATTTCAATTTTGTTATTTACTTTTGCTAATTACATGTCCCTTGATCAAGGAATTTTACACAATGATTTGTATTATCACCAAAGGTTAAAAATATGTATGTGGAAAACTAACTGCATTTGACTATGATACTAAGACAGCTGATTTTTTCAGACATTGCAAGATGATTCAAATTATATCAAATGCTTATAGTCACAAAATATCACTCAGACATGGGCTTGACTTGCCAAAAATCTAATAATTTTGACTCTTTTGGCACCCCTGCCTTCCTTACCTGACTCATCTCATCAGGGGACATCTTCAGAATGTCTTTCATCAGGTGATAAGCCTCACAGATCAGCTGCATGTCTCCATACTCGATGCCGTTGTGCACCATCTTCACATAGTGGCCGGCTCCGTCTTCTCCAACCTGTACGTAAAGCGGGGAAACAATGAAATCTCCATGGCAATGCCCAATCATACAATGTATATGGCAATGTCCCCAACTAAGTACAGTGGAATGACTTGCTTTTAACAGATAAGTTCTCATAACAGCTCCTATCAAGAATCTCATGAAACGAGAACAGTGATCATCACTGAAGACGAAAAACAGCAAATTCTCAGGGTATTATGGTTCCTCTGCTTCTGATTGGACAAACATTTAAGGCTCTCTTGTAACAAGAAGAGCTTTCTTAGATGACAGAACCTAAATGTTGTTAGAATTTTGTTATTATTCAGCAGGTGGTTTATTGTAGGTTTGTCACTCACTTCAGATTTCATTTTGTGGTTTTTGTGATGCGAGTGAAAAAGTGAGCATATCAGGGAAAAGGAATTCCATAAACAAGGAAAAGTAGAAATTACGCTGTGCGTAATATATGTCCCCGCCGGAAGTAGCATTTAGTAGCAAAATGTACAATATAGGTAAAAAGATCAAGGTCAAAGGTCAAAGAAGTCAAAGGTCAAAATTCTATGTAGAAGTTTTGAAGCCATCACATAAAGCAAACGGAATCGAAATCGGGTTAGAAATGGCGAAGGAGTAGCATTTGGTAGCAAAGTGTACAATACAGGTCAAAAATCAAGGTCAGAGGTCAAAGAAGTCAAAGGTCAAAATTCTGTGTAGAAGTTTTGAAGCCCTCACCTAGTGCCATCACATAAAGCAAACGGAATCGAAATCGGTTAGAAATGGCGAAGGAGTAGCATTTTGTAGGCAATGTACAATATAGGTCAAAAATCAAGGTCAAAGGTCAAAGAAGTCAAAGGTCAAAATTCTGTGTAGAAATTTTGAAGCCCTCACCTAGTGCCATCATATAAAGCAAACGGAATCAAAATCGGGTTAGAAATGGCGAAGGAGTAGCATTTTGAAGCAAAATGTACAATATAGGTCAAAGGTCAAGGTCAAAGGTCACAACTGAAATTCTGTATAAAAGTTTCAAAGCTCCCATGTAGTGCTATCATATAAAGCAAACAGAATCAAAATCGGTTTAGAAATGGCGAAGGAGTAGCATTTTGAACATTTTGATCACACACGGACGCACGGACAGACAGACGGACACATGGACACACACACGTATGGAGCCCGTTTCATAGTCCCCTGCTCGAACTCGTTCGGCGGGGACAATTAACTGTTTAGCATGACCTGCCAGAGTTAGGCCAGGAAGAGAAGTTACATCAATGTTAACCCTGTTGAAGAACTAGTCCTGAGTATTCAAATTCATGAAATTCCTGAGTATGCTTGGACAGGTGTCTATAGGAAGGACATTTTACAGCAAAATCAGCTCATCCTTAACGGGTTAAGACAGTCTCCTAACTAGAAATGCCGCTACAGCGACTGGTTATACCCCCGCCAAACAACATTTCATAAGCTTTGGTCAAAAAACTGAGGAAGTAGTTAAATCCGCAAGATCTTTCCTTGATCTTCTGCCATTAATATGCCGTTACCATGGCAACGTACTTTCGGGTACTGTCGAAAAATGCGTCTTGCACATCTACAACCAAAGGCACACATCTGTACCAAATTTCATGGAAATTGGGCAAAAACTGAGGAAGTAGTTTGCAACACAAAATTTTCCATCATTTTGGCTCATAATATGTGAGCTGTTACCATGGCAACATACTTTTTGTCACTGTCAAGAAATGTGTCATGCTGACCTATATCCTAAGACAAACATTCAATATGAATTCCATGAGAATTGGAAGAACACTGATTAAGCAGTTTTGCCATGAAGCATTTTGCCCTATATTTTACCAATAACACGCCGTTACCATGGCAACGCACTTTTTGCCACTGCGGAAATATGTGTCTTGCACATTAACATATTCAGATGAACATCTGTACCTAATTTCATAAAAATTGATCAAAAACTGTGGGAGGAGTTCGCGATGCAAGATTTGTACCCATTTTTGCCCATAATATGCCGTTACCATGGCAACGTACTTTTGGGTACTGTCAAAAAATACGTCTTGCACATCTACAACCCAAGGCACACATCTGTGCCAAGTTTTATGGGAATCGGTTGAAAACTGAGGAAGTAGTTCGCGACGCAAGATTTGCAACAGACCGACCGCCCGACCGCCCGACCGCCCGCCCGACCGCCCGACCGATCGTCCGCTGATTCCTATATACCCCCTTCAAACTTCGTTTGGCGGGGGTATAAATATCATCACAATGAGAAAAGTTTAGCATTCTGCAGGGGTGACACAACATTTGCTCCTGCAACAATTGCTCCAGTCTTATTTTCCCCAAGAACTTAGGGTTATGGTTAGGGTTGTGATAGGGTTTTAGGATTAATTTGATGTGAGGATTAGGATTGCGGAGAGTTATGTTTGTGGGTAGGTTTTATGTTTGGCTTAGTGTGCAGATATTTCTCGGAGCAATTACCGTAAAAACATGATATTTGCGGCATGAAATTGTTGCAATTGGAGCTGACGGCCTTTTTGGCGGCATAAAACTTTCACGAGCTGCCACTAGCAATCAATGCATATAGTATAGGCAAGAACTTTCATGTGCATTTTAATTTTGCAAATCTTGGCTCTTATGAAATTTGAGAAATTAAAATGCACACAAACATTCCTCGGTTCACAGTATTGCAGGAGCAAATGTCATGGAACCTCTGAAGGAGACACCCTGGAGATACCCAGTGCCTCGCCCACTCACCCAATCACAGCAGGGCTCCGACCCCGCCTTGGCCGAGATGCCCTGGAAGATGTCCTTGATGTGGGGCCATGCCTTGGGTGAGCCGCCGGGCATCAGGGACGGGCCGTAGCGGGCACCATCCTCACCCCCGCTGACTCCACTCCCGATGAAGAGCAGACCCTTTTCTTCCAGGCTTTTCATCCGCCGCTTTCATAGTCAACATGACAAAATGATGGGGAATTAGGTGAGTCTCTATTGTAGAGCATGTGCAACAAAAGGTCATCAGAACAAATGGCTTACTGGCATCTCTTGAGTCTTATCAATTTAATGCAAGTAATTCTTAAACCACTTGCTTTGATTATTAGTTCTGCAAATTGTAATAAGGTTTATCTAAATAGAAAGTAGCATACCAGCATTCTTTCAACTACCTAAGTGGAAAACTTATTCTTGGAATACTGCCTAAAAATTAGCAGAAAAAAAAAAATCTGAAATATAGTTTATCACAAAATGATCAGTCCTACATGTTTAAGAAAATATATGGCACTTTTGGCTCATTTGAAACAGGGTATTAAATTTTGCCAGACAGCTTGCTTGGTGAACGAATAACTCATGCATGTCTGCATCTCATCAATTGGCATACACTGTACTTTGGTACTGTGACTGGTGTACAAAGGAAAGCTAAAGAATATATCCAATATTCATCACAATGCTTACACTTCCTGGTCATTGCAACCTGCAATTTCCATTCAGACCACCAAGACTAGGTAATCAGCAACTGACATCAAAGTGACAGTGCATTCACATTGAAGCAGCATTACTCAAAATCTTTCAACAGTTCCAGAGAATATGTTGCCCTTATCTCCTTTTTTGGTATACAGACAGACCATATTCACAGGCATAACATTAAATACAAGAAGACAAGCACAGTCACCCATGGCATGCCTTACTCATCACCACATAAAGCTTCAATATCACAATGTAAAAGATATGAATCTGGGGAAGACATTCAGCCATAAAGAAGTGGGTTCATACCTGGCTGTCGGTGTACTCCGAGTTGCCGCCGTCAATGATGATATCACCCTGATCTAGGAGAGGAACCTGCAGGAGAGAAAAAACACAACAACAGCAACAACATAAGATGTGTGATGTCAGACATCATGAGAGGTAAAAGTGACTCAGATCATGTGACTGGCGGATGCTAAGTCACATGACAAACTCCACATTCTCCCATCGTGTCTTGCTGTACTTTCACGATATGAAAGGAGTTTTGCCTCAGTTGGCTTAAAGTTGGGAGTGTGGACAGACAAATAGAATGCGAACAAAAATATCCCTGTTTGATTTTCTTCCAACTGAATGATGTGACTTTGTATATCAAAGATAAATCATAATTACTGGCTCTTCAGTGCCTGGTATGTATAATGTGCTCAACATTGGAAACATTAATTATCTCCTGTGCCATTTCCACCATGCCTCCCCTCCCCCCTTCAATCTTTGGCTCTGTTGAGCTGGAAAAAAACCCCACAAAAAACACACCAAAAAAAAAAAAAAAAAAAAAAAAACCATTTCAATGTCTCTCATACTGCGTGAACTCCTGTTATAATGAAGTCCTCGGGACCGGCAGTTTTCTTTTGCTATATCAAAATTTTGTTGTAACCAAAGATATAAACAATAAAAAACATAGAGCACATATGTTGCTTCCTGAATTTTTACTTCTTTGTAACTGGAATTTTGTTATAACTTTGGTTTTTAAAAAGGGAGTGCACTGTATTCATGATAGACAGATTCAATTCCATGTATACATCATGTGCACTTTATGTTCAGCCAATATGCATTAGATTTGGGATGAGTCTTTGTATTAAAATTAAGCATTTTATTCCTTTCTTTTGATTCAGGAAATTTCATATTAAGCACCAATGACAAACCTTCATATTATGTTTTGCTAATTGAAATGCTTTCATGAATACCTATCCATTACAAATTGAATGACTGACAATATGTTGGGTATGAATTTCACCAGTAAATTCCTTCTAACAACTGATTCCAGAGTAAAGGGTAATATCGTCGCTGGGGTGACAAGACCTCGTATCTACAAAATGTCAAATGTTCAGGAGAGCCAAAAAACATGGCGGCCAAAGCACTGTGGCCAATGGGATAGCCTTTCCTTTGACGTGCCGTGGTGGCTTCAATTTTGGAGTAAGACGGTTGGGATTTGGACAGGACATCACTTAACCCATTATTTGACCATTAATCCAAAAAAGTCATTTTCACCAAAATTGCAGATACAAGGTCTTGTCACCCCAGCGACGATATACTATCGTCATGTGTTGCTCGAAGGTTTGCATGGTGAAGTAAATGAGGGAGAAAGGTTTGCGGTGACACCATGTGTATGTAGTCCTTAACCGGATCGTTGCTTGGTAGAAGAAGAGCCACCTTACCATCCCCATACAGTACTGTATGTCACTTCCCTCTTTCTCTTTCTAGGCTCTTCCTCTGCCAAGCAACAATCTGGTTAAGGACTATAAACACATGGTATCACTGCAAAGCTGTCTCCCTTATACTATTGTCAACTGATTCAACAAGTACTACTTGTTGAACACTGCAGAGTAGCAAGCACATGTCACACAGAATCGCCCTCCCCTTTCTTTGAAGGTACAGAATTAGTTCTCACCACCAGTATCATTTTTACATATTTGTAGCGGTCCGAAACTTAAACTTCCGACACTGAATTTACCTGCAGTAGTTGCTGGTACAAGCATTTCTACCAGCCACCTTTTTGCATTCTTGCTTCTAACAGCATTTGCAGCTCTTCTACGAATCCCTTCTACTCCCATTTCTAGTGCATTTCCTCTATTCAGCATCTATAATATTCTTGCCAAACTCATCCAAATATTGAATTTCTCACAGTCTTGCATCAAGGCAAAGTGACTTAATATTTAAGAAGTGCTACTCATGATGCTGTGCATTTCTGGCAAGCTAAATTTAGCAGGAAATGGACCGGGCAGTAACAGAAAAATCACGGTCACCATAGAGGCAAAGAATGCCCAGTACAATGGTTCATCATAATCTAACAATGAGGAGAGTACCACATGGAAGCGTTACTCAATAGACGAGAATGAGTGTGCTTCCTTGAGCTAATGGGGCTTGGTTCTCCCCACAGGCCTGGCAGTGTGATTTCCTCCACTTTTGTTAAAGTTGGCTTGATAAATAAACAGAGTAAAGTCAGGTGAACAGAATGGTACAGGTTTCATCACAAAAAAAAAGAAGAAAAAAAAAAAAAGGATGATAAGACACGCCTCACAAGTTGACCTGAACACAAATCTTGACCTAGACTTCTTTTTTCTTTTTCTTTTTTTATAACATGAACTCCCACCACACATATACTTCACAACAAACCATGGTAGTGCTTGTAATAACCTAGCAATGACGACTTTAAGGGGAAAAGGGGTGGTTGTTGCCACATTCTTATCTAGCAAAAACCGAACTTTTAAAATGATACATTTGTATAAACCATTTTTTTTTTTCATTCCGTTTTCATTTCATCTATTCTATATACTATTTATGTTCATACCAAATGTCTTGGTTTTTTTCCAAGGATGTCACGGTCATTACCTCACAAGCAAAACTTTCTTTAACCGTTTAGGTTAAGACTGATTTTGCTACTACATGCATTTCCCATAGACACCTGCCCGGACATACTTGGGATTAATCAAGTCCCTGTTAAATTCACAGCTCAACAGTGATTTACAAAGTTCGCAGAAATTAACCCCCACGAAAATAACAGCTTTTACAGTAACTCAAAGCAAACTACTGAGGAGGAAGAGACATACCAGTTTCTCGATGAAGGCGTCCACTGCGGCACCTGCCTTGACCAGCATCATGACCCGGCGTGGCTTCTTCAGCTTGCTGACCATCTCCTCCAGCGAGTGCGCCCCGACGACCTTTGTCCCCTTGGCCTCGTTGGCAAGGAAACGGTCGACCTTCTCCGTGGTGCGGTTGAATGCGCAGACCTGCAACATGTTGCCAATGAATGATTAATACAAGCAGAGGTTATAGTGACCAGACTTTTGCTACTTCATTGGTTTAAAAAAAAAAAGGACGAAAATAAATTTATAACATTGTGTGACCACATCCACACAATTTTCTTGTCTTTTTCAATATGACATCACAAACTGCTGTATTCCTCTCATCTGGTAATGGCACCACCGAAACTGTGGAAATTCATAACTTTTGAATAGTCTGTCTGATTTTCCTCAAACATTATTGATGTACTCTACTACTACAATACTGCTGCCATTCACTAAATCTACATGTGAGTATCATTCTCCTTTATTAATTTTAGTAATGCATGGTTTACAAGCTAGTAACTCATTTGAGGCATGATTCCTACTCACCACAAAGCCATGGTCATTCATATTCAGGATCAGATTCTGGCCCTGCAAGAGGAAAGAAAAAAAAAAATTACGAAAGAAATCAGAGAACTGAATGCCAGACACACACGTCACAACAAAGAATATTGTGATAAGATATCAAAAGAAAACCTAATATATCACAAAAACGTGCGATGCATTTTCTGGTATGATATCATCCATATTTTTCCCGATTATCCTATTTTTAGGTATAAAATGGATCAATAGGTAAAGAAAATGCAATCACTGGCAAAAAACAACTCCACAGTAAAAGCATGCTAGTCATATTTAGTTGACAAATGTAAGATCCACAGGTTTTTGTTTTTTATCTATTGCAATTATAATATTATGAGTAGAATTTAAACATATATTTTTTTTTTTTTTTAGGCAACTGAAAAGAAATAGGCAAAAATAAAATGTGCTAATCTTTCTTCAATTATTTAAACTTTCCTGAAGTGTAACTGCACTTACCATAACGGCCAATCCGATCAAGGCAATATCAGCACTGAAATGAAAACAGAAAATGCAAAATATTACATTTGATGATGAAATACATCTTTTCTGCAGGTCTTCAATGCAAAGGGTATACGCATGATTCGACTCTCATCTCCACTGAATTAGGCGATGCTGTATCCAATGTGATTTATTTTATGCCACTCACAGCCATCAATCGTAGCCAAACATGCTCCACCTGTCCATAATGCATACATTGTACACACAGTACATCTGTACACATTTATATGCACACATTCACTATAGGCATCTATATATACAAGCACCTACCCCTTTTACGCTGCGCATGATTTTAGCTTGCTTCTAAAGCAAGATAACTTTTGTGGCTCCCACTTTAGAAGTCATTTTATACTGCCATTCTTGACCAATCAAGTTGCAAGCGAGACAAAGAGTATTTGTCATGGTAACCTATTGCCCCCCTCACATCAGCCTTCCGTGCTCCCCAAAAGCACAAAAATTCGTGGTAGTACGCATGCTTTCTTGCGACTAAAATTCAGTTCACTTCAGATCCAGACCTGAAGTAGGGAGGTGTAAGAAAAGGAGAGACAACTCCTGCTCTCCTTTGAAGGATGCGCGGCGCCGCCAAGAAGTTATGCGCTTAACTACAGGTGGAAATCAGGTGCTTTGACAAAAGGAGCATCAATAATCGGGACTAGCACTCTCACATCTAGAAATACTTGCCCCTACTGCATTTCGCTCTCTCTCTCTTTCAATGTGATGGCAACAATGAATTTGTGTACCTTGAATTGGAGCAGCGAATCAAAATGCAGTGTAAAACTGACAATTTTAACAGCAAATATTTTAAAAGCACGCTGGCGCACGCTTTAGCGGAGTACTTTATTTGAAAGATCAAAATATCCCAGATTAAAGGATAGAAAACTAACGTGCGGAAATGTGCGCATTATAGAAAAATATTAGGTTTTTAAGAGGGTCTAATTTTCATTTCACTTCGATTTGCGCATTATGAAGAAACTAGAAATACATGTTTATAATATTGAATTCTTTCCTAAACTACTCTTAATCAATTCGAGTATTTCATTTAAAATTTTACGGGGAAATGAAGCTTGTAATTCAACGAAAGGTGAAATGCATTCTTCATCTCCGAACTTCGCCTTGCAACTAGAGCGGTGCAGAGCATGACTTCAAAGCGTATAGTGGAATGCTAGACATCCCATTGTAACGCTTTGAACCCAAACATGTGTTTGCATGAATTCTTACACCTCCCTGCCTGAAGCAAGCCACATGTATACACTCCCATGTATAAAAGGGGTATAATACTTATGGATCCTGTTGTGGAATCCATACATTCAAAGCATCAATGCAAAGCTTATAATGTGCATGTTTAGTATGTAATCAATTTAACTTGTTGCCAAGGGAAACCTCATGATTCCTGTATCAAATTCTATGGGGTATTCAGAATCAGAATCTCCGATATCTCCAGCTGAAAATTCTTTACTGAATGGCATCTTCACAGAGGGATAGAACAAAATGTATGATCTTGACAAATGATTTTTAATAATCAATATCAAATATGTGCATATCAGTGAATAAAGGTATGTGTACATTTGGAATAGATGTTCAGACATGATATGTGATGATTTAGACTGTGATAAACCAAGGTATTCACTGCTTCTTTAGCAGAGCCAGTACATTTCAAAATGGCTTCTCATTTTTTTTTTCTAATTACTGCAATAAGGTGTAAAATATTGAATGGTCTGCATTGGACATGGCATAGCAAATTTCATGTTCACAGAGAACCTACAAAAACTGTCCTCAGCATGTTGTTTCTCAGGGCAATATTGGCCAGACTGGGTATTAGTCCAGTCAAAATATGAAATGACCCACAACT
The DNA here is from genome assembly GCF_964275005.1 of Diadema setosum. NCBI lineage: Eukaryota > Metazoa > Echinodermata > Echinoidea > Diadematoida > Diadematidae > Diadema > Diadema setosum. The sequence continues at coordinate 23,541,581 of NC_092699.1, read as the reverse complement.
AATTGCAACAGAAACGATTCCACTTGCATTTGACCCGGAATAGCTATTAAAATAACATATTAAAAGTTCCCTAAAATTCGAGTGGTGGATCAGTGTCTAATTTGCATAAATTCAAAATGGCCGCCATACAACCTATATATGCCTATATCTCGGGATATATAACCCACAGAAAGAAAATTCCGGTGTCTAAACCTATGTTTTTTAGGTCAAGGAATACAAATATGTTATCTTTAGCAACTTTCAAGCATCCCTTTATATAGTTTTTGCATATATTTGCATATAATTACATACAAAATGGCCGCCATATTGTCTGTGCAAGCCCGTATCTTCGTATATCAGTAATGTAGTACACTCAGGAATAAGTCGCTATATATCTGGACATAAAACCCGCAGAAAATAGATTCTGGTGTCTAAACCTATGTTTTTTTTAGGTCAGGGAATACAATTATGATATAAGCAGTAACTTTTAAGCTTCCCTTTATACATTTTCTGCATATATTTGCATTTAATTAGATGCAAATTGGCCGCCATAATGCCTCTACAGGCTTATATTTCTATCTGTAAAAGGTACCCAGTGATGGTGTCTGTGATCTTAATTTTACTGCTGAGAATCACTGATGTAGAATACGTTCCACTCAGGAATAATTACATATATTTCACTAAAAATTTGCATAGCTATATTTACGCATAAATCTATTTAAATTCTTATCGTGAATATAATTTCAGATATTATACGAATACGAGCTACAGAACTTAATTGTACTGTAATTTCTACATCCAATATTTCAAGGGCAAAAATTGTTAGAATTCCATTCACAACCTTAATGATTATTATCCTTACACCCAGTTTTATATTCTTGCATTGATCAAAGTATTGTGTTACATTAAACTCACATTTTCTTGAGATAAAACCTCACCACAGAAAACAACTGTAAGTAGCATCGAATAGAACATAAAAATCTCAACTTAGCTTCCAAAGTGTGCTCAATAGGTACACAACGGCAAAGTCTCAAATTATGTAGTAGGAATCGTTAAAAAGATTCTTATGATTGCATGATATTTAATGTATTATATCGTGTAATTTGCCCTCATGTTTACTGCTTATACTTGTGTCTATGTTGCAATACTTCTCTTTCTTTTTTTTGGGCCAAGGGGGGGGGGGGGGGAGGGGGAAAGTCATCAAGATCATGATTATCCATAAGCTACTCTACAAAAGTTTCATGAGTTTGGACATTCGTTCAGAGGATGTTCTTGTCATATTATCTCGACTATAGCTTTCAAAGTGTGTTTAAGGTGTAACCACACAAAAATTGGTCTTAAATCATTCAGCAGATTTTTTCAAAACATCTTTTTCCTTACCTGCGATGATTTGCATCCATGTTTAGTCGATACTTGTGTCTTTTGTTGCAAAACTTTTGGCAAAGGCATGTTTATCAATGAGCAGCATATGACCGTGGTAATTTGTATGGAAGTGGATTTTGTCATATTTTTGCGCAGTTTCACCCAACAGAAAACAGCCAGATACACATAAAAAAGAAAAAGAAAAAGGAAATGCTTTAACATTTCTATTCCTAGTACTCTGGATTCATCAGTCGATCAATACAAACAGCATGGCTTCAAGCTCATAAAACGCTTATAAATTCTGATAAGTGTTACTTTTACCATTTTTCGTGTTGTATCTGCATTTTTATTAAAAGAAATGTTTCCTATTGCATTGAGGCTTCGCACTAATAACATGTTCATAAACACACAATTTTTTTCGGAAATACGGGCAGCATGAAGGCTGATTTCAATTTTGCAGACGAAAAAGCAGTCAGAAGTCAGATAAAAACCAAAGTACATAACATCATTTTCTGTTCCAAACACTTCCAAAAGGTCCCTTCCCTCCACTTCAGCAGCAGCTTTTCTTCGAGTTAAACAGTGGAAGGGAAATTATACAATCATTGGAATTGGGACGATTTGAGGAAGATGTTTAATCAAAAATATGTTCTGATCACTACAGAAAGCTGCAGCTATTAAGGAACTCCTGAAGGAGTCTGATGCAACTGCAAGACAGGCTGTTAGCAACTGGTAGTGTATACACTGTAGTTGCAGGGCAAACAGATTTGACTGCACACAACCCATATCAATGGCAGATGCGGGCCACTGTATATAGATCAGACACTTGTAATGTTGTATTTCTAAAATATGTGAGGAGTCAGATGATGCTGTTCTAATTGGTGACTGAGGATTAAACAGCATTCTTGAAAGACATCAACACAGTGTACAACAAATGTGACACTTACCACTCTTCTTTTCGTCAGTATGAAATGAAGCCAGGATCCTGTTTGCTTTAAATTAATCAACTGCAATTTCACACTATCCTAGTCCAGAGTTTGTGGTAACGCATAGAACACTTTGAGGGTAAGCGAGTTTATATGTTTTAAACTTTTATCATTGATCTATATTTTCAGAGATGACATTACATACCTTAAGTATCTGTATTATCGAAAGCCAGGAAATGAAAATGATGTAGTTGAAACGGAAGAAAGTTTTCTTGAAATCCAATGACTTTGATTCATTAGATTTTAAATTCATCTTCGCCAATGGTTCAAGACAGTCAAAAAGGTTCAAGCTAATATTGCAAATAGCCATCATTTATCTTCTGGCGTCCGTCGACAGTCATGCATGCATTTTCAAAAAACATTTTCAGATTCTCTTTTAAGACCCCATGTAATGACAGATTTTCAACAAACTAGGCAAGTAGCATCCCAAGGATGACAGACTATCAAGTTGTTCAAATAGACACCATGTCCAAAAGGTCCCAGAACCCCCAAATTAAGGAATCTATCATTTAAAAAAAAAATCTCTCTCTCACACACACACACACACACAAGTAAAACCAGTTATAACAGAGCTAGATAAATAGTACAAAGATGAATATCTTGGAGACTGCATAGTTTTAAGTTTCGCAGTTTTATCTTCTTTTCGAAATATTACACATTATAGGCCTATATATATATATATATATATATATATATATATATATATACTTGTAGTCCGCGTGATGGTACCAGTACAGAAAAGATGACGAATTAGGGTGGTAATGAATTTCAGTCCAACAGTGCTATTTAGTCAGACCAAATTTTCGACGAATACATTTGTCTTTCTTCAGAATTGCAATTGTCGACCTTCAAAGACAAATGTATTCGTCGAAAATTTGGTCTGAATAAATAGCACTGTTGGACTGAAATGCATTACCAGTCTACTTCGTCATTATATATATATATATATATATATATATATATATATATATATATATATATATATATATATATATATATATTTTATATATAGATAATGTACATATCTTTTTTTACGTGTGGGCACTAATGTCCCCCTCTCTATCTAGAGTTGCTGCTTTTATAAAACCAGAAGAGCATTGAGTAAATACATCAGTGAGTGTATCAGCATACTTTTAAGATTATTGTGGCAGATGCAGGGGTGACCTCCTTGGGGCTAGTGCCAAATAGGGGCAAATTTTCACTCTTTCATCTTAAAAAAAAGCTGGTAGAATATTGGTAAAATGGGAACCATCCCCCCCCCCCCCCCCACCGGCCACAGGATGCCCAAAGGCACCTCAAATCTGATCTAGGTGCGGCCGCCTTTGGGCTGGGACCAAATTATTGGAGGCCACTTTTGATTTTTGATCCTCCTTTTGAAAACACGTCATGGTCAAATTTACAACAAACTTAGTACTGTAGGTGCATTTATCACTAGTGTCATGCATATATGGACATCATGCCTCCCTGGGCCCTGGAGGTCCCTAAAGGCTTCAAGATATGGCCCTACAGGTTCCCAAAGTCTTCCAATTTCCTTTCTCCCAAGTAATAGTCTGTAAACATGCAAGGAAGGGAAACTTGAGATACTCGGATGAGGGCTGGACCCCTGAGTCTTTTATTCAGAGAGTGAGTGAGTGACATGGTACCCTGATATGACAAGATCGTCATCTAATGTCCAAACTCATGAAACTTTTGTAGAGTAGCTTGTGGATTTAAGCTACTCTTAATTTGAATAGATTTATGTATAAATATATGCAAATTTTTAGTGAAATATAGGTAATTATTCCTGAGTGGAACGTTTTCTACATCAGTGATTCTCAGCAGTAAAATTAAGACCACAGACACCATCACTGGGTACCTTTTACAGATAGAGATATAAGCCTGTAGAGGCATTGTGGCGGCCATTTTGCATTTAATTAAATGCAAATATATGCAGAAAATGTATGAAGGGAAGCTTGAAAGTTACTGCTTATATCATAATTGTATTCCTTGACCTAAAAAGACAAAGGTATAGACACCAGAATCTATTTTCTGCGGGTTTTATGTCCAGATATATAGCGACTTATTCCTGAGTGTACTACATTACTGATATACGAAGATACGGGCTTGCACAGGCAATATGGCGGCCATTTTGTATGTAATTATATGCAAATATATGCAAAAACTATATAAAGGGATGCTTGAAAGTTGCTAAAGATAACACATTTGTATTCCTTGACCTAAAAAACATAGGATTAGACACCGGAATTTACTTTTTGTGGGTTATATATCCCGAGATATAGGTATGAATAGGTTGTATGGCGGCCATTTTGAATTTATGCAAATTAGACACTGATCCACCACTCGAATTTTAGGGAACTTTTAATATGTTATTTTAATAGCTATTCCGGGTCAAATGCAAGTGGAATCGTTTCTGTTGCAATTAGTTGTGGGTTAACCCACTTTTTGTCGTATTTTGACTGGACTATATCCTGTAAGTAATGAACCGTGATAAAAATTGACCTTTGATTTGTACACACACACACACACACACACACACACACACGGACACAGAAGCACACACACATGCACACTCGTACCAATATTTGTGTGCCGTCTGACTTCCATTAAATTCAACAAAATATTTTGCAGCATCATTGTGATTGCACCGCTGAAAAATTCTGAGGTTCACCGAAGCACTCGGTTGGTTGAGAGTCGAACTCCAATACCAAATATTCCTCACGTCACTGATTTTTTTGTATCAGTATTCATGCCGGAGCATCAATTCAAGTGGAATTGCAGGTCACACCACCCCTCCTTTCACACACAAATGTTAATCTTGTTTCCTGACTTTGTTCAGGCTCATTCAGGCATTGCTGGACTGTAGTCCTCAATGGCATACCCTTGTATTTCCTTCATATTCCACATGAAAACATGTAACACCTGGTGGCAGAATGGGCCAAATTTCAGCTTACACAATGACTGATAGCATTCTGATAAATGCCATTTATTCCTGGTCTTTCTCTTCCTTTTTCCCCAGGTCTTGCATTTTGCAATATTTCCTAGGAGATTTGCAATTCATTAAAGGTAAATGCTATGTCGCAAGATGTGATCTACGTACTGCTTCTGTAATGTATGCATGTTTTGTGCACAAAAGGTTGTCTTACCAACCACAAAGTTTGCTGGAGGTGTGCCCTACCTAGGCAATAACTGATGAATGCTCAGTAAAATCCTGCCTAGGAAACTGTATATTGGAAAGAGCAGGTGAATAACAGGGTTCGTTATAATGATATAATAGGAAAAAAAGAACACCATTACTTTGGATTACATTACAGAAATGCTCTATTCAAGCCCGATGCCTTAAAATAATTCACATACAAGGCTTTTGACCCCTCAGATTGGTTTTTCACGGAGGGGTTGAGCTTATGATGTATACAATGTGCTTACGACAGTGTGTACCTACACATTTTCATGTACAGCATATATAATTTTCTTGCACATACATGTAGTGTCAGGTAGCATGCAGCGATGGATGTAGATTTATGAGTGGTATTACGAGGTGGAGGGCATAATCCCCACTCTTCATCCTTTTCACACCCACATTCCCCCCCCCCCCCCCCCTTTCACCTTTGCACAGGCTATGCATTGAGACGTGTACACATAATTGCTCTGTGGTGGTGTACATTGCAGTGCAATTTCTTCCCTGATGAAATGGCCGACGAGTCACTCAGGGAAGCTAGTGGAAAGAACGTGTGGTAGATTTCAATCCGCAATCTCTTCCTTACCTTTTTTTCACTGCAGATCTCCGTGCACATTTTGTGTGAGCCCTCGGGCAGAGAACACAGAATGAGGCATCACCCAAGAAATGCCTCCACACACTTCATGCAGATTTCAAGCCATACATCTCACCAAAATTCATGAATTTTTTAGGGACTAACAAAGACAGATTTGCGTGGGTACTCACAATCGGCATGACTGCCAGGTGTGTTTTGAGCATGATGGTTTGAGGAAAAAAGGATGAATTTATCAAATCGTGTATGGACATCCATTCTTCACAAAAGGGTTATACTATAAGCCTTCCCCATTCTCCAGGTTGTCTGTTTTGACAATGTAAAATAAAGTCAAATTCAGCCAGGATGGTGCTATGAAGAGATCCTTGGCATGTCACAGCAAAACATACCTAAAATGTTTGAATTCCTCTTAGAATTGTATGCTCTTTCATATTTCATAAGAGGTTTCTCATAATCTCAAGAAATCATCAAAAAACACTGAAAACCTAAAGCTTCATCTCAACCTAATCTGAACCATCCCTTTAAGGCCAGCTCCTACTGACTACACAATTACAGGAATGTGGGCTGATAATATGATTAGCTTTTTACATCGAGGTCCGGTGAGTGCGAACATTTGGCTGTTTGCAATCAAATCAGTGCTTGGTGGTACTAAAGATAGCCTTCGGAATATCCACACACAGTTGCTTCCTCACTTCAAATGTGCAAGATCGACTTGGCCCATTGGCACACAATATACACTGTACAACATACATTATCTTTGAAATATCTCTTTCTTGAGATCTTTTGGCTGCACTTTCTTAAATTTTTTGATTGAAATTAATAAATCAGGTATCAGTCAATCAGAATCAAGTATTCAGAGACTATGTTTGATTTTCTGACTTTTAAGTTTGATCTCAACTTTTATGCAACAGGGCCCAGGACAGATGCCCTATGATCTACTACAGGAAATTTGCATTTACTATTACTTTTTTTTTTCCTTTTTTTTTATATTTCAGCTGAATGCAAATCTCACTCAATTGGGCAGATTTAGCACGAGAGCAGTTCCAGTGATGGTAACATTAAAACATCAATCCTTTCATCGAATGTCCACCACAGCCTAGGGCTGAGGAAACACTGTATGAACATAGGTACCCAGGAGGAAGTTGAATATTGTTGTGGTTGGAAGAAACATTATGTACACAAGAACGAGGGAGGCCTGGCTGGAATGATTCCCTGGGAAGGGAGGTCCATTCACATCCATGATTTATCAGGGTTTTTTTATCACTATGTAAAAATCAAATTCATTCACTGCCAATCACAACTGGCCCAAAGAAATAATTTGGCTGCCAGCTCAGTACTTTAAATCTCTGAAACCATGCATGCCTAAATATTGATCAACACGTAACTTTCCTGCACCCTCATCCTGGACCTACACATACCTATAGTGCATGGTGACTTGCATCATGGGATTCAAAATCTCATGTCTTATATTGTTTTGTTTTGCATGCTGTTAACACATTATGCAAGGCAAATTGCATCAAGATGGCCTCATTTTTGCATTATGATGAAGATCGCAATAGTATGTGATTTTCATGTGTCTTTGCACAAGAATGATTCACAATTATTTTGGTTTTCACCCTGCATTGCAAAAACAAATTTTTAAAAAGAGTTAATTTTGGGTGTGTTTTAATGTAACTTGATAAGAATTCTAATTTCCTTGACACCAATTTTTTTTTTTACGGAGCTCCAAAAAATTGGAAAGCAGCTATGCAAACATTTTTATTTTTTTTTGTTATGTGTGCAAAGTCTAAAGCAAAATGGAAGTTTTTTTTTCCAGTCAAGGTGTAATGAAATCCTAGATTCGTTGAAATACGTAGACAAAGCCTTCTTTTGAACAGAAAATCACTGTCCCTTTGTAGAAAGTGTACAATGGTACACATGTCTCTGTTTCAGTGACTGGAGAAATATATTTTCATGAGCTTTGAAGATCATGTGTTAGAAAAATGCTACAGAAAAACAAATCACCCCTATCATCATTGTATACCTCTCTAACACAAGAAGAGTTGTTGGTTTTAATATTGCATCTTCCTTCTACCATGGTCATACAGTAGGGTGCCTTTAGGCAGCATGTCATTTTACCCTAGAATGAACTCCAACATGTCTCGCTTTCTCTATTTTAATTTGCCACTGCATGCACACCTTAAACAAACATTGTGCTATCTCGCCCACAATTTGCTGAATGAAATTCAGTCAAATCATCCACTCATTTGTTAATCTTATAGCGGTAGCGCAAAGTGCACTGTCACCGTGACAAATATGTGTCCAAGGTCTGTCCTGTTTGACTCCAACCACATGGCATTGGCAATACTAAAAAAAAGCATCCTATCATATATAAATCTCTTGTTAAAGTCATGAATCTGGTTAATGTACCTTAAGCCCATAAATATCATACCGATGTGCTCAAATTGAAAAGATAATGAAAACACAAGCGTAATTGCCAGTAAGAATCTGTCAATCAAAAAATAGAAAATACATTCATGAAAAACCATATCATTTCCTTCTGTACGAAGAGTGCTTGCCATTCAAAATTCTATGTGAATGTTTATCAAAGAAAATTTACGGAATTACCAAATCACATTATCTAGGATTTATTTTCTGTCACTTTGGTTGATAATTTCAAAACAGCCTGACTAAGATTATAACATTTCATGTTTAAATTGTAAAAGTACGGTAATCAGGAAGATACATTTGTAATTGTGGCAAACTTACAACTTAAGTGTATGCCAGGTGTCATTTTAGGATAGAAGTACTAAAATTCCAGGACCAGTCAGGCTTACGGTTAAGTTTCCTTATTTTTTATTTTTTTTTATTTTTTTTTTATTTATTTATTTATTTTTATTTATTTATTTATTTATTTTTTTTTTTTTTGGGGGGGGGGAAGGTTGGTTTATTTTTCATACAAATACACTTTCAACAACATTTTATTTCGTAATCCCAGTTGTAACTTCTATTTACAGCTCATCCTTTCTGTGGACATCAGGTAACAAACACAGCACAAATTACCTAAGGACAGGGCAGTTTTGTTTTGTTTTTTTATCAAGAAAATGACTACACAATATGATAGAGAGTTTTGTATAATTGCGTAGTTATTCATACATTAAACATGTGTAATGTACATGTTACACACTGCACATAATGTAGTAGTCTAATACAAAAATTGACTGGGCTAAGGCTTGTTTAAAAATGACTGCCTCTACTAAGTACACAAAAATCTTGCTTACAAACGATTCCTGGTTCACTAGAGTGACTTCATACACTGATAAATGAAAAATGTGAGAACTGTTCACGGAGTAATGGCAGTATTTTAACCTTTCATTCATCTGGCTGCACACACAAACAGAAGCTGCTTGCATACAGGAATTTCAAAACATTTCCTTTGTTTGATCACAGACTATGTACAGGGTATTGAACAGGGACACAAATAAAAGCAAACAGGATGTACAAGTGTAGTAGCCGAGGTGTGCAATTTACTCAAAATTGCTTCCTCATTCAGCAACTTTTACAAACTTGGAACAAGAAAACTTTGTGGGTTTTTTTTTGCACTGTCCTGAATTTACTACCTGCAAGAGTTCTCTGAAAGTGCATTTTGTGACTGATGCATAAAGATATTATATCTCACAGAAGACCACTTCAAAAGGATCCAACCCTGTACAAACTTTTGTGAACAAAATGCCACTATAACTGAACAAATAAAGTATATTTGAATATCAGATAAGACTTTGGAGGCCTGAATTTTTACTTCATTATCACAAAAATTTCATTATAACTGCACAGTGTTTGTCATAACCAAAGTACCCTGTACAACATACCGTGTAATGTAGCTATTAAATGGAAACACTACCAAGCTAATTTGTTCAGGTGTGAACTTTATAATCTTTGCTTGTGCATGGCAAATTCTTCCTTGACTTTTATCATGCCACCAGACACAAAACAAAAAGTAAATGCTCATGATTATAAAATTAGGATAATTTTGATGTTTAGTATGTTTACACTGCTTACATCCGCATGATGCCGACATGCTCCACAAAACAAAACACTGTAGGTCAACTTTTTCCAGCGAGTGTGCCCTAGATGAGATCTATGCAATATTATGAGTTTGAAGTGATGTGGATTACCTGTACAATGTATGTCAGTGTGTCTGTGCGTTTTCAATTCCAATGGGACGAAGTATATATTATCAATTTTACAAATTCATTTGTACAGATGGAGACAAATTGAAGAAAACTTATACCGCATGTATACACTTTTGTATCTATAGTAAATTCCAAGTAGATTTCATGTGCATTTCATTTCTACGCAAGTTACTGTAAATTGTCCAATAAAAATTGATGTTTCATGACATAAACGTGATCAAAGCTAAAGTTGCTTTGCATCACTTATATTTTTCCTCATGAAACCAGAAAAGTTGGTATTTGAGTTTGATTCGCGTTGATTTCAATATTTCCTTTTGCTATTGTCAAAGGACACAAATTCTCTACAGTATGTACTATGAATAACTCAGTCAATGAAGTATTTAAAGGGGACCTCCGGGTGATTTTCAGACTTTTACATTTGAACAACTATAAATCAGCTAAACTGAGTACAGAGTTTCAGAAATTATAGTGATTGGGATGAGGAATGAGAATGTTTTCAAAATTTATGGCAAAGTGCAATGAACAAGGATGACGACATGGCAGCCTCACCATAATAATGCATGAGTCGGGGCTCACGGAAGCAGAACAAAAGAAGAAGGCATGCATACATTCTTCACAGGTGAACTTCTTGAGCAAGTGGTCTTGTAATGGAATTGCACTGCTACATTTCTGAAATATATAATGAGGCTCTGATGTCATCAACACTGTTCAGTGTAATTTGTTTAAGATTTTCAATTTATTGGTTTCTCTGCTCAAGGACCACAACAAATTCCACGAATCTATACATGGAGTTGTTGATTTATGTACTACATGTACATGATGTGAAATTATGAAAATCGTCGGGAATGGCCCTTTAAGCCAAGTTGTCATGCTGCACACACACACACACACACACACAAAAAAAAAACCAAACAACAATTTTCCCAAGGAATGTGCCCATGATGGTTACATTTTGCACACAAAGATTAAGAAATACCTGCAGCAAAGAATACCAATAAAAACAAAATGCAGCAGTGCTAGTCGTAGCTTCTGAGAAAAATAAATCTGACAAACACTGTACAATTGTATCTCACCCATAAGTGTCGTGCACAAATATATCTTCATTGTATTTTACAACTGGCCCAGCATTTGCAAGTACGCCAAAATAATGCATTTTTTCTCTCTCTTTTCTCTGAGCCTATATCACTTCAAAACCCATCATCATTACGTGAAATAGACTGCACCATCGTCTGTAGAACTAGTATACCATCATGTTTATTTTGTATCTGGACTCAAGAAAGTTCAGTAGCACTAGGGGCACACCTAGACAATGCTTTACAAAAATCAGCAACAAGGACAAGGCAATCAGATCCACGTACAAATCAAGAAACTCCTTTTCACAGCATGCCATACAAAAGAACAAACAGGAACCACTCAGCCAAGACAACGCATTGTTACCATTGAGTACCATACTGCATGATTGTCTACAGGGGCAGGAATAGAAACTTTGTATTCAATGCGGGAAGACTGTAGCCTGCACATTCCATTTGAGGGTAACTATTTGATTTTGGTGATTTCCCTTCCTCCTCACTTGTTCATTCCTCTCTCCTTCTTTTCTTCCTGTAAAGAGTGCAGATCTTTCAACAAGGAAGTGGTTAAAAAATCTGCAGTGATGCTATGCTTGGAAATGTGAGCTGCATACTAAATGCACCATGACCATTCTGCTTACTCATAGCCAAAACCATAGAATGAATTTTTCATGACAGCTACAGTGTATATCACATATAATGTGAAGATCTGCATTGTAGGAAAAAATGTTTTGCATAATTTATAATACACACACACACACACACAAAAAAAAACAGGATTGCACAGTTGTTGCTACACTATAAAAAAATGCTTGATAATTTTACAAATTTACCACTGCTTACAAAAATGAAGTTTGCAGAATAGTCTTTCAATCATGTAATTCAACATGCATACATTGTATTTCTTCCTTTGAAAATGTTACACCTCGTAGTACAACATTGCAGATGTTTTTGCCACATTTCTATGACAAATTTGCTCTCAGCCAATCAGATGCAAGGATTTCAGTAGCTTGTCACATCTATGACAACTTGTTACTGATGACAAGTTTTATGAAACGGGCCCCTGATCACACATTTCAACTGCTTGCCTGTCAAAGCATACAGGAGCACTGAAGTAAAATGGCTTACCGGTAGTCATTTTTTTCCAGCGCCTGAAATTATGTGTTTATTCAGAGTGCTATAGGAACTCATATAGGCTAGTACTAACTATACACAGCCCTGTCGCTGTACACAAGTGTAAGTCGCGACAGGGCTGTACGGTGTGGACACTCCGTAATCTCTGTATTCCGGGGCGCCGACGCGATTTTGAATTTACTGCACCATATTTGTTACTAAGACTACATAAGGTGAAAACTTTATCTATTTACCGTTTTCAGCTTTTGATATTGATATACTCATTTTATAACTTACCAAAAATTGCACCTTTTTTAATCCTGTACGCTGCAGAAATCGTAGAAATTGCAGAAATAATTTGAAATGTCGGCGCAGCACTGGGCAAAGTCAAGAGGGCGCTGTCGACTTCGCGGGCGTACAAACTCTAGCAGCGCAATTTGCATCCAAAGCTGGGAAAGGTTTATTTTGAATGGCCGCGCGATGATCACAGCATTCCGGGTTAAGATTGGACTTTTTGCTCAGTGTATGTTGCGTGAGGGTTCACTATGAACTGAAATACCATGCTCATAGTCCAAGTATCTCAATTCACGTGAGTGATTCGTAAAATTTGTGAAAAGAATGTAGAAATTTTCAATAGTTTTGTTGTTGTGTGGCCGTGTTCGAGGGGTTTAGTAGATATGTGTATGGGGTTCCGTAGATATGTGTATCACACACCGTCAGACCCCGTGCTAGCTTAGCGCACGGGGTCTGGTCGGGCTAGGCTAGTACTACACGTAGCATGACTAAGCAAATCTGAAGTGAGCCCATTATGTGAACCATTCCCTAATACAAAAAAAAAAGGGGGGGGGGGGTATTGTCATGCCCTTTAAATTGTGCAAAATAATCATCTTTTCAGGAACATTTCAAGGCCCGCTCTGTGTTAATACTTGGAACTCAAGTTGATTCAAGCGGTCAGCAGCCAGGGACACATATAATCCCCCCATAAAGAAGAGAATCACATACGGTACTTTAATTAGGTTTGGTTTCAGACAACTTTGAGTCTATGCACACAAGTTGTTCTAATAACTTCGTGAAAACCTTCAAAAGAAAGTGTCACTGTACAACTAGGGTGGTGATATGGTTCAGTCAGTGGGGCATCTGCCTCCAGATTAACGGGTACCAAGTTCGATTCCTGTTTCTCACTGAATAATGCTGTGTATACAGTGTATTACCTATAGCATTCCGTCCCCTCTAGTAAGAGGCAAAACATTCTGTCCCTCAGATAGGACAGTAAATAGAGGACCCCTGTGAGAGTTTAAAGATAATATAAAGTTGTGGTACCTCAAAAGTTTCCCTGAATTTCCTTGTCTTAGTTTGTGTTTCAGGTTAAAGTACCTTTCATATAACTAACACTGTGAGACTTACTCGCCCCAAAGTGCTTGCATGTCTTAGTAATCAGGCAATAATGGTTTGGTACCAGAGCCGCCGCCATACGGCGACGAGGTAGTACATGTATTGTACGAAACCATTATTGCATGACAACTGCGACCAGTTGCATGATTACTAAGACATGAGAGCACTTTGGGGCGAGTAAGTCTCACAGTGTTAGTTATATGAAAGGTACTTTAACCTAAAACACAAACTAAGAGTAAGACAAGGAAATTCAGGGAAACTTTTGAGGTACCAAAACTTTATATTATCTTTAAAAGCCATGATTCACACATGTAAAAGATCCCACTTCATTCATTCACTGGGGTCCTCTATTTACTGTCCTATCTGAGGGACAGAATGTTCTGCAAAAAGATCTCCTGCAGCTGTCATCCTGGTCTACTACATGGCAAATGAAGTTTAATGTTGAAAAATGTGCTGTCCTCTCCATCACACGTAAACGCACTCCTCACACCTACACGTACCGTCTTGGCAAAGATGTAATACCTAGGGCCAAAGAATACAAATACCTAGGAGTGACAGTGACTACAGACCTGCGATGGAATCAGCATTGCCAGAACATCAGGAATAAGGCAAGTCGCACACTTGGCCTCGTTCGCAGAACTCTGTCACCATGCTCTAAAGAGGTTAAATCCAGAGCCTACACAGCGTTAGTCCGTCCTCAACTGGAGTACGCTTCAGAGGCATGGAACCCTCACACTGTCACAGCCGTTAACTTACTCGAGCAGGTAGAAAGATCAGCGGCTCGGTTCGTTTACTGTGACTACAGGAGAACAACATCCTCCTCAACCTTGGTTTCAGGCCTAGGATGGGACAGCCTCCATTCTCGCCGGCTCCTCTCTCAGTGCTCTCTCTTCCATCGATTACATCATCAACTCGTTTGCATGCCTTTTCCTCACGGAATCATACCAGCAACCTACTTCGGAAGACATGACCACCCAGCCAAATATGTCATACCCAAAGCTACAATAGACGCATTCAAATTTGCAACTTTCCCAAGGTCAATTCGACTGTGGAATAATTTACCAGGATCTGTGGTACTCACTCCAAACCCAGCCACGTTCAGAGAGGTTGCACTGCCCTTCATCAACAAGATGCAACCTCCTGCTGGGTCCCACATGCTGCAAAAAGGGACCAATGTTTTTACTTGCACAGACACTCTCACTTTTATTGTACATAAGAGAGACACACACAACCTTGTCACTTTGGCACCTCCATTGGCACATGACACGATTTGCATCCCGGTATAGCTTCCTTGGAGCTGCGAATGGGATTACTGCAACAAGTAACAAGTAACTGCAAAAAGGAGGGTGCTAACCTGCTGAAGTGGAACCCCTACCTACATACCCACATACACACACACACACACACACACACAAAAACAGTAGGGTTGGACCTACTACTAATCGACCGCCTAATGTTTATTTGCTTGATAGGAATATTTAACACTGAAATTCACGTAAAAAACTTGACCTACGTGATTGAGAAAATCCAGCTCTATCAAATGCCGTTGTTCCCTTTTCGATTCGAAGTTTCAGTGCAAAAATATCGCCGACGAACTTGCGTGGCCTCGTTTCAGCTCCCCGCGGTAAATCGCATTTTTAGGATCGACTGCTGATTTTGCATTGACAATGCACGTAAACCGAGTTGTATTGAACACCGTGTTGTACGAAGCTTTTTAGAAGCCTTTTAGAAACTTCCATAGACATTACATTGTGCTGTCATTACGATTCGGTGAAAATATTCATTCGAAATTTTGTCCTTGATTGAAACCATTAATGAACAGTGAATTATCGCGTTTTCCCACACCATCCTAATCTACATTCAAAGCCAATCCATTTTTATGTGCTTTGCGCGCAGAGAAGTGCGTACTACATGTAAGTGTTCAGTGCGCGAATTATACGCGGTCGGTTTCAATAAGGGTGGTCGATATGTAGTAGGGCTACCATACCGTATCTGATGCCCACCCCTATGGCCCCTCGTGGTTCGCCGTAAGTGACTAGCAAAAGTCAGAACTCTTCATATATCATATGGAAGACCATGAAGCTCATGGGAAGACACTGCTTTGCACACTGTAGTCTGTGTGTGGACTGTACAATGCATAACTAATGTCTGTGTGTGACTGTGATGCATTGCCATTGACATAAATTTATCCTCATTCCTCATTCCTGATCCTGCATTCATCCCAACTGCCTAAAACTAGCATGCTTTGCAATTCATTGCAGCTGTTCTCTTTCTAATTTTATTATTATTATATCCTTCTAACTTTGGGCAGGTCGGACAGTGGTCTGGTTCTTATGTTCAATGTCGAAAGACATCGATATGGATAGATCATGATAGTCAAAGAGCCTGAATGGAGAACCCCGGCCGCGGCCCAGGGTCCAGCATGGAAAGCCGGGCCGGGTGAGCTACACATGTGTCGTATGAGGAGCTAGGGCAGGGCTGGGCATCCACGGAAGCGCCGTTCCGTACAGCAACCGCAGGTATTATTGTACCTTCTATGTACTTGCACCTGGGCCCTGTTTCATAAAGCTGTTCGTAAAGTTACGAACAACTTACGAGCGACTGGTGATCAGTTGTGATGTGCTATACACTATTATACTTATCAGAACTTCCATAATTCAGCATAAGAACTGATCACCAGTCGCTCGTAAGTTGTTCGTAACTTTACGAACAGCTTTATGAAACACCCCCCTGCACGGGTGTTAGTCCAAAGGATCTAGAGAGCAAAATATCAGCTAAATGATAAAATTTTACGAAAGGAAAACAAAACATGTGCTAAGGCAATTATTAATACGAATGAACAAGAGACGGAAAGCTTACACTGGTTCAGCCATGGTGAAGGTAATTTTCTTCGTTGTTTGTCCGCGGAGAGAAGGCAGAAGTTAGCTTGCTTCGGAAAGGGCTTGCTGTAATGGCACACACACACGTACACACACAGAGCTAGCTAGCCTCACGTGTTGCAAATGCAGTAGGTTGACACCGGAACTTCACATGTGCGTGAATTCCTGGGACTGTAATGGGAGGGGTGGTTCGATCCACTGTGCATGCACTATGCTGATTGCGCTCACGTCCAATCAGCTGTTTCAGGCTGGCCGCCTATGATCATTCCACGGTCATGAGATACATTACACTTCTGAAAACTTTCCCTGGGGAAAAATGAACTACGCTGTACATTGTATTGGATTAAGACTATCATATATCATCTACAATAGAAAAATATGACTTTTATTTGAAAATAATTCGATTGAAGCTTCTTTCTAACACCAGAAATATTTTATGAGGTAGTCCTATTAGAAGCATCTACTGAGTATTTGATTCATAGGCCTATATTTATTTAATAAGTTTAAAAAAAAAAAAAAGAAGAAGAAGAAGAAGAAGAAGAAAAAAAATTGCCTTCAGCCAGCATAGTGAGAAACAAATATACCAAATGAAAAGAAGTCAGGACATTTCATAACTTTCTAGACTTATGTCCGATTTTGGTGAAATTCTCTGCTATTTTGTTCGTCTAATCTTTCTTGAAGTGATCAAAGCCAATTGATGAGTTATTGTGCTTTGATCGATTTATCCTAATAACGTTTGAGTCAATGCAGTGGTTGCTTATATCAGAGCTATATAGCCTATAACCTGAGTATAGGTATACGAGCTATACTCTATTACTGTACAATAACCATTAAGGCAATTTTCCACATTGCGAGGTCCTATCTATCTCTCGATGACTTTAGGTGTTTTTTTTTTCCTTTGTTTCTATATGACTTGCTTTGTTTTACAACCAATAATGCTCTTCCTACAAAAGAATATTTTAGCGGGTTGTCGTTTTGTTTAAGTTTGCACTCAAGCTATATAGGGCCTACAAGCCATTTTTTTATCATTATTGATATCAGAAAAAAAAATAGGCTACAAAGAAACGAAGAACAAAGTGCAGAGAGATAGCTGAATCGAGATACAAGCACACAAAAAAAGTAAAAGAAAATGAAAATATAGAAAATGCAGAAAACCAGCAAGGGAAAAGGGATGAGGAAGAGAGAAATGAGAGATGTGTTCAGTAAAAGAAAGCAAAAAAAGAATAGATTCCATTTAATTACAATCAAGACCAATTTCAACAAAGGGTTTTGAAGAAAAAAAAAATCGAATAAGCCGAGAGAGCGCCTTTACGTCTACACTCCAGTGGAAAAAAAAAAAAACAAAACTATGCACGGCAAATAATGACATCAAAATTTATACATGACTACTACACTGTTATAGAAAAAAATATATATATATTGGTTTGAAATTGTAGGCCCTTAGAAGGCTGAAGAGTGCAGAAGTTCACAATTTGTGGTATTTATAATTATGGTTGCATGGCCATATAGTATGAAACATGCGGACGATGATGTCGAAGGTGATGATTGCCATATAGTTAATAATGATCATATTCATCATACAGCATATTGTATAAAATGTTTCCAGGTACAACTCGTACATGTATTGAACGTGATAAACAGTCACACTACAGGAAGTTAAAGATGTGATAATGAATACATTTATTTTTTTTTTTTATAACACTGCATCATAGCATAGAATTTGTTAGATTTATCAGCAAATTCTTCACATTAGTACAGTGCAATTACAATTTAAACGGATACGTCTCGAGCCTATTGTCAACGTTTTAACAAGCTATAGGACTCTCGATTGCCAAAAGGAAGGTTATTCCACAGTTTTATCTGTCTATAGGACATGGTGTTTTTCAGAAAATATAAAATGTTCATTATGAGAATGCAGGGAATTTGTCTTCTGATATATGGCATGAAAATCAGATGACACTATAATGTGCGGCGTTATGTCTCATAAATTATTTCAATAAAAAAAGACATATAATTCGATTGATGAAAGATGAAGTGAATGTATAAATCATTTGCCAGGTGACATGTATTGCTTATGACACGAAAGGAATATGATCATTTTCTTCGTATACCTATTAATCATTCTAGAGAATACGCTGGCGTGAAAAGGGCATGCCAGAGCAAGCATAGTCACTGATAGCGGACACGAAGTCTGAAGAAACACCATGACACGAGCCTGTAGGTGGCGCTGTGTCATGTCTCAACCTGATCACCATTGAATATCTGACTGCTTCATTTCCCCCCCCCCCCCATCTATTATCTCGGTTCAAAGTATTCATTACCGACATTTTATCCCTTCATCTATTAATTAGAGACATGAATTCATTAGAGACCCTGTGTTTATCGATTATACCCCGGCCCCTACGGCCCTACCTAATTGCAAAAGAAAAAAAAGAAGGAAATGGCACACTAGCCTAATTCTTAAAGTATCATTTTTTTTTAACATCTTAATCTTTAGATCTATTGTAAAATGTGTTTGTTTGTGGTTTTTTTTTTCACTAAAAATGTTTTCATAATATATGGGCTGTCATGCCTGATATGATCTAGTCTGAGTTTGATGTTAATTTTGGTCAATTTATGTCTTGAAAAATATAAAAAACAACATTTTTTCCTTTAGAAATTGTATAAAATTCATGATCTTAAAACACTTTTAAATACCACCAAATGCCACCAAAAAAGCATCTAAATTTTTAAATTTTCCTGGGGGAGCATGCTCCCAGACCCCCCCCCCCCCCCCCAAGAGGCGCTTGCGCTTGCCAAAAAGATAACTTCTCACCCTTTGGACCCCCCCCCCCCTTTTTTTTAAAAAAAACCTGGATCCGCCCTTGACATCAATATCATTGCGCATGTACCACAAGACGAAAGCTATTGCTTTTAGTACCATACAGACATTATACGGTTATGTGCATGGACATTCATCACTCGTTAATTAATTCATGTACCTATTTCTGTCAAATGCCTGTAATCCATTCTAAAACGAGTGCTTTTTATGTCCTTAATAAGTGACAAATAAAGTTAGAAAACGAGTGATTTTTATGTCCTTAATAAATGATAAAATAAAGTTATTGTTGTTGTTATATGTGCGTGTTTGTGTGCTGTGTACTGAGAAGCTTCGGTGGAGTAATAATTTTTATCAAGCTTTACATAGCTAGACATTAGGTACAGTAATGCAAGTGATTCTTGCAATATTTTATCTTTTCCTCTTTTTACCTCCCTGCTTACTGAATATTAAGACCACTCTAGTTTAGATCTACTTCGAGGAATACATTGTATTGACAGTCTGCATCCTTTTCTGTCTATAATCTTAGGCGATGAAAAACCAAAAAGAAATAAAGAAGGTAGTAGCTGTCAAGGACTCTTAAAATATCTTAAACGTGCAGTTCAACAATGATAAGTATTAATCCTGAACAATATCCCAGTAAACGTATCTTTGGTCCCATAGAAATAAAGAAGTTGGTCACAAACGAGCTGACTTCCTTTTTGTTAATTCGAAATATAATTTAGATTAAAGCTGCTAAAAACAACGAAAATAAAAATGAAATACTGCATATATTCATCACAACCTCAAGAATATTCCTTGTAACGTAACATGTGAAGTATGGCTGGAAATGTTTCATTTTGCACTATGTGATAATAGATTTACTTTCAAATGTTTAAAATGTCACCTTAATCCTTTTTACGATCAAACTGTTCCATTCTTTCGCAATTACAAGGAGTAATGTCAATGGACTAGATCAACTACAATATTGCGAATGGACAAGACAGTTACTAGAATGAAAAGCACATTCTGGTGCTTTAAAAAGAAAGAAAGAAAGAAAATCAGTCAGGGCAAAATAGCCTACATACCGCCAGCACCATAAATGTTTGTTTAAAATAAGATGCCAAATAACAGCAACAACCATCACCCAATTTTTATTCATTATTCGCTGTAGTTACGTAGACATATTATTTTACTCTAGGCGTGCTTTGGTGTTGTTAGCACAGGCCAGAAGAGACGAGTAGAATGCTGCCATCTATTGGCCACTCGAGAGCCTACCTTCATCTGTTTCGCTCTCCTATGCAACATGCACAAGCTATACCCAGGGCTCACACCTGTGAATAAAATGGAATGTCTCAGACCGTTTCACAAATTCGTACCAAAGATACCAAAATAAATGAAGAAAAGAATTACTTAAAAATCAGTGATGCAGTTTGGCAAAAAGCTGAATAGCTGTAGATATTGAGTATGAATTCCTCTACAAACTGTATTTTGGTTGGAAGATGAAAGCTTTTCTCATGGAATTTGAGGTTGTTGTTGTTGTTTTAAAGAACGCAAGGAGAGAGAGAGAGAAAATGGGGCCCTATACAAATAATTTGCCCCAGACAGCACTTAACATAAAACAGACATTATAAATCTTATAGAGATATAAACAAGAATATCAAATATATACCAAGTCTCCACGAGGGAGCTCATATTGTCTCCACGAGGGAGCTCATAGTACATGTATCTCCACAAAGGAGCTCATTAAGTCTCCACGAGGGAGCTCATATTGTCTCGATATGGAATTTGAGGGGACTAATATTGGTGCATGTTCAGAAAATAGGTGATTTTTTGAGTGAAAACAACTCGTAGTCTGGCTTTGCGGACCCTTGGACAGAGTTTGAGCCGAGGAACCCGCCTTGGAAATTTGATAGATGAAGGGGTATATCTCACTTATCCAGGTAGTGAAGATGAAACACCTCATTTGTCCCAGCTATTTTACAGAATTTTTTGAATTTTGAAATTTAACACACGTCTCTATGGGGAATTATTTACCCGTTTGAGCCCTATAGCTGTCTCCATTGGTTGCTATTCTGACCCAACTTCGCTGTTACAACAACATTTGATAGGAGGAAAAAAGCTGTGCATTCTAAAGGTACTATATACTGATATTAGGTACAAGGAGCCCTTAGCTGCTCAGTGTCCGCTCAAGCTGAGCGCTAATATCCGGCAACTTTTTCCCCCTGTTTATTTGCTTAACATCAATTACTCATAGTCCTTTTGAAGTAGATGACAGATAAACATTATTGTAAGAAGGATGTATCGGGATCGCCTGTAACAGTCGAGCATGTTGCCTTCGGTATGTTACGTGGATAGATTAATGTCGTATATCTTCTGTCTGTTAATTAGTAATCTGTTTTATGTCCGTCGCCACGTAAGTCGAGGCTTCAACGATGATTAATCACTTTTTTGCTGTTGCTTTTGTCAGAATGATGTCGACAAGGTAGGAGAGGACGGGAGACTTTGAAGAGGTGGTTATAAATCAATCAACCAGGTACGGTATTACTAAATGATTCCGAGTAAACGCACTCACTGGCAAAAAAAAAAAAAAGTCAGGAAAAATCAAATTGTACAACGACACTAAATAATACTTTGTCTGTCCATGGTCTAGAATGATATTCTGAGTATTTCTTTCCATTGATGACATAATTATTGGCTATATGCATATCATCTCTGATAGGATTTATTCCTGCAAACCTATTATGATAAGTACTAGATAAGGAAATACTGTAAACAAGGAAGACAATGTAATGTAATGCATCGTGAGGGAACTGCATTATAACAAGTTCGCTTCCGAGCTGCATCTAAGTTTTTATTTCCAGTCTCTTATGAGTCTAGTGAAACAAGATGCGTTTCTATATGCGATGGTATGTTACATGAAATATACTATTATTCGGACGTTTGTATTTATGTATACAGTTTAGAAAGGCTGTCGTATCTTCAAGCTATATGCTTATTTGACGACAATCTTCTGCATTTACATTCCCAATACATGTGCCATAATTCAGTCTGATTTTGATTCACTATATCCCGAGTGGTTTCTAATTGACGTGTTCTTTTATTCTTTTCTTTAATCTGTACACGTATATCTCAGTTATGTTCGTATGTACACACTGTATGTCTTATTGTCTTGAAAATCAAAAGAAATGACTGTATTTCATTTGTAATATATATTCAATGCAGAAAATTCTCAATAAATTCATTTGAAATGAATTGAATTGAATTGAAAAAAATGAAAATAAAAAAGAATGTATGAATGAAAAGACATCACTATAATCATGAAATAATGTTTTAATAATCAGACTGATATCCTTTTCTCCCCCTTTATCATAATATCCGATGAAATGCCAAGAATATTAGTTTAACTTTTAACTGTTACCAAGGAAAGTGAAATGTCTTTGTTCTTTTCGAAAAATGAAATAAGATTTGAAATTGAAATTGAACAGTAAAACATTCGTCAGCAGTTAAGTAAACCTATAAAGTATACATGAATATACATCATTGCCGACAGTGAACAACCTTCACGCGCCAAGGAAGTGTCACTCGGGATCAATACTTTGACAGACAGCGTGCGATCCCATGTGACAGGGGGCTTGTTCGTTGATCTTCAGCCACTGGTAATCGTCACTTGGCTGTCAGTCGATTATGATTTAAATTTTGACTCTTTTTATGACCCTCTCTATATACACGTGAGGTTTATTTCGTTTAAGCGTTTTTAAGGTTCCGCGTCATCGCACAATGTGCCTTGATGATAATCGTCCCCTTACTGGTATCTCCTACTTAGTGAGACCAAACAATGGAGTAATTGATACATTCACACATATTAAGTGAGATGGTGGAAAGCGATAGTTTGCATATATTATTGATAATATTTACAAGGAAAATTGGGGAGGGACCAAAACGGTAAAAATAAATAATCGTAATCCAGAAGGTTGTAGTCCTCTCTCTCAAGCACGTGGAATTTCCCAAAGCTTGTTATTGATTCCTCATCATAATTATATTATGATTATCCCTGTATAGCATGTGTCATTAATTGTTTGATGTGATTGACCTATGGATTGCACAATATTCTTGGATCGCTATCTTAATTTCTGTTAATTGCAAATTTCAATAGTTTATTTTATTTATTTCCATCATCAAAAAGAAAAAAAAGGAAAAAGTTGACATGATCCAAAGTGATACATTTTTTTTCATTTCTCTTACACTCGTCTGATAAAGGTTTTTTTTTTAATACAATATAAAGTGTATACACGAATGATGTCGTAAAAAAGAAACAATGCACTTTGCCATGGCAACAAAAATAGTAAATAATCACAATGATGGAAGACAGTGTTCCACTAAAAAAGCCAAGCTTGTAAGACGGGGCTGGAACACTGGAACAAAGCAACAACAGCACCAATTTGTTATACCAATAAAACATATTCATTTTAAATTCTTCTATATACTGTTGTACATTTTACTCATTGATATAACGATGCTGATACTATGAACAATACACTAGGATTTTTAGAATGCAAACGTATAAACTATGTAACATATCACATTTGTGGCACAGACACTATGGGGCCAGGTATGCCAGGAAAATTGAACGGAAAGGAAGATATGCAATCGGCCACAAAAAAAAAAACAAAAACATAACGACGACAACAACAACAATAACACAAAACACAGAAATAACAGAACTTGAGGAAATGCACTCAAACAGATACTGGACAACGAAGAACGAGGAAAAAGGAGCAGGGAAGAATAGAGAAGGAAAAGGAGAGGGAAAAGGAGAGGGATGGAAAAGGTCTGTGGACACACTACAAAATCTCAAGGAAAAGTGAAACATAATGGGTTTTTTCATTGAACAGAATTAACTGGTATATTTAGAAAACAAATATTTTTTTAGTTTATACTTAAATGTAATTAACTTCACAGATTCTTTTAGATCATTATCTAAGCTATTCCAAAATCTGGGTCCAGTATAAACAAATGTATTTTGAGTGTGTACAGTTCTCACTAAGGGAAGATGAAATTCTTTAGAT
Source organism: Diadema setosum (assembly GCF_964275005.1). NCBI lineage: Eukaryota > Metazoa > Echinodermata > Echinoidea > Diadematoida > Diadematidae > Diadema > Diadema setosum. The sequence goes on along the minus strand of NC_092699.1, from coordinate 23,517,001 downwards.
TGGGATAATTATGTATGTGGCTGTTACAGTGAAATAAAGAATAAAATATTTTGGGTAGATGGTTGCAGTTGTAATTAAACATAAATTGACCAAGTTGAAACAAATACAACTCTTTTATTTTCAGAATTTTATGTTCAAGGAACAGCTTGTCAGTATGTGCACGGATATGAAGGTTAAAAACAATTCTGAGCGCCATCTTTTGCAGAAGAAAAAGTTTATCTAGCAATGTCGAATATGTATTCCCCCAAGCAAGAATTCCGTAATTCAAGTACGGCAATACCAACTTGAATAAAGCGTAATCAAAGCCGAAGAAGGAAGATAGTATTTCAATTTATTCATTATGCCTATGTTATGTGCAATTACATTACAAATATTGTTTATGTGACACCTCCATGATAACTTATTATCAACACAAACACCTAAGAATTTAATAGACGAAACCTCTTCTAGGGGAGTAGTGTCAAATATAACATTACCTGGTAATCTATCTAAAGAATTACTGAAAAACATATACTTTGTCTTCTCAATATTCAGTGACAATTTATTTCCATATATCCATTGTGAGACATTCGTCAATTCATAATTCACTGTACTAATTAAAGTATTAGTGTCAGGGTGGGAATAAAATAGATTGGAATCATCGGCGAATAATATGAAAGAGAGTTTATCTGAAGATCTATAAAAATCATTAATATAAACTATAAATAACAGTGGGCCTAACAAACTTCCTTGTTTAATATGAATTTCATTCATATCAAATAGAGGCGTAGATCATACACACTTTTTAAAATAACATTTTTGTTCAAATTCATTTTGATGTCAGCATAGTTTTCACAATGCATGAAACGAATACAAATATTCATTTTGATCAACGTAATCAAGGTGTGACACACACACACACACACACACACACACACACACACACATATATATATATATATATATATATATATACATTACAATATCAACGAAAATGGTGATTCAATCAAAATACCATTTCAAGGTGTGATACTATACATACTACATCTTACAGAAAACCCCATTCGATTTGCCTCAGTGGTCACAGAGAAATCTGGATCTTTATTAAGTATGTCAGGAATCCCTTCTCTCCTAGTTTTGTCCATTGTGCTCACTCCTTTAAATGCCAAGTGCTAAACTTGGAAGAGCAGACCCATAATATGCTTTACAACGATCCGCATCTTCTACTTTGGCGTATCAGATCAACCAAACAACAACAACAACAACAACAACAGCACCAACAACTACAACACCAACACCAACAACAACTTATACAACAGCTTATACACCAACACCAACAACAACTTATACAACAACTTATACAACAACAACAACAACAACAAATTATATAACAACAACAACTTATACAACAACAACAGCAACATCAACATATACAACAACAAATTATACAGCAACAACAACTTTTACAACAACAAAAACTTATCCAACCTCTAGCCATGAGAACTCTTGGGAGTTACAATACGAACAAAAACAGTGATAGCAATAGCATTGACGAAATATTTGTACTAGTGTTGCACACTTTTTTGTATTGCATCAACATGAATAGATAATAACATAGTATGATAAAAAAAAACTCATACGAATTCAGCATGATTGTGAGATAAAAAACATATATAAGAGCACAGCTTATACCAATGGAGAGATGAGACATAAACGTTAAAATCAATGCAAACTTGTCAGTCATGATAGAACAATATTCAAAAGTCCACCCGATTTTACAAGTGGAAAAAAAAAAAATCATGCAGAATTTCACAACGACTTTTTCATAGTTACTTGAATCTGTCTCGAGTTTCGATGTCTTTTTATGTATGCGTCGACGATCTTTCTTATTCTAAACGTAATTTGCAATAGCAAAGAAAACCAATGAACAAATTATATTTTATTGTCATATTCTTTTTTTTTTTAATCTTCGCTTTACGCGCTCTACTTCTGCGCTCGATTTTTTTTAAACTGCACGTATTCTATACTCCCTTTGAGTATAGAAATAGACTGATGGAATATTATTTCATGCAATCTTCATAGATTTCTTTCATTTCTTGTTAAAGAATAATCTCCGTCGTATCTTTTTCCTGCTTAATAGGACACCAGGGTTGATTGAAACAATCGTCACTTCTATTTTCGACGCAATGTAACAAGGACAGCAATCAAAACTATCTTTTTTTTTTCTTTACACGTTCATCGTTTTAAATTTCCCTATGATCAAAGACGTGATCAAAAAGAGAACCAGTCATAATTCATATCAGCACATACCAATCTGCACGTTCCCCCTTTCTAAGAAACCACATTGCGGTGGTATTGAATGTCTCAAGGGTGATACACAGATCTTAAATCAATGACATTGCCAAATCCTTGACACCCTGGTGTGTGTGAGAGTGTTTGAGTGTGTGCCTCAATTTTTGTGACGTCTTAACTGGGCCGACAGTTTGACGTGTGGAATTGCGGGACAAAAGGGGGGGAAAAGTGTCGGAGCTGTTAATATTTCAGTGTGGCGTATCGCACTCAAACCGCGACGAATAGATGTATGGGAAGCCATAAATTTAATTCCGTGCTTGGGTTGCTTGCTCGTGGGGTGGGGTGCAATGCGGGGGGGGGGGGCATGGGTGTGGATGTGCGTCAAGATCACTTCGCATTCCAATGCGTCCTGGATGTGTTGGTATTAATCGAATCAATTCGGCGGTATCGAAAATGAAGCTTTCATGCTGATAGTCCAGCAGTGTGCTTTTACTCACGTTTCGGTGAGCAGTCAAATACTTAATGCCCTATTGTGACATTTGAACGTTTAATGAGTCGGCTTTTCTATTATAATGCAACATAAATCTCTGAAGTAGGTCGAGAGGTCGAGAGAAAGATAGAGAAAGTGAAACGGGAGGGGTTGAAAAAAGGAAATACAGCTGTATGTCGAGGGAAGGGTAAGAGTGTTTTCTTTAACTAAGAGAATATGAGGATTTTTTTTTTTAGTTGTACATTATTGCAACAACTGATTCAGGTGTTTATCTACGAGAGAAATATAACATTCCAAGTATACGGAAAATACCATGAGAGCTTGTCTAAATTATCGTTTACCAACACTTCCCTTGTATTCTCAAATGGAAGCCCGAAATGATAAACTCATGTCACAAATCACAATTATCACACCTCTTTCAATATTGCTGTCATGTAGCAACCGCTTACTTGTGTGCAGCATGTGGTTGTTTGTTTTTCTTTGTTTGTATTTGAGAAGAAACTTCTGTACCCCGGGTATCATTGGTCTTTCTTGCTTAGTTTGGTCTTTAGTTGTACCCTTGCTCCTTCACACTATAGGCTTCTGTTGGGACCCACACTCAACTATAGCTTGCTTTAAAGTAGGTTCTATCGTGTTTCTCTATAGCATTCCTTACTTGATTGAAACTGATAAATCGACCGCTATGTCCTATGTTTGTATTTTTCTTCTTGTATATTCACGCTGGACATTATGCATTATCATATTTTGTTTAACTTTATGTATGTCCCACCAGAAATACGAAAAGAAAATGATATTGAAATAATGGACTGCTTGATACAACTTTGCGTGTTTGCAGGTCTGGATAACAGAGGGACTCGGTTTGTAAACGTGTTGTGAAACGTGTCTCATGGTAATCAGTTCTTTCGATCAAGTTAACTTCATTTTGTACGTCTATACCTGCAAACTTGAAATACGTTTCTCAAAACCACGCAAAAATTACGATCTCGAACGATGCTTCCATGCATGGTATACCTGAGGTGTTAAGACGGATAACCTTTCAAACGTTATAGCTTGTCCTTGTATTCGCATCACAACAGGCTTTCCGTGTGTAACACAAACACAGCCATAGATGGACACATCCACACACACTATTGTCAAAGTACATTTTAGAGAGATAAGAGCGAAGGAAGAGAGAGTTGAGAGATTGAGAGAGGGGGCTGGGGAGAGATGGAGAGGGAGAGAAGAAAGGTATAGGGGGTTAGAAGGGAAATGCTGATCGACTCATGAACCTTTCTTTTTTGTCACCAGTGATCATTTCTCTTGCCCCTGTACGATACTGAATCCAATCCAATTTGTTAGTGCAAATTCAAAACATGGCCAACATCCTTTGTTGTCAGGGCAACCGTCCTCAGCGATGTGGAGCACCGTCCAAAATAGGGTTAATCGTGAACCTGTAATGTGCAGGTGGAACAATGTAATGGCCCAATCACCACTTTTTCGAAGATTAGCACTTATCCCTCAATGGACTCTCCTCAGCCATCTTAAGCGCAACATTAACATCTCCATGTCTCTCTAGAGATTGGTGCTCTTTCCCCCACAAACACTTTCAAATATCAACAAGGTATCTTCCGAAGATGGCGTTTTTATTTCGGCTTCTTGTCGTCTTTGTCGTCGTCGTTGTTGTTGTTGTTGTTTCGTGTGAGTGTGTGTGTGTGTGGGGAGGGAGGGGGGGGGGGGGTAGGGAGTTATTTATTGGATTAGCTCAGTGTATTAAGTGGAGTGTCAGTAAGCCCGCAAATTTGCTTCGAATGCTTGAATCGTTTGTACTTGTCGCATAAGGACAACAAGGCCTCGTGCTGGGATCACATAACTCTTTACTATATATAGTCAAGAAGTGAATGGGCTAAACTCCTACTAATTTTAACGGAAGAGAAAGAAGTCAGCAACTCACAGACACATGATAATGTAAGCATGATGGTAATGGGTATCGCAGTTCATCCATATTTCGGTATCCATTCGGTATTTTGTGTTCGGTATTTCGGTATCTATTATGTGAAAACAGAAGAAATGTAAATCGATCAAAAGGAGTTACGTTAGAAAAATAGATTGATGACTACATGGCTTGATAATAAGATTATATGTCATTCTTTAAAGAGTTCATTAATTTAAAGATTACATCGAGTAAACAAAAGCAGATATGCATTTAAAAAATCCATGCTCTTTACTTCTCTCGTTTGATCTATAGTAAATGAAAAAAAAAGAACACTCACTAAGTGCGGGTAAGCTATGATCCTGCATCGAGCGAAAGAATTCATGAAATGAATACGTCTTCCTCTAATTGTCTTTCGCACGAGGCGATCTTGCTATATCGAGCCCGATGTTGGAGCCCTACTTTGATTTATGGAACCCATCACAAGGTGGCATCCTCTATAGAAAATGTCAGGGTAGGTCACTCGTCGGACACTTTGGAAACACGTGACTTATAGCTACTGCAGCAACAAAAAAAAAAAGACAGAAAAAAAAAAGACAGAAAGAAAGGAAAAGCGTCCTTCGACGCAACTAGAGTGTCGATGACGAAATGTACAAACATGCAATTTAGTGGCAGGCATTATACATGGAAAGAAAGATGAGATTGACCCTTGTAATGACGTCACAACAACGTTATCACTAAAATAGCCCAAATGCCATCATCAACTTCGGATAGGACACCTTGCTGACTGAATTGAATGACATTAAAACTTCTTGTTTTAATGTCATTTAATTCTTCTTGCCCGTCGAACAGCGCACTTTCCTGATCTCCCAACTTACTCTATTATTGACGTTACTAGAGTAAGTTTGAAGCAGGATATAGATTCTCTCACAAAGGACTAATATTCTCTTTAAGATGGATAATCATTTTATAAGAAACCTGTCACTGTTACGTAACAACATGAATGCTCATGCACTGATAGTATTTCACGTGTGGTCATGCATTACGATTACTCTATAGTTACTCGCCATAACTTCTCTGACCAAAGGCACCGGAAGATTGCACTTCAATAGATTGAACAATAGTTTGTCTTTAATAGCAAAAAACAACTCGTATAAATTTTGAAACGTGCTCTTGAGAAAGCAAGTAACCTCGTCATGTAAAATATTTTCCCATGGGGGAAAATTTATTTTACGTACGGACAAGTGACATCTCCTTTAATCGATAATGCTGGCTATGCGTTACCTTTTTCTTTTTATTGAAAGGAAGTATGCAAGTCGATCGTATTTAGTGAACTTCGAAGAAGATCAACGCTACCAAAGCTGTTCATGCAGCGCATGCAAGGTGTCACTTCGTATCAGAGAGTACCTACATTCTGTGACAAATGGACGTTGACTAAAATGACGTCATATTTCCCTACTTCCGGTCGTGTGTCCTTCCTTCTGTTTTTGATTTTTTTTTTCGAATTTGCTTTCTCCTCGAATCGATCCTCTCCTTATTCTTAGATTTCTTCTTCTTTGTTTGCCATTGCTACTGTACAGTATATTGCTATTACTCTATTCCTGTTTTCCTCTTTTTCCGACTTTCTTGTGCACCTTCTCGTCTTTCGCTTCTTTCGTCCCTCTCTCTTTCTGTCCTTTTCATCTTCCTTCTTACTACTTCCTCCTTCTTTTTCACTCACTTCTTTTCCTTCTTCTTTTTTGTTTGTGTTTCGTCTTTTTTTTTGAATTACCACCACCACCACCACTACCACTATGGTTATACTGCTTTATTATAGTACATACTGCTACATTTAACCATTAACTACCAGGGGCTGACCCAGGAATTTCGTAAAGGGGAGGCGCCCTTAAGAAATTGAAAAGGGGCGCCAACGCCCCCATTTTTTCTTTTTATTTCTTTTGGTTTAACAAAAAAAAAAATGAAATGTATGCGCGCCCGGCGCACCCCCTCTGGATCCGCCACTGACTACTATACTGCTACCACTACTACTACTACTACTACTACTACTACTACTACTACTACTACTACTACCACTACTACTACTACTACTACTACCACTACTACTACTACTACCACCACTACTACATACTGCTACATACTACTACTACTACTACTACTACTACTACTACTACTACTACTACTACTACTACCACTACTACTACTACTACCACTACTACTACTACTACCACCACTATTACACACTGCTACATACTACTACTACTACTACTACTACTACTACTACTACTACTACTACTACTACTACTACTACTACTACTACTACTACTACTACTACTACTACTACGTCTGGTTCGTTATTCTCCCTTGCACATTTTTTTTTTTCACTCGTCTTGCTTATTTTTTTTTTTCGCCAGATTCTTGAATTATGGATATTCATATACAGATATCCCGCTGCACACCGACGATACTCATAATAATGCCACGGGTATTAGAGGTGGTTTTGTTTTTTACACGAGTTCAAGAGAGGGATTTTTGAGGTGCTTAGGGCTCGCGCGCTGGGGTTCTTAGCCTTCCTAACTCCACTCTCTCTGAGTGGAGATCCATACATTTTGAATGAGGCAGGAATAGAATTTTAAGGCCAGATTTATAACGGCGGTATGAGGAGAGCAGACCACCCGTTTTCCGCTGGTGTTAGTCTCGCTTATGTGGTTGTACCTTCATCAGGCTTTGTTCCTGCCGTTGCGCAACTCGCAAGTTTGTGTTTTCCGACTCTTTCGCTGTTGTAGATGAGTACGGTGTTATGATTACTTACAATCTCGATGTGGAACAATTTCGTGTTTATTTGAATTTATATTACCAAAAAAAAAAAAAAAAAAAAAAAAAGTCATCAGCATCGATATTACTATCTGGTGATGTTCATTATTCCGAAAGTTCATTAATCGGAAATAACATTCGTTATGCCGAAGGTCCACTTAATCCAAAATGAAATAAGGTTTGTTATTCCAACTTTGGGTTCATTAATCAGAAAATGAAACGAGATTCGTTTCGATTCGGTGCATTCTAGCGAACCTTCGAAATTACGAACGTTGTTTCGTTTTCGGATTTACCGTACTGTCATCACCTATTATCATGTGTACATTTTATCTATCTGACGTTCTAAAGATTATTAATGATTATAATGTTAGCAGGATGATGAACAACGGGAATGAATCAACCTGGAATCAATGGTTACATTTTCTTATTCGGAAGGTTCGTTACTTCGTAAATGAAATAAAGTTAGTTATTCCGAACGTTCCTTTATCCGGAAATGAAAAAGGGTTTCGTATTCCGAAGGTTCATTGCTCCAAAAATTATATAAAGTTTGTCATTTCAAAGGTTATGTTATCTGAAAATGAAAAACAAAAGGACTGGGGTTCGTAATTCCGAAGGTTTGTTAAATCAAAAATGAAATAAGGTTCTTAATTCCTTAAGGTTCGTTAATAGAAACCTTGTTTTCATTTCCCGATTAACGACCATCATTTCATTTTCGGATTAAGAAACCTTATGAATAACGAACATCATCGGTGCAAACAACTACCGTTATCACTATCGTTCTTCAATTATTATATATAGTTTTCATTGTCACTAGATCAATATTCTATGGATTGTCATGGCGAAGATAACATTCGTCATCTTCCTCTTCATGTTCCTCTCATCCTCCGAGCTCATCCCATTTTCATTTTTAGGGTCCTTGTCAAGCACGTGATGGCCTTCCATGTGCACACTTGTTGATTTGTCTTCTCAGTAACTGTCTGTGGCGCCAACGCGACAACCACCAAATCATGGCTTCTAGCAATTACTATCATTACTCCACGACCTTCGACTTTGTGCCGCCGAGACGCCTGCACATTCATGACGCTCCGTGATTGACAAACCTATTGCTTGCTACGCTCATGAAAAGTACAGATGCACATTTACCCGAAGGAGGAAAATCAGCAGAAAAAAAAATAGAGGTGGTAATTCATCAGTACTCTTCACCTATATTTGAAAGTGGTCTGTAAATGACAGATTGTGTGCAGACATCTTTCAGATCACAAACTCAAGTCAGCTCTGGAGTCGGCTCCCCATGTCTGGCTGTAGACTCCACATTTTCTTTATAACTCACATCGCGCGAGTTATTCAATGCAGTTAAATCAATCTCTCGGCTTTTATTATTTGCGTAAGTTTTCTGTTGCAGTATAATACAATCTTGCATGATCAGACAACACATCCGACAAACTTTACTTTATCTTTGCTTTTTTTTTTTTTAGATATTTGCGGACAGCAGCTGGTTTGCGGGAATCATCAGAAAAGAATGATTCGTGCTGACTCTTTGATAATTTAAGCACACGACCAATGTTGCTTTTACGGCATTGTTCGAGACAAAGTGAATTTGCTTGTAGGTTCCTCTTTGCCGATGTTATATGACAAACACTATGACGATTCGAGGGTTTCGTCATCATGCATTATGAATTGGTTCGAGTAAGTTTGATTCAATTTTAATGAACCGAATGTGCTTTTGACGTCTGCGATTGTAGTAGATAAACCATGCCCTGCAATGAAGATGAGTCAAACCACCTAAATATCAAATTCTGTCGGTATGAAAGAAGCGACATGGTTTTGCTTCAATTTGCTTTAGGTGGGGTTTTCATTCAACTTGTTTTCAGTTGTATGTTCTCATTATCTATCGTATTTCATTGTCGTTGTTGTTTATTATTTTCCTCCTTAAAGGTAGGGAATCCATTTGCATGCCTCAAATGAAGAGTTGTATAAATACAGTGGTATGTTGAAGAGAGTATCATTTTAGAAACTCCCATAAAGTATTGAAAGTGGAAGGTAACATTTAGTACATTTTTATTGACCGTTAGATTTTGAATTGAATTTTTTTCGGGGCTCACCGTAAATTCCAGTATAGGCTACCTTTGCAGACCCATGCACTGCATGTGTGTCCATCATGTATATTTTGTGAAGAAAGTTCATCAAAACTTACAAACATTTCTATATACATTCTTGCCACACACTCTGTATGTTATTACATCAGCTCTTATACTTTTAGATTTGTGTTTATAGATAAAAAAATACAGAAGACTGCAACAAAAAGGCTTAAGTGTGGCTGACACACAGAACTACTGAGTAGTTGAGTTTTGTGCATTATTCAAATTGTAGATAACTGTTGACTTCCAAATTTCTCAGCAGTGGCCTAAACAAGTCCCCTGAGGTTCATATTTAATGTTTTGCTGCATTTTGGGAGGTCTGTAAAAGGTATCCCCTACCTTTAAAGGACAAATTCACCTTCATAGACATGTGGGTTGAGTGAATGCAGCAATATCAGCTAGTAATACACATCAGTGAGAGTTTGAGGAAAATCGGACAATCCGTTCAAAAAAGTTATGAATTTTTGAAGTTTCTGCTCAGTCACGGCTGGATGAAAAAAAAAAAAAAACTGGTATAGCTTGTAATGTCACATGTGTACAACGATATAAAGAAAGAATAGAGAAAATTCAACATATTTCCATTTTTCTCACATAACAAAAGAACACTTGACTTCTCTCTTTCAGAAAGCAAGAGGACTAATATTAACCTTAACATATGTCAGTAACAAGTCGAAGAAATGTGCACTTTATTAAAAAGAAGTTAAGTTTTGTGAAATTCTCTTTTTATTTTCCTTATATCGTTGTACGCATGTGACATCATACACTGTAGTAGTCTTCTCATCCAGCAGTGGCTGCGCAGATTACTTTAAAAATTCATAACTTTTGAAAGATTGTCTGATTCTCCTCAAACTTTCACTGATGTGATCTACTTTAATAATTATTGCCGCATCCTGTCAATCCTTATTTATATGAAGGTGGACTTGTCCTTAAATCTTTAAGCATTTCTGTCAAGTAGATTATAAAAGAATCTAAAATAACAGCGTATATGGTGAGAAAAATCTGATTTCTAAGGTTCTTCGGAGCATTTTAAGAATATGCACGCATATAATTATTTCTTTCTCTCTTTCTCTCACTGTCTATAGATATATGATACAGGCCCTCAATATATGACACGATGAGAATATACTGATATATATATATATATATATATATATATATATATATATATATGTTAATATATGTTTATATATATGTACATACACACGTATATATATATATATATATATATATATATATATATATATATATATATATAAAGTATAACAGACATGTATTATAAAACACACTTGCACGCATAATTATGAATTTCATTATAAATGGGAACGTACGCGAGCATGGGCGTTTGTGAATGTTTGCGTGTGTGTAAATGATCATGTAAAATGCTTATATTTCGCTGGTATGTGTCTCTATGTTTACACCGATTAAACGGCCGAAAATCAAAAGCAGAAATATTTTTGTACGTAGTTTTTTGTAAAAATCAACGGGCATAAATTGAGAGAGGCCTTGAGTGGTAAACGAAGTGATTGGAAAACTGCAAATTGGGTACCTAGAAACCCCAAAACCTAATTACTCTTTTCATCAGCGGTTGTATCTCGCCATTGTTTGGCGAACGCAAGTCGAAAGGAAAGCCATATAAGAACACTACACGAAATGCAAAGCAATTACGGCTACCTGACGCGAGAGTGTCTTTGGGAAGTAAATCAGTAAATACTTGAGTTTCTGTCTCTGATTTTTTTTTTTTGCACCATCCCTTGGGATTCGTATCAGATGAGTTCATGGAGTTTACTTTAGAATCATTTGACTATGCGTTGTTATACGATGGCGTCATTAACATTTTGTCAAAAAATGGTGACACAAATATCCCCAACTACACATTAAACCATACTTCTATTTAGACTCTGACATTTCTGAACTAGAAAAGGCCCTGTTGTATATTGCTTTAAGAACGGAAACTCAAATAATATGCATTTTGCTTTGGAGTGTATACTCCGTGTAAAATACCTAAGGCCAGCTCCATAACTCCGATTCCTTCTTGTTTTTTTTTTTTTTTTTTTTTTTGGGGGGGGGGAGGGGAGGAGACGGTTAGGTGGGGAGTTGTTACCCTTTCCTTTTATGTGTTCTTTTTCTCGCAGATGACAGGAAAAGCTCTATAAAGAGTATCAATAGTCCCTTAGGAAAATCAGACTAAACCGATCCTTGTTCTTTGTCGTTGTTGTTTTGCTGGAAAACACGGGATCTTGTCAATATGTAAATCTCTTGGAAAATACGTATCGAACCGTCGACACCTCGAGTTCTTACCAAAGACCCTTGCCTACCGCGATGAGTGGCTTGAACTTATCAATATTTTCTAAGGCGAGTCTATGCTACTTAATGATAGTAACAGAATGAAGCACAGTAGGCCCTACGTGTGTGTTTCTCAGTTATTACCATTAATACACCTTCAGTCCCATTTGTGAGGACTAACTTGCTTTAAGGTCGCTTCAGTTCGTTAAAAGAGGCAGTAATGACGGATGCACGTCACGACACCGACACCCACGAGTCATAGAGCTCACGAGTCATACAACCCATGAGTTGTACAGCTCACGAATCATACAGCCCATGAGTTCGACACTAAGCAAACAAGGCCCGCGAGACCGACACGTTAAGCCCCGTGTTGTATCTGTCGAACTCGTGGGCTGTTTTTACCTAGTGTCGAACTCATGGGTTTATTTGCCTAGTGTCAAACTCATGGGCTGTATGAATCGTGAGCTGTTTGAGTCATGGACCTCTTTTCAGTGTCGAAATCGTGGGCTGTATGACTCGTGGGTGTCGGTCTTGTGGAATGACCCCGGCGGATCGAAGGGGGGGGGGGAGGGGAGAACGTGCACCGGGCGCGCGCGCCCCATTTAATTTTTCTGAAAATAATAGAAATGAAAAGAAAAAAAGTAATGAAAGGGGCGCGTGCGCCTCCTTTAATGTTCGATTGCAGTGGCACAAGAAAATTGCGCTGAAGCAACTTTTTGTTGCTTGTCAGCTGATTAAACCCGGAAATGGCACCAGAACTATTTTTCTTTTTACAGGAATTGCTGGATCCGCCCCTGACTAGTGACAAAACATAAAAACAACACTGAAAACAAACGAGCAAACAAACAAGCAAACCAAAAGCGATCAAAAAAACCAAATCCTCCTTGAGCTATAGTGTAGGAAGACATCTCCCCTACATTTAACAGATCCATGAGCACAGAAAGACAGTTAGGGACAGTGGTGTGAAGAAGCAAGAAAGTGGTCTCATTTTGAGAGACAGGAAAAAGAAAACAAACAACTAAATAAACCCGTGTTGGGCGAAACATTCTGTGTTAAATGAGGGAAAAGCATGAGCCACCTCGGCTAAGTGCATAACTTGCGTGATCTTCCGCCATATTTATCTCTGTCAGAGCGATGTGTAGGAAGAGGAAGAACAGACCCATGGCTGCAGGCAAGCAAGTCCCTCGGAAAGAATACGCACCTAAATGCGAATTGTCACGTGATCTATTTCATTCACGTGACTAGTTTAGTCAGGCTCTGTTAAAGCAGGTAGTCGGAATTCGTGAACTCTTTCAATGTGTATATACGACACCATTACCTAACTCGATTAATGTATGTTGTTGCTCAAGCTGTTGCTGGCATAAGATCCTTCATTCATTCTATTATTATGTATGTCTAGCTTCCATAATAAATATTATGGCCCTTTAGAAAGCTAGTCCCATAAGCTATATCATAGTAATGTTATAATCACGCCTCTCTAATTCTCTAGTCAGTACAAAATCAATTTTCAAGTACGTTCAATCTTGCATCCCTTGCTTTCACCTGATTTGAAACCACATAATATTGACAAATCACCATTTTAATGATGGCTTTCTGTTTATATTTCTTTTAATGTTTAACCATAATCATTACTGTGTATACGTAAACTGTAACAATTCATCGCAAAATATCAAAATCATTTGGGTTGAATACAATGTATATTGAGTTGGATATCTACATATGCACGTCGACAAAATAATTAATCACACTTCTAATTTTAATCAAATTTCCTCTTGTTTAGCTGTTAAAACGTTTCTTGTAAATGGCTGCTGCAATCGTCTGGGGGACTGGCTTTAAAAGGAGACCAAAACCAAAATATGAATGTGGATTAAGTGAAGGCATCACCTGCGAAAGTTTGAGGAAAATCGGGCGATCGATTCAATAGTTATGAATATTGAAAGTTTATGTGCCGTCATCCCTGAATAAAGAGACTACTACACTTCATGACGTCTTTATGGACAACAAATATTAAGAGAATTCGACATAACTTCACTTTTCTATCATTATGGACAACAAATATTAAGAGAATTCGACATAACTTCACTTTTCTACCATAATGAAAGACCACTTGCCTTATACCTCTTTCAGAAATTAGGTGGAATAATATTTATGTAACAAGTCGATAGAATGTGTACTTTCGTGAAAAAGGAAATTTTGTGGATTTTTTTTTATATTTTCTTTATATTGTTGTCCATAATGTCGTCATTAACTGCAGTATGTATATAATGATGGCATCACTTTTGAATCGAATGTCCAATTTTCTCACAATTTCACAGATGTGTTCTTCTAATTTGGCTGCTTTCACTCAATCCACATTTTTTGGATTCGCTATCCTTTAATCTGGAGTAGATGTGAACTTGTAGCTCTTTCGTTTTGCGATGGAAAACCGTACAAACTCAGGTAGGTCTTACGTCCAAATTTCTTCAGTTTTCTGACGTTGGTTAAGACGAAATATGACGCCAATAGCGCGCCTTTCAAATCACTCAACGGTTCATTTGCTACATTCCTTGGAATTTTGACTGCTTCAACTAATCAAAACATTATGGACGTCGGGAAGTGGGGTCAATATCCATTTTTACATCGTGTATTCATAAAGCACATAACAGAGAAGGAAATAAAAGCATTTTGTAAGTGAGCAACCCTAAGAATAGAATGTGCTGCCTACGCAAGAAGAAGGTGATAAACATGCACACCTATTCCTTTGAAGGCAAAGATTGATTATCACGCCATTTTAACATAATGTGATTACGCAGTCGATTGAGAAATAGAGTATAACAAAGCGAACGTAGATTTCCCTCCAAATTCCTTCTCAGAGGTTTACTATAGCATGCATGGGATATGTAGACGTAAATAGTTTCTGCTAAGATGAGTTTTATTTCTACCTCGAAGGAATGAAAAAGAGAGTTCTTTCATATTACCAGCTAGCACGATGCAATTCCTTAGAGATCACTTAGTGAATAGTCTTCTTACATTATTTCTAACAGTGTCTAAGGCTATACGAGTAAGAGGAGTCTGGAAGACTCTAAGGTCGTCTTAGCTGTCGACGTCAGACGAAGGAACTTTTTTGTTTTAATTCTTTTCCCCCTTTTTTCGTGATTTACAAGGAGCTATCGATTGGTATCGGCTTACAACCTTCACGAGACGTGGCACTTTCTCGTTTGGAATGGTATCGAGTCCTTTTTCTCGTGCGACTCCCTCGGTCGAATTGGGCGACTTCGTCCGTATCGAATTGCACTCTCGCCGTATCTGAGGTTTGACCTTAGACAGGCTTGACAGATGTTGATATTTCACTTTCATTTTCTCTCGCTCCTTCTTCCTCCTTCTCTCTCACCTTCTGTCTCTTTCTTTTCCCCCTTCCTTCCTCTCTCTTCCTCTCTGCAAAGTTCTGTCTTCAACAGTCTTTCACCTTTAGCCGCCAATCAATACTACCCCCTATCTTATGAGTCAACTGCGCATTTTCGATTTTATGCCACTCTCGCACGTCCATTATATAAATACAAATCACATTCGACCTCCAGCACACAAAATCTATACAAACATGTTTGGATGTAAAAGCCTTAGAGTGGTGTGGGAAATTATCATAATATTTTCTTCGATTCCTATTAGTATAATTGTAGATATCACGATGTGGGGGCGCTGTGGCATAGTGGATAAGACTCCCAACTCCCGAACGGAGGACTGTGAGTTCGAATCCCGCCCAGTGCTTACATCCTTGGACAAGATGTTTTTACCCACAATGTCCCTCTCGACCCAGGTGTATAAATGGGGACCTGGAAACGCTAGGGTAATAATAATAGCAGGGCCCTCTGGTAGAGCAGTGGCAACACTGAAGAGGCTACCCTGGGTAAATAAGACCTTATTATTATTATTATTATTATTATGTCTTGATTTGACCAATTCATTTTCAATGCACATGATCTCTACACCCACACTTCGTACAGCCGATTTGCTCATTTGACTAGATTGAAAGAATTTTAGAGGAAGAAAGGCATAAAAATATGTGTGTGTGTGTGTGTGTGTGTGTGTCTGTGTGTGTTTGTTTGCGTCTGTGTCTGTGTCTGTGAGTGTCTTTGTGTGTGTCACATTCATTTCCACAGTCCTCATATGTGGAACAGGAGGAATTCATGCTGCTTAAGACCTAACAAGCTGACAAGCAACGAATATATTCCACAAACTTGCCAAAAAGAGACACAATTAGTAACAAGCAGGGAGCACCGGTCGTGAGGTGAGCTAAAATAAAACGTAACTGATACAGTTTGCAAGGTCATGACGTCAAATTGAGAGAAGGTGGGGATAATAAAAAGCAAACTGAAGTATTCTTGGCAGAATTTACAGCATATTGTCAGAGGTACTTATTTTAGATTTGACATCATGTATGAAATTGATCTCTCAGGAGAGAAAATAAATAGATAGGAGAGGGAGGAATTATGAGGAAGGCTCACACATTGATGTATACTATGAATATGTAAAATGTATAAAGAAATTTGTATAATTTCCTCTACAATATTTGTTAGTTTAGGACAAACACAAACACAGTACACAGATTTTGGGGTCCATGTATATTAATGTATTTCTCATCTAACATGGATGTTCTTAACACATTGCAATCGAGGGCTGAAAATTCCAAACTCTAGGACATTACAATGAGCACTACTTCTTTGACGTTATAGTGGTGTACATGATGTGCCGTGGAACACTTCTCTTATGCGGGGACAAAAATACAATTAAAAAACTGAAGCAACCGCTATATCATGACTGTATACGAAGGATTGTGAGCTTATCGAACATTCGGCAAATTCGCTAGTCAAATTTTATTTTTTGGATCATTTAAAAAAACGTTTGCCAATTCTTTATGCTATTAGGATTGGAGTTTTTGAAGGTTTTTCGTTCACACTGTGATGCGCAACATGGGTATAGAAAGTCTGTAGATATTTTTTTTTTTAATACTAGATATTACTATCAAGAACAGAAACTAACATTTACAAGAAAGAGAGGCTATACCTACGAGTCCAAACCTACAACTAGCTTGATATCATTTTAATTGATCATTACTGCTGTTGTCTTTACAGATCAAAGTCTTATTCAGAACACTAAATTTCCCCCTGACAGTATATGCACTCATCAAGATGATTGTTATAAAAACAAATCAAAAGCTCAAAAAATTCATACCTATTTTTCTTAAACCTTCTAAAACCTATTAGAAGTAAATGGTTCCCAGAACAGTAACATTCGTTTTTATTTCTCCTTTCATTGTGTATCTTTCTCATTCAAGTTATAGAACATGCTTTAAACTTTCTCATATTGACGTACAGTTGATACATGTAGAGTTTTATTGAAATAGAACTGAAGAAGCACACCAATTCCATATCCATGCATCGAATATTGATTATGTTGAGGCTATCGTAGGATGTCTTAAACATCTTTAAAGTTTGAATTGATTGTGTTGTTGCTGTTTCAAAATCAAGAAGTTGCCTCTAATCTAATTTGACTGTTTTCCTATGCGTCAACTTCCGTACATCTGCAAAATTCCTGTAAAGACAAAACAGAACAAAATGGTGAGCTGGGAAATGGAGAAAGTGCAAAGCAGAACGCCACCCTTTGAATAGTTTGAAGTCCCATTTCAGACTTATATTCCACGGTGTCGCCACGGAGCCACCCAGCAGGTCAAGAGCCTTTAAGATGTGTTATGTATATCACTAACACCTCCTCCCTTTGCTCATAGGAGGATCATGTGGAATGGCGGAGTCGTGGGTTTTCGAGGCACCGGACTGGGCGAAGTTTATACGACAGTATGACGTGTATAGAAGAAGGAAGCGATTATGTCGTCACAACGAATCGATTTCTTTCTTTTTCTTCTTTTTTTTTTTTCTAGAGATGAGCAGAAACCCTCCGAGGTAATGTCATTCAAACCGCTGGAAGCCTACGACGAAGCTATACTTCGAAAGACGGGTCCTCTCTGGTACGCCTCCCAGAGGTGTTCCATATTAATCCAGTTGACAACAGAAATAGCCATACTGAAATCGACTTCATGCATTTTGGATGCATTCCAGCGAACATGAGAGACATGGTCTTTTACATTTCCTTCTCTCTCTTACTCAACAGCAATCACATCAAAGTCAGATACAGACATATTATAGTTGCATCTAGTGGTGCATGGAAGCTGTTTTTATTTGTGTCTTGTTCTCTAAATAGACGCTTTTACAAGAATAATACAGATGTCTCCCTGAAGAGACTTAAACAAGAGTACATACGTATACAGTAGAGTACGAAAAATGCATTAAGTTTCTAATACTTCATAACAATGTGCAACATGAATGAATGCAACACACGTGAATTTTACCTAGAAAGACAAAGTTTTAGATTTATAACTATACATTTTAAGTAAATACCTTGAATTTGCAGTGACCCATTAGGTCCACCCAAAGTTCTTAACATGTTTGTTAACATTTTTTTTTTGACAAATCAAGGCTGTGTAAAACAGTTTATGAAGAAAAAAAAAGCCAGAAGAATCAGCCATAAACTTCAGCCTACAGCTAGTTAGTTTAATTGTTCAGACAATTTAGTGTTGGAGAAAATAATCTGAACATAAAGTAGTTTCGAACAAAAAAAAATCCTAAATCCTGACTACGTGAGAACAACCAACTTGAAAAAAAAAGATAACCCTCATTGTTTGATAGATACTGATTTAAACATTGTAACGAAACCTAACGTAACTGTATACTATGTCACGTTTCCAGACAGAAATGATTCCACCATTACTGCGTTTATGTTTAAATTTATTTTCAAATACCCTCCAAGAGAGAGAGAGAGAGAGAGAGAGAGAGAGAGAGAGAGGAAATCTTTTCCTTGAGGAAATTCATATCTCTGATTTTCTCGGTATGAAACAGATGCAGATCTCTTACGTAAGCAAGTCCTCTGTCTCGTGAGCAAGGCGCCTACCTTGAGGTGCCCCGCAGTAGCTTGCTCATTGATATTCCAGCGTCATCATGCCTAGCAGAAGGGAGTTCTGTTGAAACTTTTCTTCATATGGCGTTATATCTTTAAGTATTTATGTATGTCTCATGGATAAAATATGGATAAAGTATGTTCTTCCTTTCTTCACACGCTGGTCCCTAAATTCTTAGATGTGGAATCTTTAGTATATAATCTTCTCTTAACCCGTTGAAGATACTTCCGAGTATACTCTGACAGGACCTGGTGTCTATAGGAAATTCGTATGTTGTAGCAAATTCGGCCCGTCCTCAAAGGGTTTTAAAGTGCGAAGATCACTCTCGGTTGTAATGGTGATGCAATGTTTGGTTACAAGAGACAAAATAAAATGGGTTTCAACGTGTATTTCTGTACAGTAAAGACGTGGTTGGAAAGACGTCAAGGTTCGAGTGTCCCTTTTGCAAACCTGAAAATAAGATTCCTTTCATAAGCTGGTATATTGTAGAGATAGGTAATTTAGACCTTTCCATGGAATAATAAAACTGGAAACTATGAGGGGAAGGGAATACATCTTATAGATTTAAAGTGAATTTTTTATGACTTCGAAACAATCCAACCGTAATTCTTTGTACAAAAGGAACATATTCTCGAGCGACAAGGGGTTAGTTTTCATTTATTTTTCTTTTTAAACTCTGAGGTGTATTACCGCAAGATTTCATACACGATGTTGGGCGACATTATCCTTTTAAACCATGCAACAACAAAAATCGTGACGTTTACAAAAAGGGATGTACGACCTTTAAAAGATACATGGTGACCTTGAACTGCACTGTGTTGATGAACAAGGGGCTGCCAGCATTGTACTTTCCTTCCACTGGGCGCGCCTGGTTTGGTAATTGGGGATTCCCCCGAATGACATACCCACCTGATCGCCCGTGAGTGGCGGTTAACGAGCTCATCCGCCGATTTTGCCCATCCACTCTTGTCGGGGGATGCCCGGGGTGTATGTGTGTGTGTTGGGTGCACAGAGAGGCCAGACGGACGACTGATTGGCAAGGCGGTAATGGACTCTGCAATGACAGTAGCATGCGAACGACATTTTTGGCGGGAATTAGCCATTGACACCCGAGAACCTCTACAGGAAACGGGAAGAAAAGAGGCCAAATCCCTGATTGCAGGGCAGAGCGTAAGGGTGTAATGCATGACGCCCCTTTGCTCTAATTATATTTGATCATCTTCACATGGGTGGGAAAATGATATACTAGGCTTTGTTAGCTCCCCTACTTTTCTCGTCGTTTTCCTTTCATTTTCTCAGTAAATAGCCAAAACTGGGCAGATGAAGGAGGTCGGTTGACGCAAATGTGTTAACGCCGTGGTAAGAGAAAGACTGAATGTGACATCGATCCGTGTATTGCCAAATATTGAAAGCAGGTGTTCTTTATTGTTTATTGAAAACATGTTTGTTTGTGTTTATGTTTTTTTTTTGTTTCGTTTTGTTTTTTGCTTAGCGGTGATGTAAAGATCTTATCCTTTTCCTCATATTCTTTGTTGGCATGTTTAATGCGGTGTGACAGCCGCGTATTCATGCTGTCGACATTAAACTAGTTCTCTATAGAACCCACCTTAGCTTCATTTGACGTGTAGCTGAAAAACGGAAAAACAACTTTCTGGAGACGGGTCTTCGCCCAGAGTATGTTTATCTGGATAGATTTTAATGATTCAGGATCTTTACGAATATTTGCTTTCTCGTTCTCATCCCACTTTTAAGCTGCACCTGATTAAGGATAAATATAGCATCCACACGACTGTGTGCAGTGTGCTTCGCTATGTAAACGTAGTAGTGAGTGGATGTGATACGACAGTGCAGTAGCTAAATTCAGTTAGCATTTTACAGAGCTAGTGGTCTTTCTAGCGCAGCTAGTTAAGATTTGCTTGTTGCAGAGAATGACATTTTATTTGCAGGGCAGTTGAAGTAATTGAAATAATTCTTCCATCTCACTTCTCGTTCTTGGAGGTAATCATCTCAAAAACTCTGACAAAATATCCGTCACAGAAAATTCTATAGTCACTTTCTCTATCGAATCTGCTACATTCGTGTTTGTTCATAATATTTGGGACAACTGGATAAGTTACCCGTAATAAATGACCACTAGAAAAAGAATCTTATCGAAAATGGACTTTTGGGCCTTGACCAAATACATCGTACATATCATGAAGAGTTTATCTGATGTAAAAAATCAGTAATATGAACTTAACTGCAGGGAATATATCCTAAGTGGATAATCATTGCTTAAACCAAACGAACTTACGCTTTGCAATGTTCAGCGTTTTACTACAGTGTAAAGCATCAGTGTCAAAACTTTTAGTCCTCTTCCAATACTCCTGATCGTTCTCGAAAGGAATCATTTTTTGGGTGATGATCTTACATTTTTTTTTTACAATTTTTATTGTATTTTGTGACAGATGAGATGCAACCTAAGAATACCAAAACATTTACACGCAATATCTTTTTCGTTTTTAAAATCTTTCTATTTTATTTTTTTGACAGGCGACACGACCTAACTCTAAGCAAAGCTTCACATTCATCTAAGGGGAAAAAAATAATGACAGATGCTCATATCAAATAATACCTACCCATAAAAACGCATTTACACCTACCACATATCGATGCCGTGTGCTGTCATAACTCGTATAATGTCGTAAATAAAATTTAGGAAACATGTTCGACGTGTTCGAGGACATGGAGTAGCAAGAGTCTGAGGTTTATGACCTCAGATTCAGCTATCACTCAATGGAAATCAAAATGCCCTTCTCTTAGACCCCTTACAAAGTATCTATGAAGTCAACGGACTTAATTGAGGGGAAATAAACGTCTTTATGTTCACGCATTTTCTCGAACCAAGATGGAAGACAGATGTCTTATGCAAGGATTGATTGATCATTCAAAATATTCCGCGAATGTGACAAGATTTGAGGTAATATGGGCCAATTTGATATACGCTACGTCACTACCGTACTGACGTAGGAAACGATATTTACCGTTCCCTGTTTAATTCATATTGATGCATGATCGAATCACGTCACTATAGTAATTGATCTACCAGTAATTATAATTCATCTTTTTTTTTCCCTTTCTCTGTATTCATATTTCTATTTTTTATCGCCTGAAAATGTTATCCATACTTTACATGAACCGCGTATTAGTACATGGATAATTGGATGCATGCCTAAGAAGTCATTAAGATTTATGCAAAATGAAAGTGGTATGCATAAACCTAACTTTTGAGTTACATTCGACTTAAAGTGTCGGCATAAAAAGACATCTAGCACTTAAAAACCTATTGACTGTTCAGTTTGATATCTCATGACGCTTTGCATTATGTAATCATATGCGGGATTCTGAAGACTGTTAGACTGCCAATTACCATGACTTATGATACATGAAATCTTTCTAATTTTGCTCAAATCATTCCATTTTGTGTGTATTTTCTTACTCCCCAGTCATACTCTATTGTATTTGAAGCACCCTATATGCCTGCCAATTTACATATGATTACCATTTATATAACGCCTGAAGAGATCCTTATCATCTGATTGGTTGTTTGACATTGATCATTCTGCCCATTTCACTATGACGTCATCATCCGTGCAATTGCGGTTCCATTTACCGTGCAGTTTGGATCCATACGATTTGCTCCATTGCACGCTCGCCGAGAGCCCGGCACACTACGCGTGTAAAATGCTAGCGTTTGCAGTGTGTGCATGCGACAGCGCGCTAGCGTAAAGCGCTCAGTGAGCACTGCACTTTCTCGATCTCAGATTTTCTCTTCTTCCAAGATGATAAAACATCAAATGACAAGGATCTATTTTAGGCGTTATATAAAACAAATAATTAATGTTTTTCATTCGTGCAATGGACAGAACATTTCATTCGGTGAAAGATGAAATGTTTGATCCATTCAACTCGGCTGCGCCTCGTTGAATGGATCATTTCATCTTTCACCTCATGAAATATTCTGTCCATTGCACTCATAAACATTCATTATTTGTATAAAGTTTAATTGTTTTGAATATTCATTGAATCTTATGTTTAATGTTTGTCTCATATCTTTTCGGGCTCCTGCATTTCATTGTCGGGCCACCAAAAAAGAAAAGAAAAGAAGAGAAAAAGATTTTGGTGGCTCGAACGGACTACCAAGAAAAGAAGCTATAATGCCAAGTCTTGTACATATAAATAACACAATTTGGACGCATCCTTGTCAGAATACTTTGTATGTGCATAAAATAGACAGCTTAATGTAGATCGTGACAATTACTTGCGAGTTGTGTTCGTCCAACCTGTTTGACTGAATTAGAATTTACACCCTTTGATCCATGCGAAATGTGGTCAACAAAATGAGATACATATATTTTCCCTCAGAGACTTCATTATAGAAACAGAAAAAGGTCACAAATCTGGCACAAAATGATGACATTAAACAGACTACTATGTGTAGAAGTATAACACTGAAGTCAAGGCGTGTACAGAAAGGTTGGTGTGTTTTCATACTATGCTTTTCTAATGAATGGTTAACTCTATATAAGAAAGCTCAAACTGAGCACAAGTTCAGTAAGGCGATGCAGTTATGGCACATTTCGTTTTTCTTTTTCTTTTTTTTTAACTAGGACTCAGTTTTGTCTCAATTCATATATATAATTTGAAAATTATGTAATATAAGTATACACTTAATATGTACATAATTATACGTAAAAATAGACATGATATGCATGTAAATATAAACAATGGTTCTGCAAACCTAAAGATAATAGAGAAGAATATTGATCTTAACATATTACCACCACGTATAAATATACATCGCTTTAGTTTTGTCTTCCACCAGTCCGTTTTGTTTTTGATGTTGTTTTGTCACCCTCGGATACGTATTGCTTGCAAATTTATACGATGGCCGAAACGTGTGAACAATTTTCCTTCTCGTGTGTTACCAATAATTTCAAATGTTTTGAAAACTCGTATAAAGTATTTGTCAGTATTGTTGTTGTTTTTTATACTCGAGTATCTAATTTCGATTTGTTACTCTTGTTCTCGTTTTTCCTTGAAGTTGTACTTGCTGTATCTTCAAACACTCTTTGTACGTCAAACCGTGTGATAAATACCGTTACCATGTGAGTTGTCGAAGGTATTTGTTTTATATTTTGTACTTTGATTCGTACCCAAGACCCTTAGTATATTCAGCGGCTCTTTGACAGCACAGAATACCCTGCTGAAATAAAACGAAAATAAGTTAAATGAATTAAACTCTGTGACTGACACATAAACGCTAATACGAATCTACACAAAGAAGTCGTTGCCCCTGGCGACATCATGGGGCCCCGCCTAAAATTGGATTCCACTTAGCAACCCCGGAGTCTCTCACACACGTGCTTGTTCTTCATGTCACAACGTGGTCATGTCAGTACTTCATCTATTCAATCGATATATTCCTCTAAAGGACGGAGAATTTATCCTTCCGTACCAGCCGGATATTGCGATGATATGATATTCGCGTCTTTTAATATCCGCTGTCAAATACGGCCTCTCCTTTTGTCCTCGACAGAACAAAAAAGACAAAGAGGAATAAAAAGGACAGGAAAAACGATTGAAACATCAGTCTAAACCGGAGGTGTAACTAAATCCATTCGTCATGTGCACGCATAGACATTCGACACATTCCACATATCACCATTCTTTCGAATTCTTCTTCTCTTTAATGTCACGTTAGCAACCATTGTTTTTCAGTTGGCACACATCATGGATATCTCTGAAATTATATCGAATAAGGGAATCGATCAAAGTTAATTACAATCTTATACACACACGCGCGCACACATTTTTTATATACATGTACATACATATCTACATGTATATTTTTCTCTATCTTTTTGTACACAGACACAGACACACACCCACAAACACACACGATTATATATATTATATATATATACAGATATCATATATATACATATATATATATATATATATATATATATATATATATATATATATATATATATATATATATATATATAATATCATAACATACACACACCTTTATACATACGTGATGTGTTATAGTCAGATAGTGGTGTTCAAACTATATTTGCGTTCATTTCCTAAGTTTTATTGCAGGGTGGTCAACACTGGGACCATTCCATTGTCCAGTGATGTCTGGTCAAGCAGAAATGTGCTCATTATACTTCAAATCAGCAAATTTGCCGATTTCCAAATCTCAGTAGACCCAATTACAAGATTTTGAGGATTCGTTCGATCGTGTCTTCGAATTCACAGGAGATCGTACGTCATCTGGATTGTATTGCAAATCCTCGCAGGGGCTAGAATCTCCAGTTTCTCCTCAAAACGCGACTTTCGCCCATTTGGTGGACTAGCGATTATCATACTTGCCAGTTATCATTAACGTATTTCCAAACTTCATGTTCATTTGACAAATATCTGGTTGGATATTCACAGCGTGAGATCTATGATTTTCGTTTTATGTTTTGACATAGCAGAAATGATTTCAAAACTGTCTTGTTCTTCATCTTTCTCTGTCTGCTCGAGGTAAAAATAGACCAGACATACCAATTTATATGACGGTTGGAAACTCATAAAAAGATCCAATTGATTTAGCATAAGCCAGTTTGGAGTTCCACTTTGCAAATGAGTAGAAAAAGATCATGATTACCATCAGCCATGTTGGTTTTTAAATTCACTGAGATAAGCATCTGTGATATAAAAGATTATTCAAGTAATCCTTATAAAATGCGCTTGCAAGCACATGTCCCACGATGTCAGCAAGACTGGTATTTGCTATATACAAAATAATGACATGAGTGTCACCCCAAATGAAGTTGACGGCCCATTCTATTCCTGAGTTTATCCTTTGTTCATGTGGTTGATTGATGGATTCCATACATTGTACGTCAGGCTAGTTTATGCGTTGCCATGTTCAAAACGAACGAATTCCCTAACCAACTGGAAAATAAGAAAGCTCATTTGTGTATACCAATTTGCACATACGCAAAGTCCGAACTGGCTTATTGTTTACGACCCATATGACATAATCGCCTCATTAGCATGATTGACATGACCTTGATATCTAATTGTTTTCTCCTTCAAAAAAGAAAGAACAAAAGAAGACATTCAATCTTATTCTGGGAAGGAGTTGAACCAGATGATTTTCACGTACCTATTATGTTGCAGTCGTGGCAGTTTTCAAAATACAGTACAATCCACTTTGTCCTTCTAGACCAGTCCGCCGTAGAGAGTGTGTGACACGTGGTTCGTGGTGTGACACCTTCTCCCTGATTACGTAATGCGTCACATCGTGTCAGGCACGCTGCTGTATATTCTTTGTCCTTCCTTCGTTTTATTGATGACGCAAGAGTGACAATGCCTCGTGACCACGTCAATCTATCTGTTTCGATCTGTCATATGCACACACACACACACACACACACACACACACACGCACACACGCACACACACACACACACACACACACATATATATATATATATATATATATATATATATATATATATATATATATACATGATTAAAATGTGATAAAAACATACAAAAAAGTATGTACAGTTTACTAAAACAAAACAAATTCAGAGACAAGTGATGGCCGGTGACTTTATCAGGCTGTCATAGCGAATGGCCATACATTCGTTTTCCTTTCAGAATTGTCATTGTCGACCCTGAGGAAGACGAATGTATTCGTCGAAAATTTGGTCTGAATAAATAGCACTGTTGGACTGTCAAAATGCATTACCACTCTACTTCTTCATCTTTTATAATAGATATATATAGATATATATATATAGACTGCGAGAAGGGGTCCTGATGAAGGCCCTAACGGGACCGAACGCTCGGCAATAAAAACGCACGTTGACCCTAGCTACGTCCACGATTGCTCTTCTTTTCGCACTGAATATATATATATATATATATATATATATATATATATATATATATATATATATATATATATACATAGCGTGTATTCATTAGGCCATTCATTATGGCAGCCTGATAAAGTCACCGGCCATCACTTGTCTCTGAATTTGTTTTGTTTTTGCTTTTGTTTTAACATTTTGTAGACTCTAAGTTTCCCATCGTCCATGCTATATTGCTGAAAAACAAAAACGAGCAAGCTAAAAGAAAGGTCGACACGATAGGCCAAACAACTGAGCCTGAAATTTGAAAATGTCTTTACAGTTTAAAATTTCGTCACATGGAGGCTTATATCTAAACGCACGGAATGTCCTTACGAATCATGTAGAAAGGTTTTCAAACTCATCGAACCCAATATGTGAAATGATTTGGTAGTTTTACAAATTATTTGTTTTAATGTTTGTTTGTTTTTCGTGGCCAGAGTCTTTTCTTCAATATTATCGCGTTGACTGGTAATATAATTTATGTAGCCTATCTAGTACCGATTTCACAAAACCCAGCGACGTTTCCTTCTGGGAGCGCGAAATAACGTCACTTGACTGTACATGAGGCCTCAGTATCAGTGCTGATTGGTTGATGCTTCTTGATCCTTCTTGACCTGTGCCTTACGCATGCGCACAATCAATTAACTTTTCCTCAGTTACCTTTGGATGTCGACCTGTTGATTTGTACTCACAAATAATACTGATATCACTGTATGTGGGTTATGTATGCATCATACATTGGATCAATTACCATATCTTGCGAGGTAAAAGGTTGATTTTGCCAATAACCTCTCTCCTATTTGTCTCCTTAGGATTATGGTATTTCAAAGAAAAAAAAATACTGACATTTGCGCCCTCCGTCACGTGTGAGGGTGTGTCACAAAGAATTTAAGTCGATCTTAAATTTTAAGATCAACTTAACGTTATGGTAGGCTGTATGTGTCTTCAATAATATTTTTACTTAAAGAATGACAATTTTGGAGACCCTTCATCCATGCATTGATTTACAAAACAAAGTAAGCAACCAAGGATTTTTTTTTCAGTAAATAACGATAACAATCTGAAGTGGATTCTGAAAACATTAGATATACTGACAAGACAAACCAACGGCATACCATAATTATTTTGAAGTCGATCTTAACTTTTAAGTTCGACTTTTAAAATCTTCGTGAAACACTCCCGGGTCTGTTATTGCCGCTGTTCTTGATCTTCTTGTGCTTTTTTCTTTATTCCTTATTGTTGTGTATACCGGCTGTTTAACAAGTCACGTTCAGTCAAGATTCTCCCGCCATTTGCATTCAGAAGATGAAGGCGCTATTGTACTTTCTCCCTGATTTGACTCAAGACTGCCATCAAGATACAACAGTGGCGTATCCAGGGGGAGGGGGTGCATCGGGTGCGCGCCCCCTTTGATTTTTCTGAATCATTATCAGAAAAATCAAAGGGGGCGCGCACCCAAAAGAAATACAAAAGAAAACAAAAAAATTATTGTAGTGCCACCAGAAAAGTGCCACCAGAAATATCTTTTTTTTTTTTTTGCACCCCCTCCCCTTTTTTAGGAATTCCTGGATCCGCCCCTGTACAATCTACGTCGTCTGAATTGGAGTTTTGAGCTAAATCATCATGCCCCTTCGGCACATGCAGGGAAATCACACGGGGATTACCGGTTA